>NC_141797.1:9897174-10214049 GCF_054643075.1 Acanthaster planci | reverse complement strand
TCATAAGACCATTTTGACGACCAGTCACAAGACAAGTCACAGACTGGAGTTATCATGTTTGTCTTATGATGGTCTTAAGGGGTCTGCAACTGCAACACTGACCTTCTTGCTTGCACACTCATGCACAGGTCATGCAAGTGTTCAAAGATCAATCGTTTTGTGACTAACCAATATCTTCACACTGTCTAAATCATCTAAGCCACTGTTTAGTAACCATGGCAACATGGAGGACAGGTTACATGTACCTGCCACAGAAGCCTATACATTGGCATATTTTTGTGGTTTATTTGCTTTAATGTAGGATGGAAGGAGCAAAGTACGAGAAGGCACAAGAGTGGCGGATACCAGTGATCAACGTGCAGTGGTTGAATGACCTGGTGCTTGGTAACCATGAATCTGTCCGCAACCTGAACACAGCTAGATATCAACTCTATGACCTGCCAGACCCATTTAAGATCGACAAGTACGGACATATGTGCACCAGTCTGATGGGTAGGTTGACAGCATTTTTGGTATATTCCGAATATTCCACCCATATGGAGGAATTGATCCTTACAGTCACAGGTCATTTGTATTAATAGCCAAAAATGACTTGTTATTCAAGGAAAGAAGCATTTGCCAACTTTTAAAAAAACAGCCAAATGCCACAGTTTCAGACTTCAGGGAGTGTTGTGATCAATATTTGTATGATATTTTGTACCCCAACCTCATATTTTGTGCCGAGCCTGTGGCATATCCGCGGAGCCATATTTATTACAACCGACCTTGAGCCAACATCAGGGTTTCCCCTGCCTATTCAAGTGTGAGGCGGCCCACCTCACTGATTTGAGTGACCACCTCAGGCTTTTCTGTTGAATTTTACCTCCTCACACTTAAAACAGACAAAGGTGAAGGAAAAGGAAATATAACTGAGATATTTTGAAATGGATCAGTTTAAAATCGCTCAGAATGGTAAAGAAGACCACAGAATAAAAACCGATTTATTTTTAGACGAGAAATTTGGAGGAAATGTACTGTTAGACTGAATAGAGTTTATTCTAGGCCTTTTTGAAAACACTTTTGTTTTTCAGGAACTAGAATTTTGGCAAAATTTGACCACCTCATACGTATCAGTACCCCAGGGGGAACCCTGGTCAACATATCTTGTGATGACAGTGGAGATCATTATACACAACATAGCAACAGTATATGGAAACTGTTGGCATGGCGGTAACGATGTTGTCAATGTGCTCTCTGTTTTTATTTTCTTTATAACCAAGATCCATGGACTGTTCCCTTGAAGATCTCCCACGCTGCAAAAAAGGCAAGTAGACTCACCCTCAAATGGTTACTCTGTACCTTAAGGTTTAGGGTTGGAATATGCTTAAGTTATTAAAAATTTATATATAATTACTTACTCTCTCACAAAAAACTGTGGCAAACGATCATAATTCCTCAATTCTAAGGTTTTTTGTGAATTTCAAGGGCAGAAAGTTTAGCATTGTATTCAAAATCTATTTTTTTCCTTTAGACTTATTGTTCCATATTCTTAAAGAGAAACAAAAACTGTTTTTTTCCCTATTTCACTCAGTAGGCCCTTTGAAACAGCTATGTTAATGTTCCATTGCCACCATCCACTTAGTGTATGTATACATTCCCTCATTTGAAGACACTGGTCATAAGAAGGCAATGGAGAATGGCACTGATAGTCAGGGAGTGCCATTATTTTGTAAGCTCAGTCACGACAGAATTTGCGGGCAACCACACTAGCAAAGAAGGTCGCGTTTGCCGGCCAGCCATTCGGTTTCCTCATATGTCAATATGATCAGAATATCCAAAACAAATATTTCTGGGCTAGCAGGTGGATGAATGGTTCAAGAGTTGATGGCTGTAGTCAGAGGTTTTAGAAGTGTGTTGTACCTTGATGCATGCCGACATGTAGTGCTTCGTAACAGGTATCCCCTGCATGATGTGCATGGCAAGGCCAAACTGCTTGACAGAGACTGAGCATGTCATCGCATCCCTCTCCACAAAATGACCACTTATTTTCGGAGACACAAGTGCCTTCTTCAGAGAAGCATTTCCCATTGTCTGTTAGTTGTTAGCCTGTAGATAGGGTAGAATGTGGACCTTTTTAGGCTGTACAAGATGTTACTTGCAAAAAGGTTTATTCGGCATTGGAAAAACGTACATGTAGCTGTTCCGAGCATATTGTGCATGCACACGTACATCAGGGTTCCCGCAGCCTGGAAATGTCATGGAAATTTGTTTTTGTTTTCCAGGCCTGGAAAAGTGATGGAATTTTGTAAAAATGGCTAAAGTCATTGAATTTTTCAAACACTGTGTATGATTTCTATTCGCAGAAATAAATAAGTGCATAAAATGTGTGATTGTAGTCGCAACTGAAAAGGCCGAATAGTCCAAGATTTTGCTCCGTTGGGTCATGGATTTTCATAATTTGGTCATTGGAAAAGTCGTAAAAGAAAGTCATGGAATTTAATTGTCCTTTAGGTTCAGGAACCCTGGTACAGTCATCCATTTGTGAGTTTGTCATATTGTGCAGGCAAAGGCCTGCGTACTTTGCACTTTTCAACAGTAGTATTTATGTTGGTAGAAACGTACATTGTACATGTAATCCGCCCTGAGTTAAAGTGCACCCTCACCGGTGAAAGAAAGACAGGCTGGTACAAAGTTTTCCAACCGGGTTCTTGCACCCGTTTGGCGTGCGTGCAAAGACCATACATTCCAGAATAAATTCGCTGAGCATACTCAGCGTGCCCACATCAAATGTGAACAAACTTGTGCACCTATGTGTTGAGTTGGTACCAAAGGACTGTCAATATCATTTAAAAACACCCTCTTTTGTTCTCGCTCAGAGCGTATAGGCCCAGCTGTCGTTTATGTATGAATGTTTGAAAAAGAATGAAATGCATTGTTCATAATAGAATTATTGAAGGTTTTACCCAATTCTTCCCCTCAATGGAGGTTTTGCATGGTAGCCATCTTGCAGGGCAGTGCTTTTGTCCCACAGGGAAACTTCCTTTGTGCGTACCCTGTGGAACAAAAGCACTGGCCTGCAAGATGGCAGCCATGCAAACCCTATATTGTTGATCCCGAATACGTCAAGTTTTAAAAAGTCTGAACCCCCCCCAAAGGTTTTGTAAGACTTGTCCATGCAGCATGTCATTTATGTGTGCAGTGACTATCTAAACAAAGTCTCTTGTGTCTTCCCCATATTTGGTTTCTTGTTTGTGTGTGGACAGCCGTGCGTTCATGCTTCAGTTTTTTACAGTCTGTTTTTAGTGTTATGTGTTGATGTTTAAAGACTTGCCGGAACATTCTTTTGGAGTTGAGGATGTTTTCGTTTTCTTTTTTTGTAACACTGTTTTTTTATTTTCGTTCTCAGTTATGCAAGGCATTGCTCGGCAAGGTACAGTCAATTTGTTGTTTTTTTGTTTCACTGATAAACATTTGGAAGCAATATCCATCCACTTAACTGGTAGTACTCTGTACCTTTTCTCTTAAAAGTAGTTTCATGGAAAGACAGAATTCTCAGTTGTGTTACATACGATACCCTGGGCAAAGCAGACGGCACCGTTTGGTACACATATATCATGAAAGGAATTTTAGGAAGTGATGAAAGTTACAATGTTGGTGAAAAATGTGCCGGGTGAAGGTGGTGCCAACACCGCGGACAGATCTCAGCAATGCTTCCAAAGCAAAGTTAATATCATCCTTGTATTGTTCTATCATGTACATGTAGTCTCATGTAGAAATGTGACAATGTCTGTGGCATTTGTCATCAGGGCTTTCTCATAGAAAGTAAACAAGTTACTCACATACATGAAATAAATTGGAATAAAATCTGGTACACTGAGTTCTTTAAATTCATGTGAACATACCAATTTGAATTTTCCGTACTAAAGACACTGCTGCTATACTTCGTGATTCGGGGCAAGCTTTTGCTTAGTTACATAAGAGACGCCTTGCAACAATACACTGTTTTCAATGGGTAGGAATGGCACAAAGGAACCAGTCCATTCCAGAGATGGTGGTTGCTATGCCCCGAATCACAAGGCATAGCAACAGTGTCTTTTGTCTGGGGAATTTGATTTGTTATGTTTATGTGCAATCAGATAATGCAGGGTACCAGATTTTATTCAAATTTAACTCGCAAACAGCTCATTGCAGCCTTTTTCAATTGTAGTTCATGTACACATTTTACAAGCATGCCTTGGCAACACTTGCTGTGAGACCATTGAAAGTGTACCTTTGGAATGTGTTTGCCATCATGGTAATCAACTTGAAGACAGTCGAACCTCGTTAATAAGAGGTCCTTCTAACAAGAACTTTGTATTATCCAAAATGAATGCAATGAAAAACAAAAGACGAGGACTTAAGAATTTCCTTGTTACAAGCAGAAACTTGTATTAACGGTGCTGTTATCATACAAGGTTCAACTGTATATCTGTCGGCAGCAGTGGTTTTCATTCAGAGATCATTTAGGAACCAGGTAACATCAGTTGGAATAGATCATTAGAGTATGTAGGAATGAGAGATTTTGAGACACTGGCGGCAGCAGACACGGCGGTCCTTTTTCACAGTATTGCGCACGCTCAGAACTATGCTGGCATGCTCAGAACAACGTGCGCGTGCTCAGAACTGCTACTTATCAAATTCCTCAAACACATGCCGTATGCAGAGTGTGTTGGAAGGGTCTAGGGAGGCCTGATAGAGGCGTCCAAGCAGGAACAAATAATGTCAGCAAGTATGGGCATGATGAATTGAATGAAATTGGAAATTAATGCTTCGGAAGTAGGAGCATTACATACAGAGGTAGAAAGAGCAAATCACTCGACTAATGCCAACCAAGAACTCACCTGTTGCTCTCTTGTGTGCTTCTCATAATCAGCAGTTTGAGTTTCTTCATCTTATGAATGTCTTTTATTGATTGTAAGAAATGAGTCAAGTCATGGAATTTAAAGCTTGGCTTAAATTAAAAGCCATTAGGTAAACTGGTAAGACTGACCAGCAAACCCAGAATATTTTTGATGGTCCAGGAGAAACGGAAAGTAAGAATTCTTAAACTCGCATTGGCCAGAGACTTAAAGAAAGCATCTACAAATTGTGTGTTTTTATTTTCAAGCAGGACGATTTTATAAGAAACATTTTGAGATCAGTAACTGAATATTCGGTTAAGTCAGAATTCAGTATGGATAACCACACCTGTTGCATGAGATGCACCGATATGACAGTTTGCTGAATAACGCATTTACGTCATTGCTGCCATGTACCCTCACTTGGATGAAGAAACGTAAAGGGGTTGTGCACATTCCATTGAAAAGTCATGCTGCATCTGCATGTGAGGAGGAGTGAATCCTAGCTAGCAAGCCACACAGCACCATCCGCTTTGGGGCCGCAATGCACACAGGTCATTTAGTTGGTTAACAATTGACACCTGCAATGAAATGCAGAGTGTTCGGAACAGGTGTTGCTATAAACAATTCATCTGCTCTTAATATGAGGTGTAATGCATTGAACTAATGTGATTTTTAACTTATCCTAATTGTCTTAAAGAGTAATATCCAAGGTCAAGGGTTTATCCTAAAGTAGAACAATTCATCGGTCATCTGTAACCAGCTTCATCCAAATTAGGTGTGCGATTTCATATAACGCATCATACATGGGTACTAACATGTTAAAGGACACCATTTTAACACTTTGATGTGAATCACAGATTTTAAGTGAAGCAATGCACTGTCAAATACTGAGTCATGAGTAGTCGTGGAGGCACAACCAGTTAAGGAGATTTTGATGTAAGCCATTGTGTTTGGATGACATGCAGTATTTTCAGCGGTATGTGCACAAATCCTTCACTTAAGATGGCCGCAACACAGCAAAGAGGCAATACAGAAGTAACTCTGAAGTACTCTGTCTCAACTGGCAATGTTTGTTTTCTTTCATTTTCTTCTGCTTAGATTTTTGTCTGTTTTCTTTTCACCAACCCTGAAGAGTTGAAGAGAATCTCTGAAACAAGGGCCCAAGAATGTCAACATTTCATCAAAACCACAAATGCCTTTTTCCCCCCGCACACTACAGAATGAGAAAAACATTTACTAAACATTGCGTCAGTGGAATCTCTTTCTTGATTTAAAGAGATCGTGTCACATTCCTTTATTATAAGCTGGTGTGTATCTTGATCCTTTGCAGAAGTTCTTGTCCAACCTCGGTCAGAAGGCAGGTCAGTTGATGAAGCGAAAATGTGAACAAGGCTTTCCCTTAGCCAAGAGACAAAGGTAATTTTAGTTTGTTGAGAATATTATAGGGTTGTCTTAAAAAAAAAAGTGATTTTGATGTTCAAAGACATTGTGGTGAGAGTTGTAGATTTTAAATATGGCTGTCCAAAATTAGTCTGGTTGAACATGAAATATTCGGACAGATCCCCCCCAAAAAATGCTGACACCCTTTAACCACTTGCTGCCGGGTGGTTTGAAAAATGCAATGCAATAATCGGGACTTTTCCAAGATTTTCAGTTTGTACACTGTACAAAGTCTTGGCAAGATTGAAATTTCCTTCTCGTTGGCAAAGTCCAAGGTGCATGCCTGATTAAAACAGCAACAGGTGAAATCAATATTTCGTACATGTGATCATTTTTAGGAATATGATTTAGGGCTGTGGGGTTTTGATCGGGGTTTGGGGGCTCTCATCTCTCTCAAAGAGCCGTGAAAACAAAGTATTCCGTTCACTGTTTGCATATGGGTTGAAAGGTGCATTGAATTCTAGACAGTAAATGTGACGGGCTCAACAAAAATGGGTATTATGGGACTTTTTTTTCAAAATCAGTTTCATACATTTAAATTGGTTACATTATAAGCTTTAATTTGGTGTAGGTTTGAACCCTGTGGTATTTTGCAATCTGGAGATATATTGACTTTTGCATAATCATATCACACACATTAACAGAATTGCTTTCAGAGATAAAGCCCTTTACACACAGGAAGTGGAAAAAGAAATCAGCCAAGAAGAAAACCCCTTAATTCCCATAGCAACAGTTAGGTTTCTTGTATGAATGTGAAATTACTGATATAATAGAAGCCAATAAACCAAGAAGTAAAAAATCAGCCTGTCTACATAAAAAGCCGTTAGTGTGAAATAGCACAGTGTCCCTTAATATCCTTTTTTGTAGAGCAGGTCAAAAATTATCATGTCAGTGTGATAAAGTCCTGATTGAAAAGTAGCCTTAACAGGTCATTATTTTAAAAAATTACTTTAAGCACAAAATCAGATCAGAGAAATTGGTGACATTTAAGGACACAACTCCCCAGAAAGCTAGTTGTACAAATGAAAACGTCTGGAACATGTTCTGTTGCAATCAAATGTACATCTTGCCAGCTCAGAATAACACAAAAGGCTATTGGCTAAAGCTGTGTGATTGCTGGAAGGACCTTAGATTGAAGTGGACCAAATAATGTGTGACCGGTAGGTTTTAATTGACGCTGATTTGTCGTGGTTTGTGCAGGAAGGGCAGCATGAATGTTGAAGAGGACTGGGAGGGGTCGCCTCGTATGCTGGACCCAGACAAGATCCCCTATGTCCTGTTCACTGGCATCGATAGCAGGGCCATTCCTGAACTCATCAAGGTAGGCGTTCACTGACATGCCTTCCTCGTGCCACACTGCAGGGGAAGACGGGGACTGTTGTTGAATCTATCACAAGTCCCATCATAAGTAGCTTTTGTCTCTTCCCCCCTTTCCTTATACCAAGAGCAAAACACAGTAAGGATTAAAATCCCGATTTAGAACTTTCTCAAAAGATGCGTCCGACTGGTAGAGGAGGATCTGAGATATCTTGGGGAATATTTGGCCAGCATGGGTGTGTCTCCAGGGGTGTTACAAGGGAGACCTTTGGCCCCTCCCTCTGCAAATAAAATGAAAAAAATTAGAAAGGAATTCAAAATTAAATGGATATGCACCAAAATGGACCCCATCCACTGCTAATTGTTTGTCACTTTGTTGCTGATGATTGCTTTGCTCCTCAACCCCTGCAAATTCCCCCCCCCCCCGAAAAAATCCTAGTCTCGCCCACGTGTCTCAAGCACCCATTCAAAGCAGGAAACTTCGAGACGCTGTTGGCAGCAGACATAACGGTCCTTTTTCACTGTGTTGCACATGATCAGAACGATGCATGCAAGCTCAGAACAGTGCAGGCATGCTGGGAACTGGTAAAACGGACCGGTAAGTTTGCTGCCACCAAGCGTCTCAAAGCCTCCCCTTTCAGAATAATTTGGCTTCCTCCAAGAGTCCTCCTAGAATACGGATTTTACAGGTATTCACCCTTGTGACAACTGAGGTTTTTCTGCAATTTCTTCCACCTGTTCACAGAAATTGGAGAAGTTAGGTGGACGCATGGCAGACACCATGGCATCCTGCACCCATCTGGTGACAAACAAAGTGACACGGACTGTCAAGTTCTTGTCAGGGGTGTCTGTGTGTCGGTTCATTGTCACTCCCATGTGGATCGAAGAAAGTTACAAGAGCAGATGGTTTCTAGGTAAACCACTCTCGGCTTAAAATGTTTTTTTCTGTATTTCTCTCAGTTATGCATCTCTTTTGTTCATTTCAAGTTGAAGGCAGTGCATACGTGAGGCAAACTGAAAAAAAACAAAACTTGACATTATGAAATTTTTTGCTGCAAAATTCGCTCAAATTGAAATGTGCTCTGTTGAAATGTGCTTTCTGGATGTGCTTAGATGAAAACAGCTTCCTGTTAAATGATTTGGAGGCGGAGGCAGCGTTTTCGTTCAAACTGAAGGAATCTATGGCCAGAGCTAGTCAGAGAAAACTGCTCAAGGTAAGTATGTCCTGTCCCTAGTGGAAAAAAAGTCTCATTGTGCCATTGATATAAACATTTAGGATACTAGTCAAATGGATTGAAAACAATCCATCTCAGAAGTTCCTTTCACAAATGCCTTAGAATGCAGCTGGGGCCAATTTCATAGAGCTGTTTAAGCATGAAAACACCTTGCTTGACAAATGAGGTTACCAGCCAAAACTCCATGTGATGTCTTTTGGTTAGCATGACAATCACATAGATTTTGAGCTAGTAACTTTTGTTTTTTAAGCAGGATTTTTTTTTTGCACTTAAATAAATTGTGTGCTTAAGCAGCTCTATGAAATTGGCCCCAGGAGACAGCAAGTAGATTTCCACGTATTTCGAGGGTTGGTGAGAGTACCTTTTTAATACTCAAGTAGGAACAATAATCTGCCCTGCACTTACTGCAAACCTTTTAAATCACAGCCCCCCAAAAAATAAATCAAATTGGGCAGTATTTCTGAAGAGAGGTGCATACTTACGGAAGTGGGAAAGAAAATGTGTAATCTTGAAGTAAATATGACTGGCTTCTCTCACTTTTCGTGACAGGATGTGACACTGTATCTGACCCCCGGTGTGCAGCCGGGTCCGACACTCATACGTGACATCATAGAGATGGCTGGGGGTCGGCTACTGACCTCTCGTCCATCGTTGGCTAAAATCAGTGCCATGCAAAGCACTATGGGAGCCTCTGCATTCGTAGTCATCAGCTGCGAGAATGACCTGCCTTGGTGTCGTGATTTCTTCCGTCATAAAATTGGTGATTTGATCATTTTTATGTTTCTAGAAATGATCTTCATGGAGCCATGGCTTTATCTAACAAAGGACAGTCAGTGCTTTTTGGAAATCCCCTCTTATTTCCATTCAGAATGGAGTGTCAAATGACTGATCAAAACCTCACATTGTTTTATTTCAGATGTGCACAATGCCGAGTTCGTACTGACCGGCGTCCTGCGACAGCAGCTAGATTTCACGTCATATCCTTTCAAATGTTGAACTTGTCATTTTATTTGCACCCCAGACTGAGATGCAATATTTTCATTTTCATTTCTAACAGCGTGCAGACCACACCTCTCTTTCTGGAACATCCCTCTTTCTGTAGAGGCTTTGCGTGGTAGCCATCTTGCAGGGCAGTTCTTTTATTCCACATGGAAACCTCCTTTGTGCATACCCTGTGGAATAAAAGCAATGGCCTGCAAGATGGCAGCCATGCAAACCCTCTATAGTTAAGAGCTGCAGGGGGGAAAAATCAAAACTTCTGGGTTTTGTTAAAAAAAATTTCACAGAACTCCAATATCCCCCAGCAGTATGTTCATACGTTTGTTAAAATGATGGAAAATCGGGATGACTGTTGATGAAAGCATGCAGGTCTGACCCCTGCTCCAGTGTCATCTGTTCATTTGTGCTTAAGGAGAATAATTGCATAATGTAAGTCATAATTTTTATATCCATGCTGAAGAGGCTAATTAATTATAAGACCTGATGAAGCAAAGTTATTACAAAACTCCTCAAGAGTGTTCATTTAAATCTCTTGAATGAAATGCATATGGCCTGAATTCTCTGGGTCATACTTCTTAACTTGTGCACCTGTCACTTCTTAACTTGATTATACATTCAGATTTTCCCCACCCTGAACGGAGGCTGATGTTATGTATGGTCAGCTGATACAATACGAGAACACTAATGACCATTGATTCAGTGTGTCTTCAGACCAGCAACTCCACAGGGCAGTGTCGTTTCAACTGACAGCAGGCAGCTTTGTACGTCAAGCCAAATGTCGACATCCTTGAAGAAGACAGTTTTAAACACTGGACATTTGCTCCCAGTCATTTAGCGTATCGTGTATGCATGGACGTTTTATCAAGATAGGCACGGGTCTTGCTTTTTGTTTTTACAAAGGTATTTTTAAGATCAACGGGCTACATAAATGTGCTGTCCAACGCAAGTGTAAGTGGGAATGCGGCATTGAAGCATGGAATCATGTAATCAACTGGGAATTACTCATTCTCAGCGTAGGTTCTGCAATATTGGCACAGGTAACCCTCGTGCAGTTGTTAGGACAAAAAAAACAGGTAGTAAATTCATTTCACATGAATCAGAACAATGTACATGTAGATACAATTCAAATTTCCAATGATCTCTTTATATATGCTTTACTTTGTATAAAATTGTACAGAAATGGTCAATTCTGAAAAAAACACTTTGTAAAATGTCTAAATAGGTGGTTTTTATAAATTTGCAAAGTTTGCCGCCTTTCCTATAGAGGCAAATGTGACCCAACCCAACAACAGGGATCCTTAAATCACTGGAGCAACTTCTGAGTATACGAACCTCTTACCAGACCTTTCACCAGAGTAAGCAGTAGGAACCTCTGCAATAATGTTACCTACATAATGTCTGTACATATAAGAGAAGGCCAAACCAAGCCAAATCATAAAGATGGGCTGCTGATATTGAAACGCACTTGTGATGTGATCTGTGAAAACCCTTCACATTTCGCCTTGAACACCAACTTTAAGATAATGGAAAAAAATTGTCCTTTTGATTTTTTTTATAATTTGACATATTACTCTCATTTTTTTCCGTTAATGTCTCGAATGTCTTCTTAAAATATTAACACAAATTAGGTTGTTTTACATGTAAAATTTGCAATCTTGCATTTATTTTTTTTTTGTGGCAAACTCAATAGAATGTTTGAAATTTGAAGATTGATCGTGACAGCGTAACTCCAATGATAGACATGTAGAACAGCTTTGGCTACAGCACAGGTCGATTGTTAATTCTATATATATAACACAACAATGACAAATTTCTCCATGTGAAGAGTTTCCCCAGATCACATTTGAAAACAAAGGCACTTCAGACTCATTTGGCAGAATTCCGGTTACCAATGAGGATTAACT
This sequence comes from Acanthaster planci, assembly GCF_054643075.1. NCBI lineage: Eukaryota > Metazoa > Echinodermata > Asteroidea > Valvatida > Acanthasteridae > Acanthaster > Acanthaster planci. The sequence continues at coordinate 10,202,295 of NC_141797.1, read as the reverse complement.
TGTAGCAGTGTACAGCAAGGCCAGAATTAGTGCACACCAAGCATTGCATCCACTCCAAGTTACATTACACAGGGCTTATTCTATAGAACTTGGCTCAGGTATCTGCCTTGACCAGAGACACCCCCCCATCAGTTGTAAAGAGCCATATTAGTCAGGTGTGTCTAATTTGTTGGTAGTGACGCGACCGCAACAGGTGCATTTCAACTTGTAACCCAGCAAAGTGGAGTTCCTACCAAAGGAGCCCCTGTTGCTAGGAAAATTGCGCCCTCTCTTGGTCAAGCTCGGGGCAGATAATGGCAAGTACAGTAAATACATAAATTCAAGAACATACAACATAAACGTCAATACATCACTACGAAGCAGTACACAGTATTTTGGATTTGGAAACGTAGTTATCAATGGCGTCATATCTGCAAAGCACAAAGCTGATACTGCTTGGTTTTCCTACCTGTAGCACCTTTCGTGCTTTCATGAAACATTACAGTTGTCGGTTAAATATAAGTACGTACATACACAACTTGGGTAAACATTACTCCTATTTTATGTGATTTAAATTGTTTTTCCCTCCAATTTTTAATAAATTTTTGTATTATTAATTAAAAGGAAAAGTTTTGTCTCTTTATTCAAAGAGTCTGTTGCTTTCATGATGGCAGAAAATATCTCTTATTGAGCTGTACAAAAACCTTTCTTCATGAGCCAAAAGAAGAGGGAACTGGCTCTGAAGGGATTGTGTAAGTCTCCAATTGGTCAAGATTTCTGATTAGCAATGTGATAGCAATGTGATAGCAATGTGATAGCAAGGATAAACAATAATCCACATCATTTTCAGTTTGATTTCAGTTATGAAGATTCCAACACTGCTACTTGTTTGCAAAGTAACTCAATTCTGCGGGAATGTAGGTTGGGGCGGAGCTTAGAACATGACAAATAATGACAGTATATAATTTACGTCAATATAGAATGACTTCATATTATGAACAACTCCCCTCCATTGCAGATCTACCCAGCTGCCCCGACGTAACTTTCCAAGTGCATAGCTCCCTGACTAACAATTTCCATGGACTGAAAGACACATTGCAAATTTTCTTCTACTTTTTTAACGTCACGCTTCAGGGTGGACTACTCTTGAGTTTCTTTGCCTCTGGTTGTGCAGTTCTGCCTTCCTCTGTTGGTCTTTTCTGAGCGGCAAGCTGACCTCTAGAAGGCTTACCCTCATCTGAGGATGAATCTGATTGGTCCATTTCATCTGAGGATGAATCCGATTGGTCGCTCTCATCAGAATCTGATTGATTCTTGGCTTGATTGGGCGGATTCACAGCCTGCAAATTATCAGTTACTAAAGTATTTTAAAATTTTCATTGTTTTGTGGACTTTTATACAATGAGTTCTGACATTTTCATTTAATCTACCTGTCATCGTCTCACTTTCAAGGAAACTAATTAATCTTCAAAGTATGTCATGGTGTCAGAAGATTCCACCAAACAGAAACACTGCATAAAACACCTGAGAAAAACAGATTCTTAGATGCAAAGTACTTCCTAGCATAAAAAAAAATCAGCAGTGGATACAGTGTCAAAAGTACATACGACAATCAATGTCCCAAGCCAAGTCAAACATGTGCGAACAAGGTACGTCTTGGCTTTAGACATTTTCAACCAATTTCAAAGAAATTCATAAACCAAACCAATGTATGGTCAAGTGTTAAATGACGTGTCCTTTTATTCTATGTACCCTCAAATTGAAAACAAGAAGTTGTTGACTTACTGTAGTCTTTTGCATTGCATGGTTACGGGTGTGATCTCTGGCTTTTTGCTCAAACAAGTCACGGTTTCTCAGAAATTCTGCAGACTACAAAACACAAAAGAGAATTGTGACCCAACATAATAAAATGAGCCATTGCTGGAGCAACTTTTGAGTGAGAGGCCTTTAAGAGAATCTTGCACCGTATCAATCAGTGGGAACCCTCAACATTTTCCACCCGCATTTTGTCCATTTTCATCTAGATACCAAACTGGGTGACGTATCAAAACCAAGAGTTCAGTCTACTCTTCTCCTAAACCAAGACAGAATTTCACAAATGTGGCCCCTTAAGATCACCTATTTAATGTTCGGAAAGCAGTATCTCCCTGTTGAAACTTACTTGTAGAGGGAGATATGGCGTTAAGAAAATTAAGTATGTTATCAGAAGAATCCCTGTAGGAGGTCAAAAACATCATCAAGTGAGTTGATGCTCTTGAGATCATTTTGTGGGATCTATTCACAGGTGCTTCAAGTATCAGACAGTTTTCTTGCATTTGTATGTCAAGATGAATTTAAAAAAATTAAGACTAATAGTTCCCTCCGACATGCTCCAGTCAAATATTCCTTTGTTGCATAATTCAGCGATGAAACCTGTCTTCCAAACAGATTTTTAGTTTGGATGTAGGTTGGATGGAGTTCCCTTCAAATAGTTACTTCCTCAAATTACTTTTTCAAAAAATGATTTATACATTGCAGTTGTAGTTTTTACATGTTTTCTGTCTTGACATGGAAATTCATCGTCCTGTCTACGTAGTGGAAGAAAAATGAATTGGATGTTGTGACTTACGATATCGGCCATGAGCGGATCGTCCGGATTTGGCTGGGATACCAAAAGTCTGATAGACGTTAGTAAGGTACTGATGCTTAGACTTGGCTTCCAGCTTCCCTGAAAGTAGCAACAAACCAATCAGAACAGGTGCAACTTGCAAGAAACAGGTGAATGAATGACACAAAACGCAATCAAGGGAGTCAAGTAAGTGATTGTCACAGTAACTGTTTTCTCGGATGTTTCACATCTTTGTGTGAAATACTGAAAAAAGATGACCACCTGGTCACTGTACTGACACAAGTGATGAGAACAGGTCAATTCATGTGAGAAATCAAAGCACTCTTCAAGGACCTGGAATTTATTCTAGAGATTCATGGTTTTTTTTCCAGGTATTTGAGGCCTATGCAAAGCCTGCTCGATGAACAATGTACAGGAATTTAAGGGCAGATCCATAACCACATTAGGTGGAAGAGGGAGCTTGTTTTTTGCAATTGTTATGAAGGAAACATTTGTGACCTTTTTATGGGGTGAGGCTTCATTTTGGGGCTTTTCAGGCACTTTCTGAGAGAAGGAAAATTTATAGAAAAGACCAAAAACTTTGCCTTTCGTTGTTTCCCCCCAAAAAAAGATTTTTTGCCCCTCTTCAGAGGGGGGCCATGGTCTGCCCTTGACAACAGGTGAGTAACTTACAGAAGGTGGCATCTTGAGTAAGTCCAGACAAATCCTGCCCGCGGTGTCAATATTGGGATGATAGATTGGCGTCAAGAATCGGACCTTTGGAGGCTCCATCGGATACCTACCGAAGTACCACAGCAACATGTCTATCCACTATAAATCTAAACAAAGCCTTGATTTGAAAGACCCGTTTCAATGTGTTACCTGACGTGCTGAGGAATTCCGCATGTCAAATTTGTAAAAAAAAAAGTTTTCAGAACTATAAAGTTGTGACTTGATACCACGACTGGAACAAGTGTACATAGTAAGACTAATCACACAACTGATATTTGACAAAAAATGCTAGAAACAGTCAGTTACGGTATGTCATAAGCTAAGATGTCATTACTCAAAGACTTTGCACATTTCTCTCGTATTTAGCCCACAGACTTGGTGGACATCAAAATTACAATGTATCTCCCAAATGTAATGCATTACCTCTCGGGTACTTGAATCTCCAACTTAAACACACCATCTGAATAAGGTGTCTTCTCATCGCCAATTATTTCTGTAAAGTTGGAAACATGGTACAGGGTGTTAAGATTGCATGGCAAACACATGTGAAAAGTGACCTGCAGTGATCAAACAGTTCGCATGATATGGCATAACACTTCCTCAGAAATGTTGAGTGCCATTCTACCAAATTACGTTTGGTTCAAAGTCTGCCAATTGCTCCAGCAGTTCTGAAGACTTTAAACTTCGGAAAATAATTGTACCATCAGATCTTAATACATTAAAAAGCAGGTGATTCATCTAATGTTCCAACACTTACAATAATGCAACGGAACACCATGTCAAATATTGCTTGCCTTTAAACAAAAACGTCTTAAAACAAAATTCAAATATGCCACATCTGAGAAAAATGTGTGGCCGTGGAAGTTATGAGTTAGACTACAGGCATCTGTTGCCGATGGTAACCAAGTAAAAAGGGCAGGGCCCTGAACAGCTCTGTCACAGTGAAAGCCTCTAGCCAGCAGAGGTAACCAGACCACCTACGTGCTTGTAGCTGGTTGGTATTTTCATCTTTCATCCAGCAGGATACACCCGGGGGTGGTTCTCTCTCCAACTGACTCAGTTCTTTGCCGATTCGTAAGGAGCGCCGCATCCTGCAATATTAAATCAAAACATTGAAAAGAAGACCGAACAATTTCTTTCCACACAACTCATTTACTTGAATGTATGTGTCATGCCCAAATGACAATGTGTGTCCGAAGTTGGGATGGTGACAGTCTTACAGATGGGCTAGCCCAACTACAGTCTGCACATCGTCTATTAATATGCAAGGTTAAAGTTCATCAGGGTCATGGGTCAGGAAGCTGTTAACTTAAGCATTAATTTGCAAGCTAAGTTTTCTTTTTACAAGGTGAAACTGTCAAAATCTTTTGTGAAGAGCATCGAGGATGTACTGTAATCAATGTCTCATCAGTTTGGACAGTTGAAACAACGACATGTAAAGTGACGTTATAGGCGTGATCAGCTGATCTGCACAATCCCCCAACGGCTCTGCGCAATTGATCTATTCTGCATGAAATCTCCAACTGTAGTCCTACTTCCCTTTTTGAAATAATTTTTCACAACCGTGAACAAGACCAAAGCAGTGATTGCCAGATGGCATTATCGATAAATCCCACAATTTGCATGACAATATTATTACTTAGCTTAACATAAGCAATCACGCAAATTAAAGATAATCAAGCGATCATGCATAATTGGCTAATCGTACCCATCATGGGCCTGTGGACGAATAGAAATGGGGTCCTGAAAGCAAGGATCGCTACTAGAATTCAAGTAAAATGGACTACTTTGCTTTACACCAAGTAGGCCTTAGCTTACATGCTCACCTGAACTGCAGTCAGGCAGTGACCTGCAAAGGCTGCATGCACTCAACGCAAACATGCACAAGTCTGACTTAACGTCGGCGATCTACTCAAACGAAACCAGGTAAGTTCTCCAGTGCCAGCATAAAGTTCGTCTCAAACTGTGAATGCATAAACCTACGCTTAAACTAACATGACTTAATTATGGTCGTTAGGTCTTATTGGAGAGCCTTTGATCTGTGGACCCCGGGTAAAAAGTTCTAAGATGCCGCCGAGATAAGCTAAGGTTAGTCGGATTACGTCTAAAGTCTTGGCTTCTGCCGGACGAAAATGACATGTAGTGCTATGGGAGCCGTTAGCTAGCGGCTTAAGTATTTCCCGTAGCTAGTTGTGTGTTTTTTAGCCGTAGCCAATTAAATGACCACCCAGTCAGCATATTTTGGTCTGAAATCCTGACTACATCTAGTTTGCACACATAATTCTAGTGAAAGCGACAACTTGGTCGACATATGGAATCTTAAATTGAAGCGGGTGAACACGTGGCAAACGGTTCAACTTCAAACGCCTTGTTAATAAATAATACTATTTGAACTTCCAGTCCTGGTTCTAAATAGATCAAGTGAAAGTACCTATCGGCCTTCCTCCAAACAGCTGAACCCAAGAGTTACAAACATGTCAGAACCTGATGAATATGAACACTACAATTACGACCCCCCGATGCGAAGCGGCGGTGCGGGCGGAAAGGGGCGAACGAAGCGTGAAGCCGTAGATAAGCAGCAGTCGAACGAAAACAAACAACATGGGACCAAAGAAGCAAGGCTAGTAGAACAGCAAATCACCAATGCCGAGACAAAACAGAAGGAGAAGTTGAAGAAACAAAGCAGCAAGGACTAACTCTAACCACAGCAGAGACTGCAGATATCGGTATACAGACTGTACATGTATTTAGGCTATATGTACAGAGATGAATGTTTTTTAGTGTAGGACTTGACCTTTACTAAGTATAATTACTAGTCAAATTAGGCGAAGATTCATACTCAGGGCCGGGCTGGGTCTGCACAGTTAATTTGACATTCCCAGTTGTTGTTTTGGCCATGGTGGCCAAGTGTTGCATGGCCCGGGCACTGAGTCATCGATCATCCATTTTGCCAACATTAACAGCACCATAATCTTAACGCAAAAACACTTGAAAACTGGTAATGGGGCAGTTCTTTTTTTAACATGACCCCATTTATAGTGTTTTATCATTAAATTTGGTCCAACTAGGCTCTAGTTCCAATAATCAAATCGAGAAATTGCAAGACAGTAAATCTGGGGTGAAGAATTTTCCATTTGATTGGAATTAATTTCCTTGCTTTCCTTTGTTCATTTTCACAGTACGGTGGCAGCTGGCCTTATTCTGATGCCTGTTCCAGCCGATGGGATCCAAGAACTGTTGACGATCCGGGATGGAAGACTGACCCTTCTTACAAGACTCATTTCAAGACTTTCCTTTGCTGCATTTCACACTAACAAAAGGCCTTAAAATAACATAAAACAAGACATTTTACACGAGTGACAAAATGGAGACATGAAACAGATGTGTGCTTTGCAATACAACTTGACGAAATAATTACTTCTCATCTTGTTTAGTTTATTGAGCTACAGTACTTTACGTAATATGTACATTAAGTTTAAATATTCGGCCGCTAACTTAATGCTCCGACAAGAAAGTACAGCGCCTAACACAACTCAACCTCACATACCAAGTAAAACACCAAGATTCTGTGAACTTAGTAATCAGAAGTACGTGGCCTTAGCTCATATTTCCTTTGCCCACAAATCCCTGTTCATCTTTTTATTGACTTCTTGATTGGTTTATGTTGTAATTTATTAACATGTTTAGTCACAGTATTTAACCCTTGGGTTTTTATCTTTAAAAACTCCATCTTGTGCTCGAGATGTTGCAGGATCGGGGAAGGTAGAGCCCAGCCACTGTTACTTTACTCAGGGCTTAATACCTCTCAGAAGTTGAAGTACAAAGACTGCGCCATTGGTTTCCTGCACAGTGGAGGATTTTGGAGGATTCGGGAAGTTTCTGTACAAGAATATCTTGGGAGTTAGGGTTCATAAGTTCATCTGAATGTAGGGCAGTATGCTTAAATAATTCCATGGTCCAATTTGAAAGTCAAATGGCTCAGACACCAAAACCATGAATGGAAAACAATTGAAGGTTCCTCAATTTAAGTCTAAAGAGGTATCAAAATAGCTAAGTCGTATGAAATCAAAAGATTATTTTGTTGATTTAACATTTTGTTGGCAAACTTCGAAGGCTTTTATTTAAATTGTGCTTTTTCAACTCAAATGTCTAATTTAGTCTATTATGTATGGAGATTAATTTGAATATATCTTGATCCCTTTCCAATTAATGCTAAAATATAAGCAATTCCAAAACAATCAAGTGCCATTTCAAAATAGAAAGTAACATCTAATACTCCGTCTATTTATAATGACGAAATTCCATTTCTAATATTTTGAAATGTTCAAAGTATGGAAAATCATGACAACATCTTAAAAACTTAAAAATTTGCTATTAAAACTATGTGTATGTGCATTAAGCACTTTGAATTCAAAATTCTATATGGGCATTCATCACATGGTTCAGTAAAATACCAGAGATCACTCATTGTCGTATTTGTGTGGATACAACAAAAGTAAATTTAATTAATTAAACACAACAGGTATTAAGTGTGTCAAATTAACTCCCAAAGACTTCTTTCAAATCAAACTTCTGACAGCAAGTTTGTGTTGGTGTATTCCTGAACACCACGTTTCTTCACCTCTTGCAGCATGTACAATCTCATCCCACAAAATGTGACCAACACGACTTTGACAAGGTTACCTAAATCGGACTGTAATAATCTGCGCCTTGTCTGCCACATTGCAGGTGCTGTTTAGTCTTCTTTCTTCCGCCCGTGGTACTTTCGACCAATCAAAATGAGAGTACTGCATGACTGATCTCTTCACAGGGCCCTCTGCCAAATGGTTGTCAGCGTATTCACCATTTCCAATCCTGTTTAAACCAAATAACACACTTTTACGCCAAATGCAAAACACACAAGTGCCGTGCAGAAATTTGAACACACTGCACTTGCCCAGAATTCCCTAAGAAAGGCTTGCAGGAGAATTGGAAAGACACAAAGCAACAACTTTGAGCTAAAATAGTCATGATCCGTCCTCTGTCTTGGATGATTCCTGGCTGCACCGTACCTTGTACAATTTTTGTGACTTTCCCCAAACTTTGACATATTCGTTAACTTGAGGATTTTCTTGAGTGGAAATTGGGCCTGTTTGTATTATACGGATCGGGATGATCCAATGCTGATTTGCTCCTTCCAGTTGGTAGGCTCTGGTGTAAGTAAATCAAAGACGGACGGAATAACTAAGGCCTAGGCTATATGCTACTGCCACGCTAAACTCAATTAAATTTCTTTTAAGTTCAACACGGCAATAGCAAGGCACTTAATGTGATTCGGCCCGGCGAATTGAATTCAGCACAGCAAGGCCTTTAGCTCAAGAGGTGTGCCAAGCTAATCGTTCCAAATAGAAGTGGCATGACACCGCTCTATTTAACTTTGGCGTTAAGCACAACTGCCACTTTATTGCCACACTCACTTGAATTAAGTTCGGCAAGCCAGTGGTATGGCGTCTAGTCTCGTCCTTACCTGTTTGGCAGATCAGAATCATCATCTGATCCCGAGAAAGAATCCGTGAGGGCCGTGACAGGAAGTTGATCCATTTCCGTGCTGGAACCCACAGGTATGGATGGAACTCTACATCTTCGTCCAAAGGCCACACTGTCCAACTGTCTTTGCTCGTCGGGTTTATAGCGGCGAAATGCTTTAGCTCGTTCGCTGGGCTGAACCTCTGTCAAAATCCACAAAAATGGAGCAACCTGGACAAAATGGATTTAGAATTCTCCCAACGGGTCAATATTACATCTTTCAACTTTAATTTCTTATTCAATTTTGAAAAAACACTGTACCTTTCCTGTCGAGCAGTTCGAGAGAAGGAACTCTGAAGATAACATAGAGTCGGTATTCCTTTTCTTGTGCTAGAGGGTTGTGATACAGATCTGTTACGTACAATGCAGTCAAATAAAAGATTGGTCATTTCTTATCTTAAGTCTTTGTCTTAATTTTAGAGGAACCCTTTCAAATGAAGATGTTATAAGAGGCCCGTCTTACATATGCGAAGCCTTTCTGAACATCTGAATACATTGGTTATACACATTCTTTTGTCAGTTTTTACAAGAGTCATTTAAATTACTCTCACAATTACTTTTAGAACCCCAGAAGGGTTTTTATGAATCCAACTACATGTATGTATGAGGGTTCTTATTTAGAAAGGAATTTAGCTACAGAGCAAGCAAAGAAATAATATGGGAAATTTGGAAAGTCTTTGTGGAACCTTACTCAGTGTATGAAGAGCTTGCATGTTTCTCATCTCGTTAATCGTTTCTCCCAGTTTGGTTAGCTGGTTGTTGTGTAGCATGAGAACCTTCAGGCAGGACAAATGACTGATGGCTTTGCTGATGCAGACAAGCTCATTATCCTGAGAGAAAAAACCATGGATTAGAAGAACCGATTTTTAAAGACTTCCATATATCCACGGCATTATAACAGTTAAAAATGTCTGTTTTAGACCCAAATAAGTCAATTAAACACCATTTTGCTGGCCTTACCTGAAGATATAAATGGGAAATTTGAAAGTTGTCCCTCAGGCATGTTACTTGACGTAGTTTATTTCCATTCAACCACAGTTCATTCAAATGCCTGTAACATCCAAGACTCTCAACCTTTTCTAAATTTCTGTAAAACAAACAAAAAAATAACTGGAGCATAAATTGAAGATTTTAAACACTCGGCATTGTGCTTGAACAAGCATATAATATCTTGAACATGACCTCCGCTATTTTCAGTTCAAGATAGTTTGCCTTCAAATTTCTCCTTTCATTTTTCAACGGCATTTGCGTACTTCTGTAATACAGGACAGCCAGTCTACATCAGATAGGCCATTCTACATATCTGTATAAAATAGTCTGTCGTTTGTTTAACGGCATTAAATTGCTCCATAGGTGTATTCTAGCCCCCAAAAAACTGCAGAGAGAGGTCAGAGTAAGGCCGGGGTACTTTTATTTCCTGTCCTGCTGAATTCGAAGGGAGAGGGGGTCCCTACGGACCAAGCCTCTTCAACTGCCAAGCCACAGCTATCCTCTCTCTCAACTGCCAGTCAATGACTCTGAACACATCAGAGAGGACTGCTGGTGGCTAGACATGATATATGACAGGCCCCAGCGAGCCTTGGCTCCAGCTGTGTAAACTAATTCCATTATGGTCACACGGCAGAGATATGTATTCATCCCAATGGGACTTGGCCAGAGGTCTGAAATTTTGTTTTTCTGCCTGAGGGGAATCTCCGGGTTAAAGAGGTTGGCAAATATGGGAGTTGATTGCATTTGGCCATAAATTTCTTTAAATTAAGAATGGGCTTAGAGATCATTTGCTGGACTCATGGTTTTAAATAACTTACCGTTGGGCAAGGTAGATCTGTGTGACGTCTAAGTCTTTCCTTATGCCGTTTGCATCCATCTCAAGTTTTATCAGCTGGAAACACAAAAATATTACTTTGAGACCTTGTTACCATGGTTACTTCATGTACGTAGAGGTGCCAGACACACTGACTTGTTCTTTGAACCTGGAATTGATATATCATACACCAACAAACAAGACACCAAACACATTACAGGCTAGTACAAGCAATACGTGAGACCTTTCTGTTGAAAAACGCACACAAGTCCATGAAGTCACGACCCAATCTTAGCTCTAGTCTAGGCCCCCTAAGTCATGTAAGTTGGTGGGGGGTTTTTGTCAGGCCTATCACATCTTTGGAAGTTGAAATTTTACCATCAGAAAAAATGTGGTCCAGTTATGAGGTCTACAATCGAAATTTTCAATTTCTTTCTTAAACCTTATCAATCAGACAAAACAGGTCTGATCTCGGGCATCACGTTCGGTAGGCCCTCCTCACGTTATTCAGCTGGGGCCTTGACCGATCTCTAATCATGCTGATCGCTCACAGCAAAAGTGACTTGGCCTACCTGGGTAGTTGTGCCTGTTTCGGCATCCATGTCAATTTCTTTCTTGATCCTGAGCAACTATCGATCAACAACTGTTCTTCCCTCTCCTCTCTGGTTCAATGTTTTTCAAACATTCCCGTTTCGCGGAAGTCACTTCAGACTCATTTGGCCTTACACCGCAGCAAGTAGTGTGAAGTGCCATAACAACCGTAGGCTCCTTTCGAGTCAAATATTTTGTATTGGCCCCTTGGAAATCACTTTTTGTATCCAAACTTCCAAGACATACCTGTATCTGCTTATGAAAAGACATTCATAAAAATATCCGTTACGTTAAAAAAAATAAGAATGCCGTCGTTGCTTTTTTTGCATCAAATAAGCGCTCATAATAAATTCCAGCTCTTATCAACACCTTGAAATGAGTATATTCCAAGGCCTAATTTTAAACTTGCGTTCCAGTCCCTTCACATTCTGAAGTCCTTTCAAAAGAGAGCGGAAGGACTGGAAACTTGTTTACACTACGCACTAGGTGTCAACCTCGCTCTCATCAATGATTTCGTATCATACTGCTAAATCCACGCATGGACGAAGCTGTGCACTGCAGCGTTACAAGAATGCTATTTTTAGGTAATGTCATCATTATGCACAATAACAAAAATTTACCCTGAGTGATGTTTATGGATGTCGTGCAGTTGTTCTAAGTTTTCATCGTAGTTGTGCTTCCTGATTTATGCTGCTTTGTCGATTGGATAGTTTCAGCTTTTAGACACAGGCAAAATGCCAACAAGAACATTCAAACAGAGGAGAACACTTGGTAAGAACAATGATAACTTTCGATCATCATGTGACATTTTGTCATTTTTTGTGTAGTCTTGTCTTTTCCTCATTCCTACAAATCTGGCATGTCGTACCCGGGACAACTCGTTGTGTTCACTTTTTTATCACGTTTTCTTGCGTTCATTCCGTGCACTTCCAGTGTCATGCCATATTAAACCCGAACATTGAACCAACTGAACCAGTTTGGTTCGGTTCGAAAGTGCAATGTTCGATAATTTTTGGTTCAGTTTGGCGTGTTTGGCAGTTCGGCTGAAGCACTATTCTAACGTATGGAGTAAAACTAAAAGTTATCCTGGGTACGAGTTGACCTGGGTACTACCTACCTTTGGCTTCAGCTCAGTGGGCCTATCTGATCCATTTTTGCTCCTTAATTTTTCTGCTTCTGAGCTCTGCCATGTTTGTGTATGTTCATAGTTTATCCCTCATTTTTAACGTGTTCAACGACAAGTTTTCACACATCAAGTCTGAAGGCAAAATGAGCTTGAGAATGAATCCTGACCTCAATTTGTGAATTAAGCCTGGGCTATGGAAATATAGGCCTACCAGCATGATCAGAAGTACCTCTTCACATGACAGTTTACATTTTTTATTGTCCTCATGTGTATAACGAATTTGTCTGGCATTAGGTCAAGTCATATTAATTTGCCAGTCCCTAAATTGATGACAGATGTGATGTGAAGAACATGATGCTGCTGTGTCATCATGTGGAATGCAGCGGACGACGAACCCACAGTTCTGGGAGTATGTACGGCCACTGGCGGCAGAAGTGGGGGCCAGTGGCCCTCCCACTTTGTGCAGGTCCTATAATTGGGTTGGGCAAAATGGATCAACCTATTAATGGATGATGCCTAATAGGCTTACCACTTCCCCCCTCCCCTTTGAAAATTTTTCCGCTGCCAGTGTTTGTGGCTGCATGTGCATCACGTTTGATCTGAGCATGATGTTCATTTTGATTGCATTTTCACAGAACAGAGAAAGAGAGATGTCCAAGAGATTCGAGAGAAGCATAGCAACAAAGTTCCAGTGAGTATGGAGAGTACTAAGTAGGCATCACCGGATGATTGGATCAGACATCGGATCGGGCTGATGTTCGGCAACATCAGCAAAACATCGGATCAGTAAAATTTGACCTTCCTTGCCGATGCCAGTGTTAAATTGAAGAGAGGAGCAAACTCTGCACTCAGTTTTGGCAAACACAAATCTCATATTTTTGATATGAGCATGAATACAAACAAACTGTGGTTTTTTCATTTGGTGTGATAAATGAACGGTTATACCATGGTTAAACCCACGTAAAGTATCCCCGAAAATTACACCTACGCGATCCTTGGCGCAACAACTCAACGCACAGACTGCAGCCAGAATTTACACGATTTATACGCTCAACAGTGACTGTGATGGCAAAAACTAATCCTATTACTGGTAAACTGACATTTTAAGGAAGTACACTGGTTTTCAGTTATTGTCGGTAAAAGGATCCGATCGGACATCGGTCGATGTTCCGATTAAAACATCGGATCGGTAGTTAAAACCTACACTGGTTGATCCCTAATGAATATAGATGTATTCACCCTGGTTGGCCCAGCATTAACATGCTTTCATAAAGGCTCAACAATCAATCACACGGTGTGGTAGTATTCTAAATGAGCAGACACTTTCTTGCAAGGGCCACATTTTGGCTCAGGACCGGAGTGAATGAACACAATACATCACTATGATCACCCCACCAATGACCTTCGCTTGTTGTATGTATCTCATGTTTTGCAACCTGATGTGCAAAACATATTATGTACTCTGAAATACGCCTAAATGTGAGGTCGCGTTATTGAAAGAGAGCTTCATGTAATTTTCCTGTCTTAAACCCCTTGCTGTTTATCAGCTGGTCAAGAAGATAACTGATTTTGATGTCTATGGCTCCATACATGCAACATGAGAAGACTTCTTTTTTTCTTTAATGTAATTGCAGGTGATTATTGAGCGATATGAGCGAGAAACCAACCTGCCCTTGTTGGATAAATCCAAATTCCTTGTTCCTGATCATATCACAATGGGAGAACTTGTCAAAATAATCAGGTAATTAGCCCATGTCGGCAATATTTGTGATTTCAAATATATACAGTACACCATTTTAACACCGTAGACCAAAGGGATCGGTTTTTCATGATTTTTTGTATTGAGGCTGGAAAAAATATTGCATCCTGCATCCACTGTTTTCATCATAAGACATTTGCAGAACTGCTCAAAAGACATGAATCGTGGACTGAGAAAAATTTCCATGCATGTACAGCAAATACTTAGAAAGTTGGCTTGACTCCCCAATAGACTTGGTACACAACCACTAAAATGGGATTGCAACATTCTTTCCTTGGGGTTGGTGAAAAAATCAACCCCTGTCCTCCTTGGTAATAGTTAGGGTAGAGACCCTGCCAGACACCTCATCACTTGGTCAAAGTGGCTTACCTGCAGATCTGACAGGTCTCAAAAATCTACAGAGCTTTGCCATCCTCCACAACATCCATTGTTCATTGAGACTAGCTCCCGTAGTCTCTGTAACATAGGCAGTGAATTCAGCTGCCGTTGATTGACCAGTGCAAAACGAGTGCCCCATAATTGACACCTGTTGTTTTTTACCACATCTGGCAGATTTAGGGTCAACCCATGTTTCAGTGGGCTTACGTTCCTCATCTTTTGATTTCTCTTACAGGAGGAGGTTGCAGCTGAGCCCCACCCAAGCCTTCTTCCTTCTCGTCAATCACAAGAGCATGGTCAGTGTCTCCACGCCAGTTTCCGAGATCTACGAACAAGAGAAGGACGAAGACGGTTTCCTGTATCTGGTGTACGCTGCTCAGGAGACATTTGGATAAGAACGAGGTGGCAGGTTCAATTGAAGTAAAGACATGCTTTCCTCAGGCATGCCTCAGATTGGTGCCCAGCAGATCTCGCATCGCAAATTCACCAACCAATCAGAGTTGACCTTGTTCACAAGTTGGCCATATTGACTTGAAAGTGAGGGTAACTTTTTTTTGTTTCTTCATCTGAGAACAAAAATGAAAGCACTGAAGAATTTAAGATTTGTGATTATTCATATCTTAACGTTTTTTTATGCCACAATTAAAACATGAAATTGAATCAGATTCTGAGAACACAATCAAAATGGCTTCCCTGTGAATGAGGTCTGTCATGAGTAACATAAGCTTAAATACCACAAATAGCTCCAAATACTATGTATATATACTTATCAAATCTCACCCATGACATAGTACTTTTTTGTGATTTACAATCATACGATGTGGTGATCTGTCATTATTTTGTGTCAATATATATAACCGACTGTAATCAAAGATCCGCCTTTTTTCTTATCATTCTTTCATGGTTTTCAGGTGTTTACACAGATTAATTTTTGGCCCTAAACTTTAAATTTAAACATCTTCTGTACACTTCACTTGGAGGAAGCTGTACTGAGAAATTAAAACTGATTGTAAACCATCTTTGGGTAACTGCGGTAAGAGTTATACTATGCTGGTGTATAACAAGCATAGAAAGACACCTGTATGTTTGCTGTTTTCCTCCTTAAATGTACAGTATCACTTAAAAGTTAATGGTCTTGAAGAACATACACGTAAGACGTGAATGAAGCTGAGAAAACCACAGGTGCGTGTGCCTTATGAGATGAAGCTCATCTGTTGGCTGAATGGTGTTATTTGATTTGCAGACATATTTGGAATAGACCATTGCCATGTGACCAGTGTTTACAGGCCAAAGCCTTCAGGAAAAAAGGAGAAAGGTAACGAAATGAACTTGTGTCGGACCACTTTGTGGTCTTATTTTTAACATTACCCTGTTTTGTTGTTCCCTCGGTTTTTGTCTATTTAAACCATGCCCCTCCCCACATTTTCATTTTTTTTTTCCTCATGTAGCACGAAGGGGACATTAAGTAATTGTACTTAGTGAGAGATATCTCAAAAAAGCAATAAAAATGTTGGTCCTAATAAGCTTTAGATAGTTTTGATACAGCTGTAGTCCAGACCGTATTTCTAACATGCACGCCCTGAAATTGGCCTGTTTCTTGAAAAGTTGAATTTTTTTTATCACCAACAGGATGAAAGTCTGCAATCCCGAGTAGATATTTAACGGGATTTCATAGCAGGTGTATTGGGGGGTCACCCACTTGCCCTTATTTATTTTCGTCCGAAAAAATTGACTTACCGTACAGTGCAAATACAATCTTATTCCTTGGCAGCATTTTTTCAAAGAGTAAATGTGCTGTTTGAATGACAAACTGTAGCCTGTACCAGCCTGCTATGCCAAAGGAAGTCACCAAAAAATGATTTAGTTGAATTCTGAAAAAGAAGTATTTATGCTAACTTTGAAGTAAATGTTAAAAAAAAAATGCCATTCTTACAATTGTTATCACATAACAGGCGTTTCATACCTAACAATTACCGTATCAAAACCATAGTATTTTCTATTTTGACAGATTAATCTTTAATCAGAATTTGTACATATTGTGAATATTGTGTGATAACACGTGAATAAAACGGCAAATGAAGAAATGACAGGAGTAGGTTACGTCATTGACTGTGTTCATTGTTCAGAGCTGCTTGCAAAATGTGATGTGTGAGAAATACCAAGTTTTCAGCATTTCCAATATTACCAATCAAAATCCTTCAAACCTCCATCCAATTTGTTCCTAACATCACATCAAGCCAACAATGCCTCACTCATAACCAAAGTATCTCTGCAAGTCTGCATTATTGTCTTTCTTTTATTGTAGAACTTCCATACGTAAGCTACATGCCTGTACTGTAGCCCGTCACCCACAAAGACTGACATTTTTTCAGAAATTATTTTCTCTAAATAATTTTGGAAAACCTGTTACCTTAAAATAACTTTCTAAGCCTTCCAAAATCTTGTCACAACCCTGCCACACAAAAACAAGTTTGTATGTGGCGTCTTTAATGGATGTCCATTTTAAGGTACAAACTTGAATTCTCAAAAATAATTAACTCATCAATATTCAGATTCTTTTTTTTTTGTGAATCAAGCTCTTTCAATTATAAAAAGTAAAATGATTTAAATTCAACTAAAAATACCGTGTTGCCTTCTTGAAAGCATTCCTCTCTTTGACACTGTTAAATATAAAAGTGTAATAGCATGCTATTTGTAGTACTATTGGACTGATGGACACTGCCCCTCGGAATAATGGACGATACCCCACATTTGCACCAAGTTATCAAGCAACACAACAGCATAACACCAGGGCAGTAGTTATGAGTAACTTCTACACATCTCCACTTTGTCAACTCCAACATGTCAAGGATAGTACGTTGGTTACGTCCATAGTACCTGAGATAATGACTTCACATTTTGCCCTCATATGCCAAAAGTTTTCACTTATTTCACTCAGACACCTCAAGCTATTGTTTCAATACGGAAACGCTATTCCATCTTTTGTCAAAAGCCTCCTTGGCGATTTGTTTCCCATCTACAGTAAGATTGGATTCATTATTACACAACAATGCTGCCACAAAACACTTTTGAAAGGTTAACTACCCGTTTTTTTTCTGTTGGTTTCTTTATCAAAGTACACACTTTGTTGCAATTGGTTCTTCATCTTCTGAGCCTTATTTCCGTCTATATTATCATCCACAGCTTTTCAACAATCACTTACCATGGTGTCAGTGTTGGAGAAAATTATTTGAAAATATGTGCAATATTCAATGATCCAACACAGTCATTTTTGGACTTGCTACAGTCACGCAACAAATATAATCACTTGGGCGTCAATTCCATGTACTACCCAAACATGTCTCTCACTTCAGGCAAAAGTTAATCTCTGCCTTAATCCATACCCTATATGCTTCTGTTGGTTCATTCTTTAAAATTTTCATTGGCTTCACATATATTTGCAATTTTTTTTATCTGTTTATATTTTTACATTTCTCTGGACAACTGGAAGGCTCCACTTTCTGTTGGAGTTTTAAACGTCTAACATACTGACTGACTGATGTAAACCTGGAAATGTCAGGTCCAATCTGCAGGTTGCAGCAACATTCATAATAATTTAAATATAATAACCAGCATAAAACTAGCTTGTGCTTGATAAATTTGTGCAACTTTCCATGACTTTTTTGACTTTAAAATCACATTAAATGAAAATCCAAGGATCATATTTTAAATGACGGCAGATAACGGCCAGATTTCATCATGTTGCTATAGCGCTGGAATTGTACTGTCTATGATGGCAATGCTACACAAGCCGTGTCATCAGGACGTAGCCGTGTCATCTACAAGACCAAGAACCAAGGCAACACGACTTGGTATATACACCTGCCAAGAAAACAAAAAGCAATCCTAAAGAGACGGCTTGCGGTAGCACCATGTGGATAGATATCTTTTGCAAGAGGTATAATTCTGATAACTGGGGTGTACCCGATGCTTTGATCGGTGTGCTCTCCAACATGCAAAACTTCCAGGTTTATCGACAGTGGCGTAGCTAGGGGGGCACCAGCATCTTATGTGGGGGGGGCACCAGCTTTCAGTGGCGCGGTTTTTGGGGGCAAGTTTTCGTTAGCCTTGTTCAAGTTCCATTCATTTTTTTTTAGTGGAGGCACCAGGAATTTGTGGGGGGAGGGGACACGCCCCCCCAGGCCTCCCGGTGGCTATGCCACTGCTTATCTACAACACAATCCTTATTTCCTCCCTGTTTAGGCAAATATAGAACCTCTCTGCCTAATGCCTAATATTTTATTTTTTTGGCAAAATCAACTAGACTATGTGATGCTTACAACCTGGTGCAATCTTTATTTTTTCCAAATCTACTGAAATCAGTGTAATCACGATGCTTACAGTGGGAAAAAGTTCAACTCAGCCACTTGTTCCGTTTTCAAAAAGAAACAAAGTTGTCCTCCACAGGTAAAGCGTCAGCAATAAAGGACAAAACCTGTTTCTTACTGTTTTCAGAGACAGGCAAACTTGACTGCGGAAATGTTACATTTTTAATCAGGCCTCACCTGCAAGGAATGTTGCCTGTCATGCCATGGGACGGGCAAGGAGAAGTACCGGGTGCTGTGGTCCAGTCTACAATGACCCCCAAACTCCGCCGCGTCGGAGTCTAACTCAATCTTGTACCTTCACAAACGATTTCAGGAAACACTCTCTTTACGAAACATGAAAGACAAATCGAAAAAGGAGGACCCTGGCCAATAAGATGACCTGTGTCAAATATTACCGTTTCGGGTCAAGAATTCTTCAAATGGACAAAAATGTACAAAAAGAGAAAGTTGAAGGGTAAATTAAACATTTAGTCTTGAACACAGGGCTGCCCGTGGCTTCATAGCAAAGGATACTCTCCATGTACATTAGTGCCGATGCGATAGTCCGTGAAGCTGGAAGACACATGGAAGTTGAAGATAAATACCAGACCCGCTCTCTCAAAGACGATCAACTTGTCACCTTCATGTTTGCAGCTCACGTAGGCCTGGACAAAAAGTATGCCAAAATGGTCGGTTCATTTATTCAAGTTTCTCATGCTCAATACAGAATGGAATTGTTTGTTTCAAACAAAATAAAAATGAAGAAAAAAGAAAAGGACCAAAAAAAAGGAAGGAAAGGGATTGGACCCTGGTCCAAGAGGTCCGCTGTTTATTGGTTGGTTTGTTGCTTGGCCCTGACCCCTTCCCTTCTGCCAACGCCCATGCTGATGAAGCCCTCTTGCCTTTGCATTAAAAACGGCATGCATTTTGAGCTGGACCAGGAGAGGGCGCAATGTTCCCAGCAACAGAGGCTCGTCTGGTGGTGACTGAACTTCACTTGTTTACGAACGACTTTGAAATGCACACTTTACAGTTGCATCACTACCAACAAAATCCACACTCCCCACCAGCATGGCTCTTTTCAACCCATGAGGGGGTGCTTCTGCTCGAGGCGGATTACTGGTTGTGCACTTACCTGGGGACTTTCTAACCACTGCTTCTTCAGTTGTAATTCATTCATGGCTCGGTCAAAGTTGTTCAGGTGTTCGTAGCGTAGGTTGGTGTCATCAACGGTGTTCCACTGCCTCCGGGCATAATGATAACTGTTGTTATTCCCCGGGCGTGGGAAATCTAGCCACTCCGGGTGACCAAACTCATTTCCTACACCAAGAGTTTTCACGGATCTGTTTGAAGCATTCTTTTCAAACAAATATACAATGTGTACCTTCAAATGAAGTAGAAACAATAGAAACTTGGCATGGTAGCCATCTTGCAGGGCAGTTATTTTGTTCCACAGGGAAACCTCCTTTGTGCATACCCCGTAGAACAAAAGCACTGGCCTGCAAGATGGCAGCTATGCAAACCCTCTATGTTACATGGCCATACTAAATGTCATAGTCGAGTCTCTCATTTTAACTAAAGACACATTTTTATTCTCAAATCAGTGAAGATTAATGATTAGCCCTCTTTTCATAAAAGAAACTCTTTCAAGGGATAAGCATTACATTGGGCATAACAGCTGAAGTGACAATATTGAACATAAGTCTTCACCCTAATTAGTCCTCAATCCTCCGATTTCAATTTGACTTTTCATAAACCCTAAGGGGTTAGGGTCAATAACTTTACTGTGTTTTCCTGACAATTGGTCGATTGCAATCCTTTTGTGTCCCCTTTATGTGTATCACGTCGGTCAAATCAACCAACCCCACCTGCAATCAGATTCTATCACCTGGAAACCATCTGTGTCTATTTTCATACAATATAACAATGACCTTTGATCTGTCAACCTTGCAATGAAAACTATCAGTGATCAAAATGATAAGATTCAACAGTTTGTTTCTAAACCCCGATGGGCCTTACGATGTATAAAAAACACACTTTAGGGGAATCAATTTATAGAGTTTTTAAGGTATCCAAGTACAGCGTTATATTCGGTGAAATCTCAATGATTTTTTCAACTATGAAATAATTTTCTTGGATTTCAAGCGCTCACCGATGAAATTGAGCCAGGCTTCTCCGCCTAGTGCATGCGTGATGAGGCGGATCATCTTATGCAGCGCGATGCCGCGGTCAATGATCATGGTCAGCGGTGTTAGCTTGGACATGTGGGTGTACATCTCCTTGTCCATCAGCCAGAAAGCCAAGGTCTTGTCGCCCACCAGGGCCTGGTCGTGGCTCTCTGCATAAGCCACTGTCTTCTCCCCATGGCGACGGTTGATCAAGGTCCACACAATGTCGCCCACGTTCCAATCCTCGTCTTTCTGCTCCTTCAGTAACTGTTCCAAGATTGAGTCCAAAGATCAGATGCACAAAGCACTTACGTTAAAAAGATGACATTATTTATTCTGGCCCAATTGAACGTGACAAAATGCAACAGGTCAAGCATTGCTGTGTGTTCTTTTGCAGGCAGTTTTCAGACAAAACCCTAATTAGGTGCATTTTCATTAAAAATATTGGGCTAATTTTAGGCTTCAACAAGGTATGTTTTAGCTTTCCTGGACATATTTTCAAGCTCTCGCATTCCCGCTGTTTGATCCAGCAGTCAACAGTGGATACACTGTCACTACACTGTCACTATTGTCACTACGATGCCTTAAGTTACCTTAATCCACTTGTCAGGAATAGCCATAGCCAGCCGGTAGTCAAAGCCATTACCCCCTTCGCTGACGGGCCGACACAAGGCAGGCATCCCAGAAACGTCCTTCAAAAAACAAGAGGTCAATAATAAGTTATTGTTACCCGGGCTTAACATTCGGCAGTTCAGGAAAAGAGTTGGATTAGCACTCATTTCCTTCATGAAACTTCAGAGAAAAATTCACTTTGTATACTTTTGTTTTCCAGGTTCTGTTTCTCCGTTTCCTTTGATCTTTTGGCAGCAAAAACAACTTGTAATTTTGCTCATGTTCTGCAAAGTGTGTGGGACAGGCAGAGGTAAGACAACTCAGGCAGTGAGACGTATTGGTACTGTGAAAATCAACCATAGCAGATTTTCCTCAGTTTTTCTGTATAAAGAGAGTGGCTCTGACAGACCGGTGAAACCAACTTCCTACATGAATTAACCAAGCACTTTGCTAACAAGTATTGCACTCCGATCTGATTATTGCTGATTTTGATTCCAAACACAGATGAGCTGAGTAATTTGAAGAACTAGTTTGCCCGCCTCAGGATGTACCTCTGCGATGGTGACGATGTCTGGGTAAAAGGTATGTAACATGTGATTGGCTAACGTCAGGTAAGTCAGAGCTTCCGTGTCTGTTGATAGGCCAAAGTATTCATGATATCCACCGCTGAATCCCGCTCCTGCAACCAAATAAACAAATTGTCTTTGGGCCTGTTTGTTTCACATGGATCATAAGCTCAATCAGTGATCTGTCACTGGTTCACCGACTCTAGAACCCACCTAATGGATGGCAGGAACCAGTGTTGGGATCACTGATTGAGATGTAGATTCATGTTAACCAGGCTCTCTGTTCACCTTATGTAACTGCTTATTCAATAGTAAACATAACAATTTGAATTCCCCAGACTAAATACACTGTTGTTATACCTCGTGATTCGGGGCAAGCTTTTGCATAGCGACCACCATCTCTGAAATGGATTGGTTCCTTTGTGCTCTTCTCATCCACTGAGAACAGTGTATTGATGCAAGGCGTCTCTTATGTAACTAAGCAAAAGCTTGCCCCGAATCACGAGGTATAGCAATAATGTCTTTTGTGTGGACGATTCAAATTATGTTGAAGTGAATTTAAAACCTCAGAGTACCAGATTTTACTCAAATTTAGGTCATAAAAGACTCCTTCCATTTATGAATCTGCCCATTCAGATTCTCTCAGTGTCAATTTCTTGATCAGATGCAATTGACTCTGCTATCATGGCATTATTTCCTCCCCTGCAGTAGTCACCCAACCAATCATCCTCACAAATTCCAGCAAGTCCGTCAGAAGTCATCCAACTCGCGAGCCAAAACCAAGTCAAGTGAAGTGTGCGATGAGCATTCCTTTGTCAATCACCATCCTATTTCCTGCGGGACTTGTGGTGAACTCGCCTATAGAGGTTTTTCAAGTGATGCAACATGATGGGCAGAGGCATTTCAGGAAGCATACCGTGTCCGTGGAGGAGTGTGTATTTTCCAATCTGTGTTTTCCTGTTGGCAATTTCATGTATGCCAGAATGGTGAGAGAGACTTTGAAGGCACGCACGTTCCCATGCACACCTGTCTCAATTAAACGCTGACCATCAAAGATCACATGACTGAGAATCCTCCACATCATCCCTTGCTGTCCTTGCTGCAGGAACTCACCTATGCCGTGGTGATGATAAATCATGGATGTGACTCCGTCAAATCGGAAACCGTCAAAGTGGTATTCCTCCACCCACCACCTCAAGTTGGACAGGAGGAAACGAAGCACCTCCCAACTATTAGTACAAAAAGAAACAAATTTAATTTGTGAACGGGCCTCGAGCTGGACCAAAAGAGGGCGCAATTTTCCTAGGAACAGAGGCTCCTTTGGTAGGAACTTCGCCTCACTGGTTCACAAACAACTATGAAACGCAAGTGTTGCAGTCACATTGCTACTAACAAACTGAACACTCCTGACCAACCTGGCTCTTTTCAACCTATGAGGGGGTGCCTCTGTTCAAGGCACATACAATACACATTCAAATCAATTTTGCGATAAGCGCACAGACATAATAAAGTATAATTTCTAGAATACTGTAGTATTCTAGAAATTATTTTATACATGGGATTGGTGTAGCTCCATAATCCCATGTATACAGGCCTTTAAAACACTGAATGGAATGGATCTATTAAGACCTGCACGGGTTTGGGTTGACAGTTCAACCTAGTTTATCATTTGGTTGGTTGTTTTTCTATCTATAGAGCAAGTCCAGGGCCAAATGTTTACAACTTCAGGTATCCACCTGCTGTAATTGAATAGTCGGCTATCCCACAACATGTGCTCGCCGCGGTGTCCCTCATGGAAGAAACAGGAGTTGGAGCCGTCAAATTGGTTGAGACCATCCAGGACGTTCTTAGCTGCGTGACTGTGGACGACATCCAGGAACACTACGAGTCCGCGTCGATGTGCCTCGTCAACCAGCCTCTTGAGGGCATCAGGGTTTCCATAGCGACTGTTTCAAGATAGAAATGATGGTAATGAAGTAAGTTTTTTTTTTAAATTAAATTCACATTTTATCAAGCTGCATCAGCTTATAATTGTTTTGGGAGAAACATTTCAACATTTAAATTGGAAATGCTCTAACTCTGTTGAGAAAAAGTTTCAATCTTCTAATTTCAAGGGATTAAAAATTTAAGAAAAAGGTTTCATTACTGCACCCTTCCTTTGAGTTATGTGACTTCATAATATGTGTTGAACTGAAGCAAAGTATGATCAACTTGAGCTAGCTTTTTACCTGGAGGCTGCATAGAAGCTTGTTACTTGGTATCCAAAGCTGGCATAAAAGGCATGCTCCATGATAGCCATCAGTTGAACCGCATTGTAACCTGGTCCGAAATCAGTCTTGAAGTGAGACTATGACAAGATTATTCACAACACCAGTCACAAGACCAGTCAAAGACCAGACACAAGACCAGTCACAACACCAGACAACACCAGTCACAACACCAGTCACAAGACCAGTCAAAGACCAGTCACAAGACCAGTCACAACACCAGACAACACCAGTCACAAGACCAGTCAAAGACCAGACACAAGACCTGACACAAGACCAGTCACAACACCAGACAACACCAGTCACAAGACCAGTCACAAGACCAGTCAAAGACCAGTCACAAGACCAGTCACAACACCAGACAACACCAGTCACAAGACCAGTCAAAGACCAGACACAAGACCTGACACAAGACCAGTCAAAGACTAGACACAAGATCACACACAAGATGAGTCACAAGTAACAGGGTGAACAATGACAAAGGAATGCTTTGGTTGCAGTTCATTTGAATAGCTTGTGACTTGAATTCAGACTGGAGCTCTTGTGATTGTCTTCAGAGGTCCTAACTACAACACTGTCAGAAGTAAGTTGATATCAGAAGAAAACACAACACATACTGTCACCGTCAAATGAGACTGGCTCCTTTAAGATGAGTCCTAAGTCCTTTTTCCCAGTCTTTTTATTTGAGTACAGATTAGAAAGAGCAAGCTGAGCTCTTGCTATTGATGCATCGCTCAGGCTGGAATCCTAACAAAAATGGATATCACAAGTTTCTATTGATTTGCACTTGTGGAAGGTTCTTACAAGTGATTCTGGTGACTTCTGACTTATTTGGCTAGGCTGGGGTTCAATTTACATTGAAATAAGACCAACGAAAGGCATGCACTTCATTTGTTTTCAAGGTTCATTGGGAGAAAAATTACACAAATCTTTCTCTGTTTTTTTACTTGACAGACAAAACAAAGTTCCTTTTCTCTGTTCTCGGGCTTAACTTCTCTCTAGACTTCGACCACACCTTGCTTTTGTATCCGTGGCAACACATTGTCCGTGAAGTTATCATAGCTTGACACCTCCCCCTTCCACGAAGCAATCCCGACGTGAGCCTCGTAGATTTGGAGTCCTATGAAAAATAATGATTACTCGGCTGTTTGCATTAACACACTCAGGTCCCGTCAATAAATGTCTTTGCGTTTTTATATCAATGTAACCCAATGGAGGTCAACGGCATGAATAAAGTTAAACACGGCTATAATGTTCAAAGGGTCATGACGTTTAACAGAAATACCTAGCTTAAGGCATCAATTTTAAACATGTTTTTCATATTTTGTGTAAAAATGATGAACCGATTGTTCCCAAAGAGAGCACAACTTGTACAGAAAAGTTTGAAATTGCGGGAACCAAAAATACAGACCAGACACTTTGGGAGCAGGGTACTTGAATTGGTATGGCTGAGGGGGATCCCACCACACGCTATCAAACAGCATGGTGTCTTGACACTGCACTGCGTACTTCGTCCAGGGGCAGATTCTATCGACCAGGTCCCCCGACTGAGTCTGAATCTGCAACTGGGTTTCAATAAACACAAGATGGAGGTGAAGATGACGCGATGGCAGGGTCCTGCTGTTCCAACCCAACTACTGCAGGGCATCAATTTCAACGGGAGTAGGGCTGGCCCTTCTACAGTAGGCAAATTTCAGTTGAAAAAATTTCTTGACCTTCTCCAAGTTTATACAGCACACACGTGACAGAATGCATCCAAAATATGCAAACCTGGCATTTCGTCCATGACACAAGTAAAACCTAGTTTCTACTAGCGTGAGTTGCCGATATGAATGCAATGATATTGGCATATGCTATGGCCCACACTGCTACTCTGTGCTAGTAACACCAGACCAATTGTACCACTATATAGTCGTCTCAACTACAGTTGGGACAAATGCTACACCTGGGACAAGGAGGAACTTCTTTAATACTAATTCAGCAACCAGAATTCGTCTGTTGGTCATAGGGGAAATAGATTGGCATATATACTCCAAACTGTCAATCTTTCCCCACAATGCATCATAAAAAACAGCCCGGCATTGTGTTCGAGACCGCACATGGCCAATCTATACGTAGCTTAGTTACCTTTACAATTGAGTTGTGTGCGATTGGGCAGGACCCGTCGTCTTTTGGTGGTAGAGTAAACTCCCACTTTCCAAATCCAATATTCCGGAAAGCGTGCTCACAACTTCGCCACTCATCTACAAAATAGAATTTTAGAATTAATGTATCTACACAGCTATGTCAACTACCTTAATACTGCACAAAGCAAAATGTCTAGGACAATTCAGAGGCAGACCTGTAGATGAGGTGTTACAATAAGAGAATAAATGTATGCCCGGCCGGTCCTGAACATCCATTTGAGACTGGACCAGAGGACGGACGCTGATAAAACCAAAGCCGAAAGCACAAACATATATGCATTCTCATTCATAAACCTTTTGAGTCAAAAAGTCAAAACAAAGTTTACAAGTTGTAAATTTCAAACAATTTTGTTCAACCATTTTATACGTACTTCGTGTTTTTCAAACATCCCTCGTGTCATGTTATGTTATGCTCTTCTCAGAGATGCCACAATCTCAAATGGAAATTGATGCACGTGGCACATACCACATGAGCTGGCTCACAGCCAGCCGCTGCTTCATCAATCGGTCAAGACTGACCACCTGAGGGGCTCTTTGACCGACAGGAATGGCCATCGTCTTAGCAGTTCATGAATACTTACTAAAATCTCCTCTCAGATAAACGGCCTGCGCCGCCGGTGCCCACTGTCGACATACCACACCACCGCTGGGGAGTTTATTGATGCCAAAATACTGGTAGCCTGACGTGAATGAATCCAGACCGCCTTGGTCTTGCTCTATGCCTTTCAAAAGCAGCTGCAAACAACCGTATCTGTAGACAATATAAATTTGTAAGATTGGAGAAATATAAATTTGACGTGGGATGGTAATAACTGACAGTGTAAACATCACTTTGCAAAATTAAGATAATTAAAGCCCCACCCCTAATATGTCTTGCAAGTTCTCAACTGCCAAAACCAGTAAGAATGCCACATTTGATTTCCATCAAAATGATTGAAAGTGGAGGACCTAAATGCACCTGCTTAAATGACCACCATGAGTGACCATAGCCACTGCCACCATGGCTATGCATATTTTCTTCGATGATATAAAGTCAAATTAAGCCTAATCCATGGAGGTAGGCAGGGTCAGGTGATGATAGGAACGAGTAGCATAGGCCTACCCATAGAGGCATAGGCCTAAGTAAATGATCTGCTGAAGAGGACAGAATTGATGTAGCCTACTGAGTAACTTCAGGCCCATGGACGGTTTACAAATTTGTTACAATACATGGGTTGGGTACGTTAGGTCTAGGGCCTACTTTAACCTTGTTTGGTAGGCCCAAAATAAAATTGGAACCTGGTGGGAGGACTCACCGTCGTTTGATTTCATGTTCATGAGACTTCAGATACCCATCTAGTCGATACAACGATTCCAAGTCAGGAATATCTCCTTCAAAAGAAACCGCCATAGCTTACGTAATCACGTCACAGAGCAACTTTTGTCAATGAACTCAGAGCGATGACCTAGCCAACCAAAATAATGCAGCAGGGATTAACTTTCTAAATCCCAGCCCGAAACATGCCGTATCCCGTGATAGTGACCGTGCGGACTTTCACCCTCGCGCCAGCGCCACCCTTCGCCGAGCTTCCACTTATTTATAGACGGTATACCGCCCTCTTGCGTTGTAAGGCGTCAAGTGCGCTGGTCCTGAGCGCCAGCGCAGGGTGACCCCGCTTCCTATGCTTTGTAAAGTAATTGATAGCTCTAATATTCTGCTTCTGCTGTTGTTTTTGTCTGACTTGCTGAAATAGCCTTCCCTTCCACATAAGTCTCTCGAAGCTAAATACATCAATAAGCTCGAGATAGTACAACGACGTGCAGCAACAACTTTAGTAGAGAGACTAGTGTGACCGACAAGATCACAAACCTTGGGTGGGATACCCTAAAACAGCGTCGTGAAGCTGCTAGATCGATCTTGATGAAACAAATGCATATGAGTGAATATGCTATTCCGAAGTCTATTTTCAAGCATGCTTCCACAAGACCATGTAGAACAGTCACTGGAAATAGTTCTCAACTTGATTTGCCACACAGCAGAACTGAAGCGCACAGGAATTCCTTTGTACCCAGAACTTGTACAGATCTGAAAAGGCTTCCTGATACAATAGTCTCAACAATGTCAATCAGCTCTTTTGGGAATCAGGTTCTTGAGTTTATTAGATCCAGGGCTACGAACTTCAATTAATTTTGTGTCACTCCGTCTTGTCCCGTGGCTATACATGGATTCTGTGAATCTGGTGCTACTTACCGAAGAAGAACTGTTTGATTTTTCAACCAGCGAAAGTTCGCGCATGGTGGTCCGCAGATATACTGTCTGGTGACCTACTTCTTCTGCGCTACCTCGCCGATCGACTAGTTTATACACGTTCTGTCTAAGTTCAGAAAAATCGAAAGGACTATTGAACTGACTGTATCAAAATAAACTCGTCGCGTGCCTGGAAGAAGCTTAAGGACGTTAAAAGCGCTTACGCCCTTTTGCCGGGAAACATGATCAATGCAAAAAAAATTAAAATTCTCGGCAAAAGGACATATGTGGTACTGTTTCAGAGAAGACTGCACGAATCACAGTTGTACTACATTACTTATAATGCTCATTAAATAAGAGGAGAGTCAGATCGGCGTAGTGGTTCTTTCCTCGCCTTGGTCTGCGGGGCAGTCCGGGTGCAAATCTCGGCCCCGGCGGGGTCTTCATGTGGATTGGGTTTTCAGTTCCTACCTGAATGTTCCTATAAGGCTTCTCATTGGCTCCTCTCTAGCTCCGCAGGCATGGGCGTTCCTAGACCATTTTGGAGGGGTGGGTGCCACATGAAATTTGCCGACGGACCGTCACGCAAAACGAGTGTACTGTAGTCTGATTCCCTAGCCCGACACCTACCTGACTATTTTATTCGGCCGACAGACCATGACTTTGCCGACAAAACTAGCCAACGGGGGGTGGAGTGGAGTGAACACGATCCCGTTCTAGAGACGTCTGTGTCTGCAAGTTTTTTTAAGCTTGGGAGCTGCGGTGCGTAGGGCGCTTTTGGGGATATCCTTGGTGTCATTAATCATAAAAGATTTTTTTTTCATAATATAGATGATTTTCAACTTTGCGAATTTCGGCTGTTCCGGTTATCAGTTTGAGGAGCCAACCCTACGATATAAAAGTAAATCTGCATATAAAAATATACATGATTCATGATGGTAATGCCAGGATTTTATCGGGAAAATGCACGAACCCTAACAAAACCCAATTTTATCGGGGGGGAGGCCGAGGGATACAAATGACAATGTCACGTGGTTTTCAATCCCACCCCAGCCCCTCTCTGTTCATTCCTACGTATCCGTCCTACCCACTCGCCAGTAAGTATACCCAGCCAATAGGCTTGTGGCGGCCGCGGCACTTTCGTGAGCCCGCCGCTGATGGCGTAGGAGGGTTAGAACTTTGCAACGGCGTTATGATTTTTGAACAAAGCAGGCTTGCCGATAGATACTAAATCGAGACGATGATCAAAAGGAACAAAAATCCTGTTTTTCACAACGGAAACCTCAAGCTTGATACGGCCCTTGGCTTCTTGTGGGCCGGGGGCGCTGTTCAGATGGCGCTGTTCAGATGGTGTCGAGTCACAAGAGACTTTAAAACACGAGCTGAACTGTTCTCTTGCATTCCTATCCTTTTGTATCACTTTTCGGCGGTATCGTTGATTTATTTTGATCCATCTTTTTTTTGGGGGGGGTCCTTGTATATTGATGTTTTTCACCTTCCCCACTTCCAATTCCCGTCGCTACAAACAAAGCGCAGTTTCATTTCCGTCAGCCCCATATGTTTTAGTTCATTTCAGTGGTTTACAGATCATCTGTGTCCTACTTATTTGTTTTTTTTTTCGACCGCAATAGTTAGCAACCGGGCATGCATTATGTCTATTCCAATGCTTCCACTGACTGTCTCCCCGCTCCACCTTTCTCCTTTCTTTCCTAATTTTAAAGCAGTCTGAAATCTTTTGGCACACACGGAGACGGCAATGATCCATTTTTATCTGTTTATAAAGTCTTCCAGGTAGTAATTGAATCATGATTAATTGACCAATGGGAAAACAGCGATTCTGCACGTGACCTTTGGTCGACCTCGCATTTTGTGTGATTATAGTATTGTACGCGATTAAGGTGGATGGAAGTGACCAGGTCCCGGGATATCGAACGTAAATGTTTCTTGGTAACTTCAGCATCAGGTCCCAACCTTGAATGACACATCTGCTGTTGTTTGTTTTTCGAAGTGGAAAATATAATGATGCAGATTTTGACAGAGAAAACACACAAAAGTATCCTTTAACTTGAATAGGGAGATGTCCCCCCCACGGCTATAATCCAGCGTTCCGTGAATACGGAGACGTATTTAAGAATGGAAAATGGCGGCCGACTCTCCCCAAGGATGACACTCAAACGGCATTTTCTTCTCCAAAATGCCGCGTAAGAAGCCGACCACTGGTATGTGTGGTATTATCAATATTTCTTTTCCTCTAAAACGATATTTTGAATGTGCTCTGGTCATTCTTTGTGACATGTAAGCTTAGGATACGACCTGAGTTGGAACTGATTTTGCAAGGTTTGGCTTGTTTATGCACGGTATAGACCCGTTACATGGTTTATGTATGGCATGTGTGCCTAGTGCATATTATAAATCAAATGAACTCTTCAGTGTTGCACTAGTTTCCCACAAAATTTGCAATATTCTGCGTCATTTCTGCTCTGCTTTGTCTTGTAAATATAATACCTACCTTATCTATTCAGACAAAAAATCCAACACACATGAATGTGTGGATGCAATCATAATTATTAACAATGAAGAAAAACTTTCTAGGCTCAATGTTTTTGTAAATGTTTTTAGCCTAGCTTTATAAAGTTTATGCTAACTTACTTAGTTGAAATTTAGAAAAAAAAAAGGGATGTGGAGGAAAGCGAAGAATGGAATAAACTTATTGAGGGCAAGACTCTTCCAAGAAAGAATGCAGGACATGAAACGACGGGTAAACTGGTTAATATGAAATGGGCCAACTCGTACCCAGGTGAACTTGTACCTGAGTCAACTTGTACCCAGGTAAGCTCACATCCACGTCGATCAACTCGTAGTCACCAGTGCGCCAACATATGGGTTTTGAGGCATTTGTAGGCTGATTCATTTATAAAGATGAAATGATGACCGTCATTTCCTATCCTCATGTGGTCTGATTTCAAACATGTCACAGTTCTGCTTTCATGTAAACTTTTAACTGGTTCCTCTCCACTGTTTGCTTGTTTTGCAGAATCGGAAGACGTCTTACAATTACGATGCATGTGGGAGACCGTTTCTGTGTTCCAGTTTGTGGGGCTTTTCCGATCTAAATTCCATTTCAGCCAATTTGACATAGAGGTAAGGCACTACAGTTCCACTTATTTCACATAGTTTTAATTATCCTTGAAAAAAGTGGACCGACGTATGAAATGTCACAGTCCCAAAAGTTTCTCTACATTGTGTTTAAAATCATAACCTTCATTAAAGCAGGATTGTGTTTGTGTCAGTGTGTGTCAGGTTGCTCGCTTAGTGCCTTGTTCTTGAAGCATACCATTATAAGACAAATTGGAAGCTTCCATATTCTTGCCCACTTTGCCTGCCAGTCAGTCATACCACGTGCTGCTGGAATGCATCATACTTCCTTGATTTACACGTACATCAGGAACTCCACTGTTACGAAATTACCTCCGTGTACTGGGCTTGGATTGTTTAAAGGTGCAGTGGCTGAAACAGTCTCACAAAAGTTACACGCAGAATTTAGAGCCTGAGAACGACCAGAGCATCCTGGTCAAAACGTCAAGTTTACACTCTCTTGATTCCACACAGTGTACCCACAAACCTCAGTCTAGCCTCCACCATGCAGAGTTTCAAATCTGATTTCACTTGAATGGTAAACAGATTGCAGTCACGACATGGGAAGCAACAGATCCTTTTTTTAAGGAACATACAGGTACACATGTACAGTAATTTACTTGTTACTGTAAAAATTGGTATCGATAACGTTTATTCCTTATCAAACTGAGTTATGATCTCATAATCCTAACCATCTACATGTGGGACCTTTTGGCTAGGATATACAAGTACCCTGAATCCTTCAAAATCCTCCAACTGCCCCCGTGAAAACATTGGATTCAGCCTCAGTCCTCCCAAATCCTCTGATATTTCTTGAATATGTTCTGTGGAGGGATGCCCACTGCCCCAATCCTCCAAAATCCTCCGGCAGTTCCTCTCATTATGCTGAGGCAGTGTGAATGGCGTCCTGGAGCAGTGTGGAGGATTTTACATGTATAATGTACATGTAGGCATGAATTTATGCATGGCTGAACATTAAACTACACCAGGTCTAACCCACAACCTTGAGACAATGCATCCTTTTCAATCAGCCACACTTCTTTCTCATTCTTCCTTAATATCCTCCAAAATTGCCCGGGGGATTTGGAAGGATTGACATGGTTAGAGTTACATGTCATTGTTCATATTTTCATCAAGGATGGAAATTGACGTTCATCATTATGGAGCATACTTTGCAGTTTGTGCATGTGTAATATCGACAAAAATATTCCTATTTTTGTTTACATATCATATATAGCATACCAGTGGAAATGTGTACAGTAGATAGGTGTTGATGTAAACTTGGGTATCAGCTACATGTTTGGTGTTTACACAGTAAGATTAGGTAATCATGGACTTCAAGTAAACATGTGTATATACAGTCTGCTTCATGTGCCCAGTGCATTAGTATGTACATAATATGTACAAAGTACCCGCACTACAAATCCCACATAAATAATGCCTACACGTATGTACATACATATACATGAAGAAAATGCTAAAAACTTGTACATGTGCTTGTTAAAGGACACGTGTACTTCACACTTGTCACTTCGTATCTACCAGGAGCAGAAGCACCTGTTGGTTGAAAAGCGCCATGTTGGTAGGGACTGTTTATTTCGTTGGTAGGGGCACGACTGTGACGCATGTATTTCGTAACTCATTTGTGAATCAGCAAAGTGTAGTTCTGACCATAGGAGCCTGTATTGCTCGGAAATTGCCTTCCTCTCTTTGTCCTGCTCGGGGTGCATACCGTTGCAATGAATCTAATTTATGACAAGAGTGAACGTTCACAGATATACACATGTAAATTCCAAACTTGGTTTGTGATTCCTAAGATTGAGATGTTTAGTAAAATTGCCAGTAGTTAGTCATTACTAATGCATAGTAAAACTATTGAATTTATGGACTGTTGTACAATATACCAGTCAGTGTTGTATTCGAGTCCATCACAAGTCCCTTGACAAGGCCAGCCACAAGTCCCTTCACAAGGCCAGTCACAAGTCCCTTCACAAGGCCAGTCACAAGTCCCTTCACAAGGCCAGTCACAAGTCCCTTCACAAGGCCAGTCACAAGTCCCTTCACAAGGCCAGTTTCAAGTCCCTTCACAAGGCCAGTCACAAGTCCCTTCACAAGGCCAGTCACAAGTCCCTTCACAAGGCCAGTTTCAAGTCACTTCGCAAGGCCAGTCGTAAGTAACAGGGTGAACAAAAAGAATGCTTTTGTCACAGCTCATTTGAATAGTTTTGGAATTGGCTTAAGACTGAATGACTTGCGATGAACTTGAAATGGACTTACGTGTACATGTATGGGGTCTTGTACTTGTGATGGACTCAAATACAACACTGGTACCGTGGAGTTTTCTTAAATCTGTGCATCGCTGTGTTGTCTCATTTGTATCTGGTTAATAAATGTTTACATGTACATACATGCACCAGCACATTTGACCATACAACAATACAGTACATTTACATGAATGTGCAGTGGCCTTGATCGCCTGTGCACTTTTACAGAGCACGTTCTTGAATTCCCTTCCCCCAACATCTTCCATTGTGTATGACAGAGGCACATTATCATACATATACCTGTTTTGGTACATGGATGTGTTTGGAAAGCTTTTATAGGAGTCTGCTATGCCATTTCAGGAACCGGTACCCGTACCTGTAACGTGTAATGCTGCTCGTCAAACTCGTCTGACTGCAGAGTTAAAGCTACATGTTGTAGTTGGAGGATGCGATGATTCATCTTCCTTGATTTCACTGCACATTTCTGACCTGTCACCATAAAATGAGCTGAAAGTCAGAATTTTCAAAAACTGAGATATTTGTATTTTTGAATTCAGCAGAAAGAGAGCTTTCCAATGGTACGTACATGAAACACTATCGGTAAAAGTATAAGGTGACATTGTGGCATTATTCTGGCAGCTCTGGGTCTTTATTCCCAACATTGTTTCAGCATTTCAGGCTAGGCAGGATTAATACTTTCGTCAAATTGCTGAGAAAATGACATTTTTAAATACGGGATTCTGCGAAATATTTGGAATTAAATAGGAAATGGGTTACTCTGTCCAAATATTACAAAACCCAAAAATTGACCTCCACTTCAATATGACTTAGAACCCTCAAAATAGAAAAGAGTGGAATGCCACTTACCCTCATTTTATCGTGACTGGTCACATTTATCACAGTTTTTAAATCTAAGATTTTTTTCCTCCGGCCTGCATTACCACCCCCCAAAAACAATGCTCTGTACTTTCATTTTCACAAACAACTTGACGAATTTTTAGGCAGTTCATCAAGGTCTGGTAAGTTCCCTACTGACAGTCCTGGAAATTGCCTTTTTTTGTGTTCTGTGTAGAACTGTCCTTGGGGAATGCCTTTTCCCAGGCTGAAGTGACTTGACCTCTTCAAAAAAGAAGAAATTTAGCATCAATTATGGATGACTGGATTTATTTCAGTCGCACAGTCAAAATAAAATAATGCCTAATGTACAGTGTTGACATATACATGTACATATACACCTGAACGTATCGTGTACACAAACACATCCAGATGTGCAAGAAGTTTAACGACATACTGACATCATTATGACGCCATCAGATGTCGAAAGTCAGTGTACAAGAAAGATAACCCTGACTTTTTGCTTGCTTTTTTTAACTGAGTGACGTGCGCTCTTTGCACTTGATTATCACATAGACACGACGCTGTCAGTTTTAGCAGCATTTTTTGTCTGACCTTTACTTTCAAGGTTGTAGGAAGTTCAGAATTAAGTGCTAAATACATTCGAGGTGCCGCAGCTATGAAAATCTGGTTTAAACTTTAGCTCTCATGGAGGCAATCTCCAAGGAATGCTCAGTGACTGACTTGGGACATCCCTGCCTATCAGAGCAAGGTCCTGAAACAGTTTTTAAAGATGTTACGAGTGTTTTACTCTGCCATAAATTTTCTGACGAAAGTGCAACCAGAATCCAAGTATTTTTAAGTTCCAGGTATGCACACTACATGGTTTTGTGCCTCAATCTTGTCAGTGATGACATCATCATGGTGGAAGTCACACCAAGGAGAATTGCGTGCTCATACAAACCAAGGGGCCAATTTCATAGAGCTGCTTAATCACAAAATTTGCTTAAGCGCAAAAAAAAAACCTTGCTTGATAAATCAGGTTACCAGCCAAAGCTCCATGTGATGGATATTGTTTTGGAATGGTATTCACCTGTCTTTTGGTTAGCATGACAAGCAAGGTTTTTTTTTGCGCAAGCAAACTTTGTCCTTACATGTAAGCAACTCTGTGAAATTGGCCCCGGAACGGAACTGAAATATTTCTTTCAATAGGCAATATACATTTGTTTACATGCCTGCATATTGGATGATTATTTAACCATATAAGACTTACAACGCATTCCCACTTGAATTGGGAAAAGGTAGATCTTGATCCGGCATTTTGGTGTGATCATTATCTTATACAACGAAACTGCAAGTCGCGTTCCCACTTACGCTTGATCCACCTTTTCGGACGGACATGTCGAGCCCAGAAGGTCACAGAGTTCGGTGTTGCGCATGTTCTAGCTTGCTGAGCGCACACTCTGTGGCAGTATTGCGTGCTGGAGCGGCATGCATGTGACCCTGCGGTGTTTTGGGTTCGAGCTTCTACTGACGTGACAACCTTGAATCGGACCGAATGTTCAGCCTAGTACGTTGTCTCTTCAAACTTTGCTTCCATTTTTGATACTCTGTTACACGCTGCGGGCTATACACTAACACCGAATTAGTTTTTGATGGAAAGCAAGTGAAATTACACAAATGAAAAAGGTTAAGAAAAGGGACGAATGCACAACGAAAATTGTGAAAGGGCTAGTTACACATCGCGGCATGCATGCATCGCGCATGCGTGGTGACATATTTTGCTAGCCCGTAGTTTAGCAGTTGTTTATTGTGCAGGCTGTGCACGTCGGAAATTTTACATGAGCTACATGCCAAAAATGTATTTCTTTGTTCATCAGACCGCAAAAGTTTCGCGCCACTCGTGCACGGACGGATGTTGACAGGTCAAATTGCCGGATCAGATCAACTTTTTGCGTTCCCATCTCATCGTGATCCGCCAATTGCACGATCTGATCCACCAATTGGGGGATCTGTATCCTACTCCAGAGGAGGATCAAGAAAGGTGGATCTGATCCTGATCCACCTTATAACGGTTAGCGTTCCCACTACACACAATTGCCGGATATGATCCACCAATTGGGGGATCTGATCCGGCAATTTGGCAAAAGGTGGATCAGATCCCCCAATTGGTGGATCAAGTGGGAACAGGCTGATATTAACCAATCAGTGGATTTTAATTGTATGTTTGGCAAACTTGTGACGTTGGTTGTCGTGGGTCATTGTATACATTTGGGATGTGCTTTTCCCCAGTTTTGAATTGGAAGACCTTTAGACTCATGAATCAATTTCAGCACTGACTCGGGTACACGTACATGGAGACATGCCATTGTGTGATCAACAGGTGTGACACCAGAACATTTATTCAGCTACCCACTGGTTACTGGCAAACGTACATATATTCATCAGCTGCTCATCCGTGACGACAGTCAAGTAAGCCTTTCAATAAATGTGGGGCCCAAAAGTGTGACATTTCTGTGTCCCTCCAACACCTGGCCTGTGTAATTTGACATAGAAATATCACCGAAACAGTCTGACCTGGAAGTACACGTATTTTTGACTTATTTTGGAGGTGACTTATTTTGTGCTAGTACACTGTAAATTGCACAAATACGCTTTGGAATTGAAAGAGAGTGTTGTCAAACATGTATGTCACAGGTGCACAAAAAATTGGATTCCCATGTTGGAATCCTTGGCATTCTCGTGGCATCGAGCTACCTGCTAGATAGAGGACAGCCTGAGGACAGGCAAGAACATATTTGGACAGACACTTGTTACATGTTCCTTAATCACCCCCTCTCCCCCAATTGTTACATTTATGAAATCATTTACACTGGTGACCATTTAGTCAGATTTCCTTTCGAACCACAGGGACAGTGGAAACACAGCCTCAGACAGCACTAAGGGATATCACTCTCCAAAAACTTCACTGGAAGTGGACAGGCTGTTTTTAACTTAAGCCGGGAAGGGGCAGACAGATGAATGAAACCTGGTTGCATAGGGTCAATGGACAAAAGCCTATTGACCAATCAGTACATGTAGCTCTGGCCACATTTGAAGTCAACTCCAATTGGCTGCTCTGCTGGGTCGCATACCTAAACTTTGCATATTTACCATACCACGTGGAGCATTAGATGACCCTCTATATCAGTGACAATCATGAAACCTGGGCCCACGTTTCACAGCGCTGCTAAGGCCCTGTTTGTTTCACACGGATCTGGATCTCGATCAGTGATCCTAACGCTGGTTCGCACCATCCATTAGGCGAGTTTTGGTGTCTGTAAACTAACGATGGATCACTGACCGTGATCCAAAACTGTGCGAAACAAACACGGCCTAAGCACACAATTTCAGTCTAGCAGAGGCTCCATATATTTTATCACAACCGTAAGCAGTAAGCGCGACAAAAGGCACACTTTAGCTTCGAGGAAGAATAGCTTAATGCAGTGACAACACCAGAAATCTCTACGCACAAGCAACCATAACCCTGACAACGCGGAGCACTTCCATGAAATACTGCTTACGGTGAGCAAAATTCTGTGCAATAGCAAGCACATAGCCTTTCTGCTAACTGTCACACAGTGCCATGAAATTGGGCCCAGGTGCAAAGTTTACTAACCTAAAGCCCGATCCCTCATCCGAGATTGAATTCTCATATTCCTTTGTTGTCATGATGGCCTCATACCCTTAGGCATGCATGCACACAGGTATTTCAGTAACAGATTTATGCGTGTCATTATGACCAACCAAATTACTGATGTTTTCAGAAAAGTCCAGCCGTACGTTATGTGGTTTGGCAGCATTGCCTTTGGGAAAGGATCCCCTGGCGTAAAAGAAGAAATCTTGTTTATATATAATAAATTATAAAACATGACCCGGTCTGTAGAGCCTTGGTGAGCCAGTAGTCTGTGTATGCTGTGGAAATATATCAAAAATTTACACGTACAGGGACAGAGACAGTTACTGTACATGTATACCGTTACCATGAAGAAGGGATTCATGAATGGTAAATGGCAGCCATGCCTTCAGGAATCCTACATTTACACATCATGCGTCTGTTATCAAACCAGATGTTCTGCCTCTGAACGACCAGGAAGGAGGGGCACACAGGCACAGAACTGACTTCACAATTAATTAATGAGGTGACCGTTTGCATTGCTGTGTTGGAGGCATTGCCATAGATATTATGTGCACGCTCATGCAATCTCAATTGTCATTTTTGATTGCACCAAATTAAATTGTATTGGGAAAAAAAAGTGATTTCCATTTGTTTCATACATGTATGTGGACTTTTTGTATTGATTTCAAAGTTTGGACCGTTACCTCCAATAAGGAGGGAAGTTCCTTGGATGGGTTTTGGGTTAATTATTATCAATGAGTCATTGTACATGTACTTGGGCTAGAGATTTAAGCTCAGCCTTCATGATTTCA
The DNA here is from genome assembly GCF_054643075.1 of Acanthaster planci. Taxonomy (NCBI): domain Eukaryota; kingdom Metazoa; phylum Echinodermata; class Asteroidea; order Valvatida; family Acanthasteridae; genus Acanthaster; species Acanthaster planci. The sequence goes on along the minus strand of NC_141797.1, from coordinate 10,162,699 downwards.
TACACGATGTATCTTCATCAATCAGTCTACTTCATGCTTTCTCATCAATACCCACTCTGTCAGACATGCGTGTACGGTACATGTACATACATGTTTACATGTTACGCACTTTACACGTGTTCGTGTATATGCATGTGCACATGTTACGCACTTACACGTGTTCGTGTATAAATTTATGTAAAAGGTTAACAGTGCAGGTACATGTATGATGCCAGAAGTTATGCTGTCATGGTTGAAGTATGCATTGTGATGAAACCCTTGATTTTGCCGTGAGCAGGTGATTGCAATTTGGCAGGTGTGGAAATATAATTGTGACCGCTGAGAGAGCACATATACATCATGTAGATCTGTTAAGTAGCTATGATTGATGCTGTTCTATTGATCATACATCTGCCTGGAATTGAATTGCACCCTCACTGGCGAAAGAAAGAGAGACTGGCATGGAGTTTTCCAACCGCGTTCTTGCAACTATTCGGTGTGCGCATGAAGACCATACATTCCAGAATAAATTTGTCGCATGCACTCAACGTGCTCGCCATCAAATGCGCATAAACCTGCACGGCTATGCCGTGAGTTTGTACTAAATGATTGTCAATTTCATTTAAAAACACGCCCTCTTTTGTTCCTGCTCGGAGCGGATGCCAACAGGACTGTTGTGCACACATGTTTTCAGAGCCCTGTCTGTACAGGGCCCAATTTCGTGGAGCTGCTTATCAAATAGAAAAGGCGTGCTTACCAAAGCATCAACTGTCGCTTTCCGTTCAGCCCTATTTCACAGTGGTGCTTGGCACAGTTCTTACGCTTGCCTGTGCATTAAGCAGATTTTTTTTTCAAGGTAGGCGTGTCTTTTGTCATGCTTTTTACTGGTACTTTCGGTCTTCTTGAAATCGGAGCTTCTGTTGGCATAAAAATCCTGAGCTCAGCACCATCATGAAATTGGGCCCAGATATGGTCTATAACATGCTTTGGCTGTCCGCATGTATCTGCTGAAAATCTAGCGACCTACCTGATTTACTTGGAATTGAGTGTGCAGGGACAAGGGCATGAGAATCACTGTAGGTTTTTAGGACAGGACAAGAAATTAGCATTCAAGATGCACAGTCCACATAGGTTGTTCAGAGACTCTCATATTAAAAATCTTGCAGAGTTGCTGTCGGGACCTCTTAAGACCACCACAAGACCTCCAGTCTGAATTCAAGTCACAAGCAGTTCAAATGAACCGCAACCAAAGCATTCCTTTGTCATTGTTCACTCTGACTGGTCTTGTGCATAGTCTTGTGACAGGTCCTGTGCTTAGTCTTTTGACTGGTCTTGTGTCTGTTCTTGTGAATGGTCTTGTGACTGGTCTTGTGTCTGTTTTTGTGAACGGTCTTGTGACTGGTCTTGTGTCTGTTCTTGTGAACGGTCTTGTGTCTGTTCTTGTAAACTGTCTTGTGACTGGTCTTGTGTCTGTTCTTGTGAATGGTCTTATGACTGGTCTTGGGTCTGTTCTTGTGAATGGTCTTGACTACGACATAGAAAACTTGCAGGTTGAAACCTTGCAAGGCACCGTACATGTATTCCTGTTCCGGTAAAGATTTTCACAACAGTTACATACATGGACCGGTACATGTACAGTACATCACCAACAAGTGCCCATGTGTATACGTTCATGCACACGATCAGTGCTGAATAAATTGCCAGATTCTGCAGTATGCGAGCAGGTTTTGAATTAAATTTTCCACTTGCACGTTTTGCTTGTAGGATTTTGAATACAGTCTGGTTCAAGAGGAGAGTATATTGGTTGCGGATATCATTGCCCGGCTCCTGAGGTTTGCGTTGCAGCGAACGGACATACAGTAAGTGCATGTACGTTGCTCATGTATTCATTTACCTGTGCCTTCGGTTTAACATCTTCTTAGCCCACTCTCCTGAACACTGTCTGAGTTGCGTGTATTATCCTTTCTCTTGATTAATTATTGTGTTAAAGACCAGGCTTCCTTTCCACTTCCACGTTGTAATGTCATTAAGTATTAAACACCTGTTGACGGATATCCCACAAGCATTAGTACCAGTACGTGTGTGTTCCTGTACATGTACATCCATGTAGTGCTGATGGTGTAATTCGATAATCAGAATTGGCGGTCGTTGCTGTCATGGTGGCAAAGCCCTCATGGGCAGGTGGTTTGCGCATGTTACAGGTACACGCCCCGGCCTCAGTGACCAACAGGGTGTCGTGATTTCCTAACTTCACGCGCGCGCGTCAAGCTGAAGAATGTGCGTATGAATGCGGTGCCACCGCAGTTAGGGCGTCTAATCAGATTAGTCTACACAGTGTACCGATACTCTGCCGCTACATTTACATTATGTACATGTACATACACCTGTTGAAAAGGGAGCCTTCTGAGTGGCCAACATGTACACCTGTTGAAAAGGGAACCTTTTGAGTGGCCAACATGTACACCTGTTGAAAAGGGAGCCTTCTGAGTGGCCGTTATGTACACCTTTTGAAAAGGGAGCCTTCTGAGTGGCCAACATGTACACCTGTTGAAAATTGAACCTTCTGAGTGGCCAACATGTACACCTGTTGAAAATTGAACCTTCTGAGTGGCCAACATGTACACCTGTTGAAAAGGGAACCTTCTGAGTGGCCAACATGTACACCTGTTGAAAATTGAACCTTCTGAGTGGCCAACATGTACACCTGTTGAAAAGGGAACCTTCTGAGTGGCCAACATGTACACCTGTTGAAAAGGGAACCTTTTGAGTGGCCAACATGTACACCTGATGAAAATTGAACCTTTTGAGTGGCCAACATGTACACCTGTTGAAAATTGAACCTTCTGAGTGGCCAACATGTACACCTGTTGAAAAGGGAACCTTCTGACTGGCCAACATGTACACCTGTTGAAAAGGGAACCTTCTGACTGGCCAACATGTACATTGTATGTGTACACCTGTTGAAAATTGAACCTTCTGAGTGGCCAACATGTACAACTTACAAATCAGTACAGTGTATGCGCATGTAAAAATGCACTTTCATCTACCGTGTGAAATGAACTTATAGTTCATGTGCATGCACTCATAAAAATTGATGTTCTTTGTACATGTATTGTTTTATGCATGGGATACATAATTTACCAGTGCTGTAGCTGCATGTACATGTATGTGCTATGGATGATATACTGTACATGTACTGTGAATGTATTTGCCATGAACACTGTGTACATAATACGTCAGGGTTTCTCCTGCCATTTCAAGTTTTGAGATAGCACCCCTCACTGATTTTAGTGACCACCTCAGGCTTTTCTGTCGAATTTCACCTCATTCTAAAATAGACAAAGTTGGAAGGAAAAGGCAAAATAATTTAGATATTTTGATGTATACATGTGGATCAGTTTCAAATCCTTCAGAACGATAAAGAGGGACACAGAATACCAGATCAGTTTATTTTAGAGGGGAAATTTACAGTAACCGAGTGTACTACCGGTACACTGTACGTGCATTGCACTGTATGTACATGTAGGTTGATTAGCCAAGACTCAATCAATTACCGGCACATCTAAGTTCAAATGTTCCCCAGACATTTTTTCTCCCTGTACAGTCCAGGGTTTCCCCTGCCTATTCAACCCTCAGGCTTTTCTGTTGAATTTTACCACCTTACACTTAAAATAGACAAAAAGCAAAAGAACTTCGATGCATGTATTTTGCAACAGATCAGCTGTACATAGTTCAGCATGGTACGGGCGGCCTCAGAACACACGATCCATCTACAATGTATTTTAAAAGGAAATTTCAAGTAAATATATTACTACCAGTAGCAGACTACATAGAATTTATTTTAGGCCTTTTTGAAAACTCTCGCTTTTGTTTCAGACACTAGAAGTTTGGCAAGATTTGTTAGACCACCTCACACAAATTGGTACCCCGGGGGAACCCTGGTACATGTACAGTCTAAAGAATGAATGTACACGTACATGTAGAGTACAGTGTGTACATGTACGTGCAGACTGTGCAAGTACGAGTACATGTGTGGTAGTTGACGGCCTACATGTGACAAGCACTACATGTACAGCACCGGCAGTTGAGCCAGTTGATAGAATATTGTACATCAGACACATAACAGATATCTTCCTCTCGGTAAATCAATGCCATACTTGGAGCTATATCACAATTTTGTGAGTAATAGCTAGTAAAAGGCCTGTTTCCTCTTCAGATCACTCTAGCCGAGGGCCTGCTTATCGGCTGCCCCGGGGCGCTGCGATGTGTATCTACATGGTAGCCGTCCAAGGCACGGCCATTTTTATATACATGTATTTCACCCAGCATTAATTTTGAGCATGGAATGTTCTCCTGTTACTAGGTTTTCTTCCGACATTTCCTGCAGTCTGCGAGAATGTCCAAGATTTCGCTGAAGCCCCTTAAAAATGCTCAACCTTGGAAACTGCATGGATAGGAGGAATCAACTGTTGCATGATAGATGTTTTACATGTGCACCTTGATGCGTGTATTCCTCTGACATTTAAAAGTGTTAATGCATACATGTATATTAGTTCGTACAGTGTACATGTACAAAAAAAAAAAAATGTACAGGTGTACATACATGTACAGGTGTACATACTCTAAGTCCCCCTTCATCATTTGTGCTGAGAATCATTCTGTGTACGGTACATGGACAGGTGCACTCATTATCATGTATTTAATGTTACATTGTAAATGCAATCTTGTAAAAATTTGGAACACTGCCCCTGAAAAACCCTGGAAACCAAATTAAAGATGGAGAAATGACATCCCTGGAGGCAACTTGGTAATTCTGAATGTGTCTGACATTGAAATGTTCACAAGAATTCGATAAGGAAACGACCTCAGGAATTCCAACAGTCTGATGTACATGTACAATAAACACTGTAAGTTACGCGTATACATGCATGTGGACATGTACATTTATGGTGTGCATCTTGAGACCTTTCTTTAATCAGGTCTCCTTTTTTCAGCTGAAGTTTTTCGTCTCCAGTAGACCGTGATAAACGTACATGACCTGTACTGATAGGTACCCTTGTAGCCTATGAGGTTGTACAGGATCATGTACGTACATGTATTTATATTGATGTTGCAGTAGAAATAATGCACAGGTGCAGTGTACATGTACTTGAAGGTCAGTTTTGGATCCTATGCAAATATCCAAGGGGAGTGATATCCATTGACATCTCTACATGATCACATCTGGGTGCGTTCCTTGTGTGTTTCTCCCGAGTGATATCACAGTTTACACACACCTTATCGGTACGTTAACCCGAACCACCCAGGTCCTTTTGGCTAGGATACACCCTGAATCCTTCAAAATCCTCCAACTGCCCCGATGAAAACATTGGATTCAGCCTCAGTCCTCCCAAATCCTCTGATATTTCTTGAATATGTTCTGTGGAGGGGTGCCCACTGCCTCAGTCCTCCAAAATCCTCTGGCAGTTCCTCTCATTATGCTGAGGCAGTGTGAATGGCGTCCTGGAGCAGTGTGGAGGATTTCATATTCAAAATGGGCATGAATTTATGCATGGCTGAACATAAACAACACATGGTCTAACCCACAACCTTGAGACAATGCATCCTTCGCAATCAGCAATGCAATTTTGCCATGCAGCCTCCAACATCCTCAAAAATCCTCCAAAACCACCAAGAGGATTTTGAAGGATTGATGGTTAGGGTTAATCCTAACGTGTGCACCTGATCACTCTATCATCAATATCATAGCATTCATACCAAAACGTGGGGAAAAAGTGTAACTACAAACTGACAAATGATATTTAAAAATAGTGGAACCAAAGTAGAAAGTCATGTCAGAATTTTATAAATGGTTTGATTTTTGCATTTTCAGGATATTCAACTGGGAGGGGCATATTCATCGGTTTATCCAAGAAAAAGCGGGTCGGAGTAAGGGATATTTAAGTAGCGTGCCCTACCGGGCACTTTGTCCAAGGGACAGGGTAAGTTCCTCAGAATCTGCACTGTCATAAATGTACACTCTGGACAAGTCACCACTCTGTACAAAAACAGTGTGCCCGGTTGCATAACAAAATAATGTGATTTATTTTTTTTACACATTCAAACGAAAATCAGTTGGGCATGCTCTGTACTGTGCACCTGCGAATGCACATTCTTGGTCTAGAGCTGCGGGTACCGGTACCTCTCCCATGATGTACAACAAGTGTAGTTGTGGGAACTGACCAAGGCCTAATCAATCTCATCCAATTTTTCGCAGTAAAAGAAAGATTCCAATTCCCAATTCTCGTAGCGCAGGCCAAGGCACAAGACTTGTTTCTTGCATTAAGACTCACACCCAAGGTCAGAGCGCCTTCTACTGCTCATGCATGCAGGTCATTTCAACATTCACACTCTAATGCATTCATACAGATTTCTATTTTTTTTTCTTCTCGTAGCTTTTATTGTTGAAGAAGTTAATCGACACCGTTTATGCTTGCAACTTTGAGGAGCTGACCGAATTCTTGGATGACCATTACTGTCCTGATGATATGGTGAGAGTATAAAACACACACAATGCCTACATTGTAACTTAAGTGTGTATACCGTCGCAGCTACAAATACAAAGCATTACTTAGATTAATCCTAACCCACTAGGGCTTTTTTGCTAGGGTAATATGAATACGTCCTCAATCTTCCAAAATCCTTAAGTCTTTGCACTTATGCTCAAAATGAGAGGTACGTGTACATTAACCCAGCTCCTCAGTCCTTCAAAATCCTCCGGCAATTCCTGCCATTATGTTGAGGCGTGGCGAATGACTTTCTCGAGCAGTGCGGTTTATTTCAAAGTAATGTCGGGCTAAATTTACGCATGACTACCGGTAAGCATAAACGACACGAGGTCCAAGCCGCGACCTTCACACATCCGTCACATTCAGCCGTGCATCCTCCAGCCTGCAAAACCGCCCGAAGGATTTTAGAGGGTTGAGGAGGGTTAGGATCAAAGATCACAAGTACGTAAGACGGCAGGTGTATAAACAAAATGAAGAGTAAACTCTCCGTTTGCATATCATCCAAATGTTTGGGCTTTTTGTTTTTTATGTTCCAGCGATTTCTGTCTGTTGGACAGGATGCTCTGAATAATCAGTACTGGTACTTTAATGGTAAGTTACACTGGTTCCCAGACTCAGTGATGGTGATTATGTAATAAGGGACTAATAGATGTGACCGCTCTGTCAAAATGGGTAATAAGTCGTGCAGTGCCAAAACATGTTATGGCCTGTTCTTTTGGAGAGGGCAAGATTTCTTCAAAAACGTGATTTTGTGGTTTTTCCTTTTAATAGCTTGTATAACATTTATATTTTCAGAATTTGTGACTACAAACAATTCTTTGAATAACAGGCTGCACTGGTAACTTGGACTGAATTATTTTCATTTAATCAAACCAAACACATACCAGCATGGAAACGGAATAGGTTTCTGACTACTGCGGCCATTTTCACAAAGCTTTTCGCAGAGGCGTAACTCCCCTTATGCAACATTTTATCCCGTAAGTTGCACCAAAAATTAAGACCGATTTCATTCAATTCGATTGGCCGTAGGTAGCACCCCCTCAAACAAAGATATTTACAAATAGGAAGAATTGTCAACATAGAACTTGGTACACTAGCTCAGTTGGTAGAATCCGGTATAGTGTTCCAGAGGTCACAGGTTCGAATCCCTTTCTTCTTTGATTTTCTTTGCTCGCTTTTATGATTTATGTTTAGCTGAATTGTGATCAGGGATTAAAGCGGAGTACAGTGATTTGGTATTTCCGACTGTTGTTATTTTGGTGCTCCACCCAGGTTTACGACTGTACAAGGATCTAGCGAGTCCCAAGAAAGGCAAGACAGCTTGGCAGTGCATCTGCAAGGGTATTGAAGAGTGGCAGGCATTCCTGAAGTCCCTCTGCAAGAGCTTACACCCGGATGAGATAACGCTGTATCACTATCTACACGATGAGGTGATGCCCATCATTCAAGGTGCATTGGAGGTAGGCAGACTTAATTTCAAGGTGTCCTTGCTGACAGAGATAGAACTGAGTGCAGGGTGTAGCGAGAAGAATTTGTTTCAGAAATAAAAGGATGGAAATCGTTTTAGATTACAAAATTTATTGATGTATTCAATTTTTGACATCTCGTCGTAACACACTTTCAACAAGCAGCAGAAAGATGATGGTTTACATTGTTTCATGGAGTGGTGTTGCAACAAGCTTGTGGTTAACATTTTGAAAAGTGTGTCTGCTAGTGAAGTTGAGCATTTGAAGATCAATTGTATGGAGACCAATAGACTGAAGTGGCAAATGTGTGTTTATGGTTACAGGTACCTGACCATGCCAAGTTGTGTCACATCCACTTTGTTAACGTAGCTTTTTTTCGCGTTGACTCTCTTGCATCTCTCCACTTACTGATACCATGTGAAATGTTCACTGTCTTTTTTTTTTGTCTTGTTTACTTCCCGGAACAGAAAAGGTTAAATTATTCATAAGACTGGCAGGTGAGTAATACAGGTGGCTTGCCGATGATTTGGTTTTTAACCCCCAAAAAACAAAGCATGGAGAATTAAAATCTGCCAGCATGGAAAACCTTTGCATGTGAATGAAATTGGAAAAGAAATGATGTGTCTCACTTGGCATATTAGATGTGGTTTTGCTTGTAACCTGAACACAAGTTTGTTAGATGTAGATATTGAACATAGCTGTAGTGAGCCATTTGAGCTGTGAAAGTGTGTCCGGATTACCAGCCAAATAAGCGGATATTGGAATATCTGGAAGTACCTGTTGAAATTTTTACATTGATTCAGCTTGAATTAGCCTAGGTGCAAAAACCGTGAAGCTGTCAAAGCCCAAGAAGGACAGTTGGACAAACTAAAAAAGGACTGTACCAGCTTTGTGACCACAGAACTGTTGTAGTTTTGCACAAAGCATGTGCACGTTGTTTTTTTTTAAGATTCGGGTCACGTGCAGTTATTGCTGTTCCAGCATGCCTATGCAGAATGAATACAAGAACAGCTGCTTGGACCACAATAGAGGCTTTCCGAAGTAGCCATCTTTCAGGGCAGTTGTTTCGTTCCACAGAGACACCTCCTTTGTGCGTACCCTGTGGAACAAAAGCACTGGCCTGCAAGATGGCAGCCATGCAAACCATCTGTTCAAAGAATATGTTTTTAAAGACAAGTGTCAATTGTACGAGTTGTATCCATGTACACTTTAAAAGGCCTTGTCACAGCTCACGCAGCATGTTAAATTAGAGAATTGCTGGCCATGTCCATGAGTAATATTCCTCTCTCGCCGATTCTGTTCAAGGACAAAAGACAAGAAGCCAAGCAGAAAAGGAAGCGTTTGAAGCAAGCCGCCAAGGAAGGCAAGGAAGCCGAAGTATTGGTGAGTAGTAAGCTGTCTGTGGACTTCAATAACACACTGTCTTGCAGGTCCGCAGAGGCTGACCATGTCTAGTGCCCTGACTGGGCTGTTGTCCTGACTGGTTAGCAGATTGTTTACGAGTCTCTGAGGCCGTGTTTGGCATCCAGTGCTTCAGCTACATGTAATGTCAGTTTGGGATACAGTGTTGGCCTCAGAGGTACGGTAACCGAACCTAAACTTACTCAAAAGACATGATCACAGTAACAAATGACTTTCATGAGTTGTTGTTTGAGGAGGTTGAAATTTATGGGACATCTTGTTATCATCAAAATCAAGTCTTTCTGCCAACAAGAATCCTGCATTTGGGACTCGTTTTCATTGAGTGCGAAATGACACTGCCTGTCATCACTGCCACTTCAAAGAACTCGGCCAACACAATTTGAATACCTTTTGTCTGCACAGCGAGAATATAACCTGCCTAAAATCGACTATCAAGAGATTCTGCGTCAGGAGAGACAGGACATTTCCAAGATGTCAGACGAACTGACAAAGCTAGCTCAGCTGGCTAACAGTGCGGACTTACAGGTCAACACTCAAACCCTCCACTCCCCCTCGCTGCCCACCATCAAAGAGGAAGGGATGATGAGGAAGCGACTGGAGGACGGCAGCATCAAAGGAGACGGGGACCTAGGGGGCAAGATGTGCCTGAATGTGAAGCCGGAGAAGACGGGCAGCACCAGGTCCAAGATGGGCAAAGACGGCGAGGAGGACGATTCAGTGTTCCTACCTGATCAGAACCTTGGCAACGGTCCGGACGGAAACAAAGGTCAGTTGACGGTGGCTGTTGTCATTCAAAGTGGGAACGTGTCAATCAATTGTGTTTTTCAATAAACTCATAGCTGAATGTTGTTCATGGGAGGATCTGCCACATGCGAGCCGAGCCGTCTCTTGTTTCGATAAAATGAGAAATGTGAACATTGACTGCATTCGAACCTCCGACAATAGACATGTAGAACTAAGCATCTACTTATAGATTTGGCCGTATGTATGTATTCTCTGCCTTATACTCCACGATGGAAGTTGACAATGCAGCAAATATCGGTAGTAAGAATCGCCCACATGACGAGCTTTCAAACAGGTACTCTCACAGGTATTTATGAAGAATAACAAAAGCATTCTTTTTATATTTTGTGCAGACGAAAAGGTGCCACCTCGTAGTAAACGGAAAAGTGACTCCAAGGTGAAGGAGATGGATTGGTGCGGTAACGACGGAGACAACCTGAAGACAGCAAAGTCCAACGGAGAAAATAATAAGATGCCAGGTGTGTAGCTCAAATATGCCAGAGTCGCCATTGAAACTGCATTCCAAACGTGGATTTAAGTATTTTAACATCTTCGTTCTATTCCAAGCTGGTTAAGCCAGGAAGTTCCGCAAGCTTCACTCTCCAAGGCCGCTTTCCAATACTCAACTTTGTCTCCGTCTCAGGCTTTGTCCCCGAAACCAATCCCCGATTGTGGGCCTGAAGCATTTAAATCAAATTTGATTACTGTAAGTTTTTGCTCTCTAGCATCTTATTTGATGTTCTGTGGCACTATTAGACTAATTGGTGCGCTTACAGCTTCAAAGTCAGCTAGTAAAAAAAACAGTTTGAAGCCTGAGACAGAGCCGAAGTTGAGTATTGGAAAACGGCCCAATTCTTGGACTCAGTTGTATAAGTTATATATGTGACCCACCATCCCAGAACCAGGCTGCAGTCGGTAACTTCATAACCCCAAAGTAGTGGAATTTCCACTGTTCAGATTTTCATGGGAGTTTTACAGCTATCTCTACCCGTAAGAAGCTCACTGCAGACAGATTTTGGATTTCACTTTGAAGTGTGAAAAAAAAGCTGAAGGAGAAGAATTGTCCAACATCACAAGTACTGACTTCAGCGTGGTTTGGGGACGGTGGGCCACAATTTAATACTTGAGAGGATTAGTCCATCCTTACCTTTTGATATTGTCAGTATGAGCCCTGAGCTTGACCAATAGAGGGCTCAATTTTCCTACCAACGGAGGCTCCTTTGTTCGGAAATGCACTTTGCTGGTTCACAAATGACTATGAAATACATGGGTGTTGCTGCCAGCAAAATGAACATTCCCTACCAACATGGCTCTTTTCAACCAATGAGGGCGTGCTTCTGATTATACCCCTTATCTCACTTTCACGTTATAGCCATCTCGGCTAGTACGGTATCATAAAGGAATAATTTGCATGCACTCCATGATTACTGTAGTGGAATTTCAGGACCAATCTGAGTTTTGATATTTATTTTATTGTGGAGTTTGAACTTCTCCACTTCTTCAAGTGTCCCTGCTATTAATTTGAATTTGAGTACATCGTAACAGACATGTTTATGTGACATGCCGAGTGTGGGCGTTTTTCTGTTTCCTCAAAAACTTCGTGAAAATAGTCATTCTTCTTGTGTGCACTGTCTTCGGCTGCATTTTTGTCAAATATTATTTGAGCGTTCCCTGTCCATTTGTTAACAATAACCCTGATCCCAAAATGCGTTAGAAGGGGTTGCCTTGTGTGGACCCGGCTTAAGCCACAAAAGGTTCCCAAAACGGGCAGTACATAGACCCCTGTTGTTCACGAGTCCACGCTAGAGGTGTAAGGTTGACACACTGTTGCAAGTAGGCAGTGCTCAGAACAGATACGGTACATTGTCAGTTTCACGATGAAGTGATGTGTAGGATAGTTTTGGTACACCTGGGAGTGACGTACCGTCCATAGACTTTGTGCACATGATACGTCAGTTCGTGGTGCGGCAACTACAGTTTCCACAATACGTCACTTTGTGGTGCACCCAAAGATATGTACATAGGACGATGACTTCAATGGACTGTGTCAGGTGTTTAATGCCCGACTTGACACACCTGTGCATATTCCTGTGTTCGGTTACAGACGGTGTTGGACATACTGGGATGTCTGGCCCAATGATGCCCTTTCAGCAACCACCCAGCTACCCCATGACAGGCCCGAGGGAAGTATGTGTCTTCTCTACCCACCTCGCCAACCAAGCTGCCCAGGCTATCCGCACCGGCCAAGCCGATTCCATCCTGTCGTTTCATCGCTCACAGTTGGCAAACAGAGAGTTTCTTCATCCTGAGCAGGTCAGTTGCCCAGATTATTTCCACTCTTTCTACAGAACAGGAAACAGTACTCCCACTGATTTTAAAAATAATGCCAGTAATGTATCTTTATTGACTCATTGTGCAGCAACCTCTTCGCAAAATCAGTAAACTAACTTCAAGCAGAACAATTCTGGAAGTGGTTTTGATATCAAACATTAGAGACGGCGACTAAGCAAAAAAGAAACCAGTCCATCTTTAGCTGTAGTGTATTTTCATCTTGTCCAGCTGTTGGACAACATTGTTGCAGGTGAAACCATCGCAAGACCTTTCACAAGACCAAACACAAGACCAGTCACTAGCAACAGGGTGAGCAGCAATGAAGTCCTTTGGTTGCAGCTCGTTTGAATATCTTGTAATCTAAATTCAGACAGGAGGTCTTGTGATGGTCTTGTGGAGTCTGGTGATGATCTTTTGGGGTCTTGGGATGGTCTTAAGTGGTCTCAACTACAACACTGCTTAACAATTTATACCCTTTTTCTAATTGCAGGATACAGACCTCATGCGCATGCAAGACACCATGGCATTGCCCAGTCAACAACAGTCGTTGAACTTCAACCAGCCCAACATGGGTCACCCTCACCCTATGATGATGGACCAGAACCCCACCAACCAAATGCAGGGCATGTCCTTGAATCCACCTCATCCGTCTCATCAGTCTGGCCCATTACCTCCAACCCAGCCACAGCAGATGATGGATGCTGTGACCAATGAACAGACCAAGCCAGCTGGTGGCCGTAAGCGTCCCGACCGGCCGAGTTCAACGACAGCAGACAGCAACAATCCCACCAAGAACAGTACAGCTTCCAACAAGAGTGCGTCTGGTGAGGGGAACACCGGGAAACACAGCGACCTAGGCAGTGGCACCACCACCACTAGCTCCACCAAATCCACTAAATCGAAATCCTCCAAGAGGAAGAGGCCTCCATCTTCATCTCAGCCGCTGCAGCCCAACATTTCACAAGGACCCACATTACCCGGAATGCCGCCTGGCCCTAACTTTGGACCCTTTGGACCCCAACAGCCCTTTGGACCGGGCCAGTTTCCACCACAGATGCCTGGAATGCCAAACATGGGAATGCGTCCCCCGTTGCAGAGTGGCCCACCGCAGTCGGGACCACCATTCCAAGTCGAGGCCACAGAGACCGAGAATCTCGACCCAAGTGCTCTGTGGGAAAACCCGCCCAGCAACAAAAAGATGCCGAAGAATGCAAACTTAGCGTGGCAGCAGGAACAGCAGATGCGTATGATGCAGCAGCAGGTCCCAGGACCTCACTTACCCATGATGCAACACCAGCAGTCTCCGATGATGTCACCGTGCCATGAGCCAATGATGCCAAATCGTTCTTTCCCAGAAGGTGGACAGTCACATGACCCGTCCGATATGGGACCCTTTTCGCCCTCGTCGGGTGTGGGACCACAGTTTGAGCCTTCAAATTACAAACCGCCTCAACAAATAGACAATCCCACTCCAGAACAGTTGCGGCACAGGGAAGAGAGATTAAGGACCTTAAAAGAAATGCAGCGCCTGTTATTTCCGGAGGAGCATCAGAACAGATCACCCACTCCGGGGAGGTTGATCTCTCCAAGTGGGGGCATGGGATCACCCCAAGGGGCCATGATGGCTCCCCAGCAAGGTATGATGAGGCCACCTGGGCCTGGAATGATGGGTCCGCAGCCAAGACCCATGATGCACGTGCCTAACATGGGTCCTCATCCCAATATGGACAACCCGGACCCCACTGTAGGACCTGAGCAGCGGATGACGCAGGACCCAATGATCATGCCACCACCGCCCGACTGGGAGAACATGAACGCACCCCAGAAAGAGTGGTACAAACTTCAACAGGAGTTCTACGCGCACAAGAGACGCAAGATGCTGATGGAGCAGATGAAGATGGGGCACGGTCCCCAGCCCCGGTCCCATGCCAGAGCTCCACGGGCCAGGATTCAGGGACCCCATGGACGTGGGATCTTTCCACCCCGGAATGCCGGGTGGACCGGGAATGGGCCCGGGACCCGGCATGGGACCAGGAATGCCCCATGGAATGCCCGGAGACCCCGGAATGCCTCCATCTTCTTCTATGGGCAGGTGTGTGCCAGGACCGGACATGGACATGACGAATCAGGGGATATCCGGTCCTGGAATGACGGGTTCCGGAATGCCGGGGATGCCCGGCCAGGCAATGCCCATGCCGGATATGCCGGCACAAACAGGACAAGGCATGCCCCCACCGCCTCCTTATCATGGAACCCACAATGCAACGCAGCCATCCATGCCAAGAAGGTCCAGCCTGTCCGGTTCCGTCGGGCAGTCATTAAATCAACCAGCACCTCCCTTACCGATGTCTCCCCATCAAATCCAGTCTGGACAGCCATCACCAAGGGCCAGTCGAGCCAACTCCCTACCTGCTTCTGTCTCCTGTTCAACCACAGTGAGCAATCCCACTGAACCGGTATCATCGGGAAGTGACATTAAATCCACCAATATTTCGTGTAATAATGTGCAAGCGGGTCAGGTCACCTCAGGTAGTATTCCAAGTGGAGCCATATCATCAGCAACTGGTCCTTTAGGAACCACCACAGCAGCCCCTGTCTCTACTGCACCCGTTACTGCAGGATCGCAGTTGCCGAGCACGCAAGCAAGACCGGCATCTCGCCCACCCACGTCACCTCAGCAGGATAGTCCCTTCCGAACAGGCCATCAACCACCAACACCAACGAATGTTTCCAATCCAAATACCCCAGGGGAATCCAGTAAAGGAGGGAAATCACGTGCTACAGGTGGCAGCAGCGTGGAGCAGTCGCCGAGACCACCTCCAGCGGGAACTCCTGGGGGTGACGCAAATGCTACGACGGTAAGGATGAATCCAAGCGGAGGCTCACAATCCCAGCCCGGAACCCCTAATTCGACTACGGTCAACGGAAGCAGGCAAGGGGTGGCCACTCCAAGCAGTATGACGCCACCGGCAGTTAAACCGGGATCCGAGCCAGCCGCCACGAAATCCAGTGAGGGACAACTTACTCAGAGTTTGTCGAGCCAGAAGCCCTCAGAGAATGTCGCAGGTGCTTCGACTACCTCTGCCCCTCAGCAGAGGTTGGTCAACTTTCCTCCTAGCCAGCTGAACAGAGACAAGGCGCCGAATTTCCCACCTCGTGGTGAAGACCCTCAGCAGTACGCGTCAACGTTTTACCAGAAGGCCTCAAAAGAATCCAGCAAACCTAGTGCAAGGTTACAGCATTATGGGCCGGGCAGTCCCATGGGACCAGAAGTAATGGGACCAAGTGGGGAGAATTTGACACCACAGACTGGATTGATGAGGTCACAACCGGATATGATCCCACCACAGCCTGGAATGATGGGACCACAGCAAAGAATGATGGTCCCGCAGGCTACCATGAATTCACAGCCTGAGTTGGGGACTTCTCAAACGGGGGTGATGCCGTCACCGCAAAGAATGTTGACGTCACAGTCGGGAATGATGACCTCACAGGCTGGGTTGATGGCATCACAACAGGGAATGATGACATCACAGGCTGGAATGATGTCTTCACAGCAGGGGATGATGGCATCACAATCCAGGATGACCAATCCACAGGAAGTGATGGCATCACAACCCAGGATGACAAATCCACAAGAAATGATGACATCACAACCCAGGATGACAAATCCACAAGAAATGATGACATCACAACCCAGGATGACAAATCCACAAGAAATGATGACATCACAACCCAGGATGACAAATCCACAAGAAATGATGACATCACAAGCCCGGATGCCCAGTCCACAAGACATGATGACATCTAAACAAAGGATGACAACACCACTGGATACAATGACATCACAACCGAGAATGACGGCACCATCAGATATGATGGCATCACAGCCAAGGATGACAACACCTCAAGAAATGACATCACAAAGGATGATAGCATCACAGTCGGGATCAAATGTGCCCGATAAAGGCATGCCACACCCAGGAATGATGCCAGAATCGGGAATGGTGAGAACACCTTCAGACATGATACCTCATCCAGGAAACATGACCCCACAGCAAGACATGATGGCCTCTCAGCACGCACCTCATGGAGGAATGATGTCACCTCAGACTGATATAATGGCACCTCATGATTCTTTGCCGCATCAGCCTGGCATGATGCCAACGAGGATGCCCACCTCGCAGCAAATGATGCCACAGTCGAATACCATGACATCACGGCCGGGGATGATGTCACAGGCACGGATGGGACATCCTGGTGGCTTAATTGGATCGCATGGGAATGCGGGAATGCCGCCGGATGACATGATGTTGTCGCACAGCAACATGACGTCGCAGGCAGGGATGATGAGGCCTCATGGTGGCATGGCAACATCCCAGACTGGAATGATGACACAGCAGAGGATGATGTCGCCGCAGGCAGCCATGATGCAGCAGCACGGTATGCCGGTCCAGACAAGGATGTCTTCGCACAGTCCCGTCATGGAACCCCACTCCATGGGAATGGAGCCTCACCCTATGGACGGACCCATGGGGTTCCACCCGATGCACGGCAGCATGCCCAACAATGCAGCGATGCAAGAGATGCACGGAATGCATAACATGCCCAGCAGGTACCCAGGACCAAAGCAAATGCACCGGAACTTACCGGCATCTTCAACCATGGGACCCAACGCAGGACCCATGGTTAGGACTAGCATGGCAGCAGGTGGGTCACCTATGATGCACATGGACGGGAATCTGCGTGAGCCAGGCATGATGCCAATGGAAAGCAAGTCCATCAGTCAATCGCAGGCCGGCCGGACAGTCCACACCTCATCCCCGAGCCCACTCTCCTTACTGCAGAGCCGATTCTCCCCGCCATTGCTTCCGGACGGGAAGGGACCCAAGCAGACACTGCAATACTTTCCCCAGGGGAATCCCACCCCTGCCCCTCAGGCCCAGTCTGGCAACCCCCACCTGAACCCTTCGAACACTTCAGGGGCGCAAGGGCCCGGGCCGACACCCAAGCAAATCCAAATGCCATTTCCTTTAGAAATGGTCACAGGAAACCCACCTTCCATGACACCGTCCTTTGGACCGTCGCAACGCATGCCTGGCCCATCCTCTAGAATGTGTGGCCCAGATACCATGTACCCTCAGGGCTATCCCGTGTCCAACAGACCGAGACACCAAATGACTGGTTACATGGGAGGTCCAAGACCACCAATGCAATATGGAAGCCCACCCATGGGAATGCCCAACACCATGGGCCAACAGATGCCCGGAAACTATGGTCCCGGCTATGGCCCGCCGCAAATGCCGGGCAGCAATATGGGAATGGGTGACTCCATGATGCAGGGTTATAACATGCCAAAGTGAGATTTACAAGGAGAAGATGGTCGGATGTCACTGTAGTGGATGACTGAATGGAACCGTTGCTGCCTGAAGCTGCTAAAAGTGGATGGATATGGCCACAGGTCGTTACTGATGCAGTGCGTGTAACGTTCTGCAGGATAGTTGACAGCCACCGAGTTTACAATGACAAGCCAAGAATTCTGTGCATGTGTTGGACAAAAGTTATTTATTTTTTGCCCAGAAAACGATCACAAGAGTGAAGTGTATTCGTTGATAGGTTTTATGTGGTTTAATTGTGGCTATTGCATATGATGGATTTAGACACACTTGACTTGTACATGAACAGCGTGGGGCATTACATCTAATGTGTTTTGTAAACTATTAAGCTTTCCAAACATTGGCTTTCACCTCCGAATTAAGGAAGGGGAGCTCACGCATTGATAATTGTTCGTCCTTTTCTTCTTTTTCATTAAAACTCTGTCAAAGTTGCAACCGCGCACTTGCACCGGAGGCATCAACTGTCATGTCCAATTCTAGATTTTGCTGTCGGAATTATCCAATGCAGTATGAGATTGGATATGATGTCACTTTTAATCCCGTGTGACTGGTGAAGATGCATCGTGATGAAAGTCTTTGTCAGACCCTTCAAATCTCTTAAAACCTGGACCAGGAACTCATAATATCCTTTGTATATGTGCACAGGCTTGCAGACTCTCAGTAGATCTGCTGATTAGTTCGTTTGTTTTTAAATCTCCATTACGTGCCGTCGCAAATAGAATAATGCTGCACAGGGCCGACAGCAAAGTATTTTTCCCCGTGTCGTTCCAACTTTCCCGCCTGTGTACACCCACATACACGACAAAATATTCCCATAGAGGAAACCTCCACTCAAGTGTTGGTCAGTTAGTTAGTCTCTTGAGAGGTATTGGCTGTACGTCTGTTAGCAGAAGTTTGGTCACTCGTCAGAAACCTTTAATGTGTAACCAAGGAAATGGGGCTAGGATCAATGTAGTGTACAGTCTCACCAGCCTGCCAAACAAAGAAGGTATATGCAATCGTAAAGTCTAGTTTAATGTACAATGTACCTGCAAGAATATGTGCCAAGTTTTCATCACGTACACAAACTACAGATACCATTTTTTTTCTTGGTTGTGAAATTCTTCCTAGATTGTGCTGTCTTTCCCAAAATAGTCCAAATAATGCAACCAAGGAATCAAGCCAGCTGATCCAAGAATATCGGGAATGTCAAACATTGTACTTACAGAATTCTGCCATTATAATTCACAACAAAAGAGCCACATGCAGTCCAAAATTCCTTCCACTTGATTTGCCACCATAGACAGACACATGAGGGTCATTTGACCACTTGTAACTGACAGGACAACTCTGTCAAGAATGCATCTTTGCTTAGGAGGGTTACTGAGCAACTGGTCAAGGTAACCTGTAACCTGTTAGTCTGTAACCTGTTTAACTTGTTAACCACAATAACAAGCAACGTGCATGCACAACATGTGCATGATGTTTTACCCTTAAAACTGACAGGATCATCTACTGCATGTAGTAGCTTCACTAATACATGCAGTTTCCATGGCTACATGAATATGTAACAGGCATATGAAGTGACCTTACCGATTACATTCTATTTTTATTGTTTGGAATGAAAAAATGCCCCCCCTTCCAAAAAAAGGCAGAAATATTACATGTAGTGGTGTATGATGAAAACTACCCTGTTATGTAAGAAGAGAAATCAGTTTCTGACAAAAAATCTACAAATTGATAACTATTGGTTACAATTTTTTTTAAGTTTTCAATTTGTGGGATGCACAGGTCATCCTTTTCCCTAGGTAACTTCAAGTTATGAATCAACATTTTCTGAAATCCATGTATTGTATTTTTTGCAACCGTTTGAAAAAAATCTTTTTCCTTTAATTTCTTAAAACATTCTGGTATCTTATAATTCTGCCAGTAACGTAAGGCCAAGCAGAGTGTTCAAAAACTGTACGCTGCCTTTGCTACCTTAACCAATCATGTCTTTCTCGGCCCAGTGGCCTTAATCACTTCGGCATATCATGTCCAATACAGTCAATGCCAAACATACGCATCATCTGATGCAATGCTGGAAGTAGTGACTATCAGTTCTGTCTGACACAGCTGCAGAACGCTGAGGTAAAATGCAATCTTCGTGCATCATGGCCTTTTTTTTTCAAACATAGGGATCCCATTGCGATAACTTAATATCTTCTTGACACTGCCAAAAGAACCGACATTTAAATGACACAGACTGAGCCGATCAGGTGTAGCTGTAATGATAACGTCTTGTATCTACCTCATATGAATTTATTGTAAATATAGGTATATCTGAGAAAGGAAAATAATGCTAGAGATGGTCCTGGCCGTCTGTCTTTTCTTTGGGTAACGATATTGGACATTTAATAAGTAGCATTATATTGTTGATGTGTACAGAAAGGTGAAGAAATTTTGGCAGAGGTACCGGTGATCGGGTGCGGAAGAAATTTGTCGTAAGTTTTGGATAGGTTTGTACCACCTGATGGTTGAAATTTGGTCACTGTGACTAGTGTCGCCATGGATGAAATCTGATCATAAATTTAATCGAGGGGTTTGATTTACTAGTTGTTTCAGCATCGCAGGTTAACTTGAAAGTCCATCTTATTTTCTTTGATTAGCAGTTGATTAAGTCTGATCAGAATTGGTTGTGCAGTGGCTGTGCTGCAGAGCATTGACCGACCAAATAGTGAAAGTGTTATTTCTGCAACCTGTGTAGATTGGACTTTTAGTTTTGATAATGTAAGCAATCACCGTCTCTCCATTTGCAATACAATTTGAGCTGCAGTCTGGATGGATGAACAAAACCAGAGTGGATGTTAACATTTGCTTTAAAGTGGCTGCTTTTATGTTAAACATGTACACGTGGATGTACTGTACACACCTGACTAGTGTTGTATTTGGGTCCATCACAAGTCCCTGTAAGTCCCTTTAAGTCCATCACAAGTCCCTGTAAGTCCATCACAAGTCCATCACAAGTCATTCAGTCTTAAGCCAATTCACAAACTATTCAAATGAGCTGTCATTGTTCACCCACGACTGGCCTTGTGAAGGGACTTGTGCCAATGACCACATCTAATTGATATTCAGCAGGTGCAGAGGTAATTGTGCCAGTTGTTGGAAAATGAGACAACAGGTTTTATTTGTTTTCTGAACAGTTGTATTTCATAACAATATTTTGCTCCATTGCCTTAGGAAGAGACCGACGGCAACTTCAAAGTGACATAGTCATCCCTTTGCCTGTATTTTGGCAACGGTCATTCACAAGAGACAATATCTGTGAATCTTGTTGACGAACCCACGTCTCGACTTGCAAGTGTTTCTTTTTCACTGAAGTTCAGAGGATGATGCTGCATTAGAGGGTGTGAAAACAACATGTCACATCATTTAGAGATAAATGTTCAGGACTTGGAGAGTCATTGTTGAGGGCACCGGAGGACACAAGCACGTACATGTTTGCTGCAACTCACTGACTTGCATCTGTAGATAAAATATTGCAGAGTTGGCATACTGTGATAAAAGGCGGCCTCGGGACAGAGACGAATCCCTGACAAAAGGTGGTAATAACCTGTGCTGCCTAATGCCCATAATCCTTCAGTTAGTATTTATTCCGTATTTTAAATCACAAATGTCACCTAGCAGAGGCGACATGGGCGTGTTTGTAAGAGATGCTGAGGTCGTTTACCTCATGCGTGGCACGCTGACCGAAGATTTGTACAAGCCTCAGCGAGAATCCCAACTGTTACACCGACGGCCAGTTTTGCCATATATACATGTATGATAATTGTTTAAAACCACCTGTTGTTTCAAGCTGGATGTGTTGTGTATATTGGGACACCATTTATCAGCTGATTGACTTGTACATAGACTAACCTGTAAATAGCAAGACGGAAGCATGATCATTGCCGCATTGTGGCTGCAAGTCATGCGCCGATGTTGTATATTGGATGTATACATGGTTGCACATAATACAGCATTGATGCATTTACTTAACCTATTACATGACAAATTTGTACTTTTTTAAAACTTATTAGTGTCCATGATTATCTGCGATATGTCTGTAGAGATCTGGTAGGTTTATCCTATTGTGTTTAGCTAGCGACATTTCTTGACCATCAACACAAGAGGAGATAAAAATCTTTGGTGGGTCTTCAAAAGTTTTTTGTATTTCCATTGGAAAGTATTTTGTAAATAAGATTATTTTGAATATCCTTGAAAGATTGTATGAAGCAATCTGTTTTATTTTTTTCTGGTTTGACTCAGTCTATTTTGCAGGCCCTGTAGTCTTGGTTCAAGATATTTGTGCCTCACAGCAGCATCCATCCACACCCAGATACTTGACTTTTAAAAATCAACTAACCTCACACCTGTTACCAATCACGCCATGGATGGCTATGTTGGTAATTGGCCCCGAGCAGAAGCACCCTCTCATTGGTTGAAAAGACCTGGGTTAGTCAAGAGTGTTTGTTCTGTTGGTAGCGATGCGACTGCAATGATTGCATTTCTTAGTCGTTCGGGATGCGCAGTTACTACCAAAGAAGCCTCTGTTGCTAAGGAAATAACCCCCCCCCTGATCCAACTCGAAGCCCATTGGTGACCAGATTGGTAATTTTCATGTATATTATTGCTGTACTTCTGATGATAAGGTCTCCATTTCACAGTGCTGCTTACCACTAAGCAGATTTTTCTGTTAACCGCTGCACAGAAATTTGCTAAGTGGTAAGCATATTTCATGGCAACATTCCAAGGTTGCTGTGCACTGGCATACATGGAGTTTTCCATCATTACATCTCAAACTGAAGCACATTTTTCCTCCAAGGTAAGCGTAATACTTCTTATGGTCCCCACAAAATACACGGAGCCTCTGTTTAAGATTAAAGTTGCTTGCTTAGCAGTACCCAAAAATTGAACCTTGTATGTGCTGGAAGGAAGTGAAACTTATGCATGATAATAATCTTGTCTAAAGCATTTCAGATGAAACAAAACGATTTCACACTGATATGGTTGTCTGCTGATTACATTACCTGACCAGGCATTTAATCAAAAGCTCTCTCCAAACAAATCTACAAAAGACACATCAACAAGATTTGATCAGACAGGGACGAGTCAATTTAGAAATACAAACTCTGAAAAATTCCAATGTGACATCTGTTGACATAATTTCACGCAGTGAACATCACAAGAAATTTGCTTCCAACAAGAAATTGGTAGAGCACCAGTACGGTATTCCGGAGGTTGCAGGTTCAAATCCCGCTCCAGTCAATTTCTTTGTTCATCTTTATACTTAATGAAAGCACCTAGTCAATTTCCAAACTCCTGTGATTTTGATAAGCTAAGTCAAAAGGATTAGAAAAAAGAAAGTAGGAAGACTATTGCCGCTCTTTGGGCATGTATTGGTGTATGAATACATCAAGCCAAGCTAGTGGCTTAACTAGGATTTAATTTTACCTGCCAGACCGTTGTTACATACACCACTAAGTCAAGCACAGGCACCAAGGTTGAAAGATTTCTAGAAAGTCAAGTTTTAGAAGGCAGCATGGACAAGTCATTTCACAGCTTTACAAGATGATGACAACTACTGCCATTCAAAGAGGCAGTGTAGTTGGAAACAGGAGCAAGATGTTATGCATGAATACTGCTTAACAAAGCGCTTCTTGACGTCAAGTATCAAACACTGTCCCATGCCCGTAACAGATAAAAATTACAGCAAAGGATCAATCTATGTAGAGCAGGGTGAATCCGACATTTTTTTGGATGACCCGAAAGCTCATCAAGGGGTTCAGTCTTCCTCAATCCTTTAAAATCTTTTGGGAGATTCTAAAGGATTTGAGGTTTTTCATGTGAGATTTCAGTAAGAAAACAATTGAGACATTTTCTTTTCAGATTCTTGATTTGTTTAACCTTTGACCTTCTGACACTGTATATTGCCTTGTTGGGTTAGCAAGGTGTAGAGACTGCCCCAATTATGACAAGCCTCAGTAAACACAACAAACAAAACCTACTATGGCCAACTACACAAGATCTGATGTATGCCCTGCCTGGCTTTGACATCTTCATCAGTCTTATCAAAATAAATCAGGAAAAGTTGACACTGTATTACGTGTTAAGGTAATGACATGATGCAATTCAGAGTCATCTAAAAATGCACCTACATGTAGTTTGCTCTTTTAAGTTGAATCGATCACTAAAACGATTCACTAGATTTTTAATAATCTTAACATATGTGAGACATGTCGATAAAAAAACTTGCTAAAAAATATAATATGCAACACACGACAGCAGTGCTTTCCAACAAACTTGCATCTACCCAATCAGACAAAATCAGCTCAACTCTAACAGAAGGCATCACTTGATGCAGTGTCACTAGGTTTTTAGTTTTCAAAAAGTCTCAAGTAAACCAAAGAGTTGACTTAAAGTTGCAATGTCCAGTAAATGACACACTCCTTATAAATTACATCACAAAGATATTGCTTCCTTTTTTAATTGTAAGTGTCAAACGTTTTCATGCCATATTAGTAATTTATTAAAATATTCAACTCTACTGCTGTAACCATCATGTCAGATACCTAAAATAAAAGATAATTTCATTAGTATACTTTGTCATTTCCAAACTTTCTACGCGCTGACTGAAAAAAAACGAAAATGGCAAATCTAGGCTGCTATAAATAAATTATGTTATAAAAAATAACTGTTAATATTCATGAAGATAAATTTTAAGTAATCAATGTATTGACCAAGATTATTTGCGATTGGCTGTTAATTGACCAATCGTTTTGTGATACAAGATTCCTCGAAGCCCGGAACTTTACCTCTCGCACTAATCTGCAACCTATCTACAGACTGACCATAAAGTAGGACCTTTTAATTTAAACATTTCTACTTCTGGAACAAAGAACAAGATCCTACAAACCGTATATCACAGGGCATACTGGGTTCAGTGAAGGAATTATCGAACCACATACTGTAGTTGTAAAAGAAGTTTTCTGATTGATAAAATGACATTGAACCCCCCCCCCATTTTAACACAAGTCAATGAAAACTGTTCATTATAAACCCGGACAAAAATTAGTTTGAAATGTGTTTTATTGAACAAAGACAGTTTGTTAGAAGTACAGGAGGACAGACAGAAACAAATGCTTGACCATCCCATCAAAATTTGGCTTTGCCAAAATGTTCTGCAAAAGTACAGGTTCCGACTTCAGCTCGTTTTTATATTGACAGGTCGCATTGACATTTTTAAAATGGTACTTACTGCATAGAAATTGTTGAATATCAACTCGGCTCAAATCAGTGACTTAGAGAGAATGGTATAAAAGTAATCTTGTCCAAGAAGACTTAGGGTGAAGGAGAGGCAGTTAGTAGGCGTAAGGGTTGCGGCGAACCCAGCGCAGTTTGAGTCCGGCGTCCGTCCGGATCTTGATGGAGGCGGCCTCTGAAGCACGGACCGTTTCCTTGACGGCTTGCATCAAGTTCTGTGCATTGCCAATAAGCATCTCTGTAGCCTCCTCATCTTTCTCCGGATCTGGTTTCAATTGAATCAATCAATTAAGCCATAGGGTCAAGATTGAGAGAAATTCAAAGCCGTCATTTCCTCAGACAAATCCAAAGGCACACACACAAACAAGTTGTGGTATTTTGGCAGCTTCCATATGGCTAAACCTTGCCAGATTGGCCCAAAATGCTTGCTACATTATTTCACTTCATATTTCAAACTGGGCATTTTTCTTGCGACATGCTAGATTACTTCTCTTTTGCAGAACTGTGGTGCTGACCATTTTAGGTGGGTGAGTGCAACATATGGTGATAAACAATGGGTTGAGGTGGCCCGGCCAGACTGAGAGAGGTCATTGCACTTGAAAAAAAAATCCCAAAGGTCGAAAGCAACAGACAACCAAACGCACATTTCCTGCATTTCTTTCACTGAAGTCATTTGACCCCAGATGTTTACTACCGCGAGTATCAAATTAAGTATCAAATTAAACAGGGTGATGCTTACATGAGCAAGCTGGGGGAAGTAATGCTGTTGGCTAACCAAGGCTGACTGATCTTGATGCATTCCGACGGTTGACGCAATGTTAGTTTGGTGGCACCCACCTCCAAACGAAAATACTTGCTTAGCAAAAAATGGGTCACCAACGAAAAATCCATGCATAAATACATATTACTCCTCACTGGCTCCCAGCTGTTTTTGCTTAATGGAGCCAATCACAGCGTACTTGGTCTAAACCTCACCTTGTGCACCCAGCATGGTGGCTTTGACCGTGGTCAAGATCTTCAGCTGAGTGCTGAATGTTGGAATCCGCTCAATTACTTGCTTCATGTTCTGTTTAGTAGAAGACAAATCGAGTGACTGAACTTGGTGACAGAATTCAGAGACACGCTTCTAAAATGCACATGAAAGACTGCTCAAGGCAAAATGTTGCATTCTCGGTTTGAACGCAGCTTTCTTTGCGCGGACAATCTGTACTTGATGCATTAAAACAAGTGGGTACAACTTGCCAGTCACACAGCACATATGTGCCGAGAGCATAGCTAAGCACGAAGTCCGTCATTGTAGATGTCTTTCTAGACAGCATTCTCCCTTGAACGAGAATAATATACCAGCACCATTTGACTGACTGACTGACCAACCATAACCAACCAGAATGGATGACTGACCTGATTGACTGACCAACCTGATTGACTGACCGACCTGATTGACTGACCGACCTGATTGACTGACCGACCTGATTGACTGACCGACCTGATTGACTGACCGTCCTGACTGACAGATTAATATCCAGACATCTTTTTTAGATAACCAACAATTTTGAACACTACGTGTTTTTAAGACACACCATTTTGCAGTACAGATATGAATTTAAGGTAAGAGGAATCGGCTAACATATTGCGATTGTTTCGAAATGACAGTTTTACAGTCTTTTCCTAAAGTACTTGTTAAAATTCCAAATACACAAGATACAACATTTCTTGATGTCGCTGCACTGAATCTGGACACAGGAAGAAAGCTTTTCCCAAGGGGTCACTATTGAAAGCCTTAATGGAAATGAAGCAACCCACTGGGGATGAGGTTGAACGCTAGACAGCAAGTGTGTATTTTGGGCTGGTCATCTTGACTAGTCTCCTAATCAGACGTCAGTCATCTGCTCACCAATCGGATGCGTTTGTCGGTGCACTGATCGGCGATGATGTTGGCTAGCCTGGTGACTTCCCCTGACTGCTTGGCAATCATGCGAGCGCACATGATGAAATCCTTCTTGCTTCCACCCTCACCTCTGTAAACAAAGCAAAGCAATGCACAACCATATACCATGTTGCTACTCAATACTCAGGTGAACGACTGATGACTGCTAAGGTTAACCCCTTCGCTGCGGGAGACGTCGACAGCTGCGGCTTTGCGTGAGGATTAGTGCATAGCACACACACAGTCTATTTATCATGCACCTGCAGTTTCAATGAGGGCCTGCTGATGGAC
This sequence comes from Acanthaster planci, assembly GCF_054643075.1. NCBI lineage: Eukaryota > Metazoa > Echinodermata > Asteroidea > Valvatida > Acanthasteridae > Acanthaster > Acanthaster planci. The sequence continues at coordinate 10,135,293 of NC_141797.1, read as the reverse complement.
AAAGCTTTGCATACTGGGCATACCGCAGCCCAGCAGTCGTGGTCAAAAGAATACTGGCATAAAGGGGTTAAAGGGGCACTCAATGAAAAGTATCAATCACCAATTCAAACTATTTCAGTGGCTGTTCCACAATTATTGTCAAGTTGTAACGGGACACCCATCCACAACTGTATTCCTCAGAGTACTTTAGAAAATTTCAAGCATCGCTCAGTTTCCTAAGAAATTAGAACAAGAAATTGCACATTTAGAACATCTGTGGCGTGAAATGGGTTTCTGATTAGCTGGGTGGGTAGTTTTCTGTTCTTCTCACCTGACGTGTTTGCTCATTTCAGCCATGAGGATTGCCATCTTTTTGGCGGCTGCTACCAAGTCATTACCCTGACTTGACCATTTCTGGGTCTCCAAGTGCAAGTCATAGGCAGCTTTCTGAAAAGAAAGTGATCACAAAGCATTCTGATCATTAGTGTAAACACAAATTTACAAATCTCTGTTCATACTGTCCTTTTTTATAATAATGATTTTGATAGGTGATCTCCTTTGAAATCAAAATAAAGTATAAAGCAAGAGACGGATGGTTGTATGGGCTCGGAGCGCGTCCAAGAGAGGATGTCATTTTCCAAGCAACAGAGGCTCCTTTGGTCAGAACTGCACTTCATTGGTTCACGAACGACTATGAAATGCACAGGTTACGGTCTCATCACTACCAACAAAATGAACTCTCCGACCAACATGGCTCTTTTCAACCAATGAGGGGGTGCGTCAGTCCAAGGCAGATTGCCAAATGATGCTGTGCAAAGGTGAACCATCTGGAGACTGAGCTGCTATGATGTATGAGGATAGAGACATACCATGATAGGCTGGTTGCTAGGTGGAGCCTCAGGGAAATGTGCCTCTGTCTCCTCCTCGGGTGGGGGTGGGCGGGGTGGGGGCACCTCGCCCTGGGGGAGGGGTGGCCTGGGTGGTGCAGTGTCTGCAAAGACAGAGTGGTTCACTCAGCATTCTGATCATGAGTGCCATTTGGAGAGTTTTGTCAGTTAGTTTCTTGTGTTGTCTACTGCTTCTAGCGATATCGTAAAACTCGTCTTTCCTGTATCTGTGGACCACTGTAGGAAAATGAAGTGGTCCAAACGGTCTTTCTTATAAAGGAATTCATGATCCTCACATTCCAAGAAATGGAATGGCAAATAAACCTGCTTCTAGAGGAAAACCAATGATTCTACACATCATCAAACCCCTGCACAGATCAAACTTGTTCAGTTTTCCATTCTGCACTTTCTAACGTCTCTGATGGCAACTGTTTGGTCATTTTTTTTTACCTATTAAAGGTGACAGCATTGATTCCCTTTGTCTGATTCCCAATACTGAAGTGAGCAGCAGACGAACACCGAAATGAAAGATTTCACTGCTAATTTTAAGACAAACTCACCCAAGTTGAGAGTGCTCATGGCATCGGTGGGTGGCTGAGACGCGACAAACGCTTGGCGGACATCGCCAACACTGTCAAGCAACTAAGAACGTCAACAAAACCAGATGGAATATTATTAGTGATGTGGTCGTGCTGATCACATTACGCCAAAAGCCAGTCAACCTGCTTGGTGTTATTGTCTCGTGGCTAAATATAGGTTGTGTTTCCATTAACCCTAACCCTCCTCAATCCTTCAACTGTTGGAGGACTGAGGAGTATTAAGGTTAATGATTAGGACACTGTCTGATTTGATTTGGTAAAAATTTTTTTCAAAGATCAGACTTAGAACGAAAGAAACTTTCGCCAACTTTTGTCCTACTGGGATGTTTTTTATACTTTATAGTAGTTGCCAAAGCAGGATTACCTGTGTTTGACCTGACTTAAAGAAACTATGAAATCACCTTCAATTTACTGACTTCTATGAGAAATACTTGATATGGAAGGGAACAGTTATAAACGTAAACCATTTGAATAGAAACATTGACAACTTCAAAGATTCAAGCAAGGTAGGTTCAAGATGATGAATCATTCAAAGTTTTATGATAAGCATTGCCACTCATTCATTCATTCAGCTTGGAATCTTAACTAAAGTCATGTGACAGGTTACTGAGTTTCTTGGAAACATGCCGTGTTAGCGGGCAGCACTTTGGACATTTCCTGAACGAGCAGCAACTCCAGGACTTTCAGATGCAGGCAACGGATAAAAAGTGGTCTACCATTTTCAAAAAACAATTCTCTTTTTATTTATCTAATAAACTCATGTTTCCAAACAAGTGTTTATGCCAGTTAAAACTTCATGCATAATTAGATAAAAATTCGATGTGAAAATTATCTCACATCCACAAGAAGAAAGTTGTAAGAATCCACTTCAGTGTCAAACATGATTACAACAAAGGTACATGAAAATTTCACATTTTCAAAAGTCAAAACAAAGCGAAATCTCATTCCGGAGAGAATAAATAGAAATTTTGAAGAAAAAAAAAAGACTAGTGAAGTGCATCAGAAGATAAGAGTAGGGTCAGATCATGGATCATTTGCATCTTGCTACAATCGCAGAAAAATGGCTTAGATCCTGATATTACGTAATATCCTTCATGCTAAACACTCGTCGATGTGACAACGACGGAGGAAAACCTGCAAACAAACAAAGGGTACATGTATATTTCATGTTCCTCGTGGGGAATATCAAGCAAAGGGAGTGAAGTAGTTTGCCTCTTTATCACATGCAGGCTACATTCATGATTACAGGTTATGGCATATGATCTGTTTAACCCCTTCACGCCGGGATTCTATTGACCATGACTGCTGGGCTGTGGTATGCCCTGAATGGAGGGCTTTGTCCATCAGCAGGCCCCATTGAACCAGCAGCTGCATGGATCCTTACACAAAGCCGCGGCTCTTGCCGTCTCCCGTCGTGGAGGGGTTAATAACTACAAGCACGTTCTTGTAAACAAAGGAAGGTAAGTGTGACTAGGGATGCAATATGGGTACCATAACGGCACCATAGCACGGAGGGATCTTTTCTTGAAATCATTCACACCATGCGGGTGAAACACTCTCCGATCCAAGCTCAAATAACTTGATAAGGTCACTGTAAACGAAGCCACATTCATACATGTAATGTACATTAACGCAAAGAAATATCTGTGGACGGTTGAAATGATTATTACAATGACACTATCGAGAACAATGGAATGCATGCTCGTTAATTGGTGTTAGCATTGGATCAACTACTGGAGTCAATTACAAGTAATTGATAAATATGACTGATGTGAAATCAAACTCTTCAATGGAAGCATGAAGTACGTTTCCTGAAACACAATGCATACAGTTAGATAGAGTGACCAACCGTCAGGCAATGTGGGGCACGCGGGCAAACGGAAAAGGAAAACAAGTTTGAGAGAAAAGTTCAGAAAACCTCGGGCGATTGCCAGTCTTGGGGATGCGCGGCTGACGAGTGCGCCATTGCACCCTGACCCCTCGTGGGCGTGGCTTGGTAAGAGGTGGGCGGTCCATGGGTATCCAAGCCTGACACCTGAGACATGGAACCTGGACCTGTAGACACCTGACTGGCCTGAGCAAATACACAGGATAGCACTAGAAGAATAAGTTGCAAGGTGCAACATTCACATAACATTCTTTTCAATTTGAAACTTCATTATCAATAATTTAACTGGAGAACACTCCATCAATACCACGCAATATCTCTACTCAATAGTACAAGGGAGAAGTTCAATAATTTCTACAAACAGTCCCTAACCAATATGACTCCAATCACGTAAGACCAGGAGTATTTTGTGTTAAGTTTTGTAAAGCCATCCATGAGCTACAAGTGCCTAGTCCCATTATTCATGGCAGAATTATGAGTGTAAAAGGCATCGGCATGAGATCCAGCACATGAAACAACACATGCGTGTACTCCATTCGTTTGACCCACACTTCCTGGATCAAATGATCATGATGCCACGCTTTGGTACTCGATATGAGTCATGCTGCCAAGCATAACACATCAGTCTATCTTGATCATTGATGAATGATAACATTTACCATGTGAGTGATCAAACTGGGACTGAGCTGATTCTTGGCATGGTCTGTTATGTCAAGTATCAAGTATAAACAAATGTGACCAGCTCTAGAAAAATGGGTACTAAGTCGCCAGATTCAGTACATCAAAATCTACAATTTGATACATGAATGACCCCTGTAGTGCACTGCGTTCCGGAGATATATGGACATTTGTACATTATATTCACATTTTCATTCAATTTCATTTTCATTCAATTTCATTTTCATTCAATTTCATTTTCATTCAATAAAAGCATTTTTGAGAAAAGGCTCGTAGAGTGTAGCACTTGGAAGCCCAATGCTACATAAGATTTTTTACTGAATGATCAATTTTTCATCTTTATTCATCAGTATCCATGTTTGTAGTCACAAATTCTGAAAACAAATTTTATAGAAGCTATTAAAGGAAAAAACATAAAATTACATTTTGGAAGAAATTTTTCCCTCTCCAAATAGAATAGGCCATTACATGTTTTGGCACTGCGCGACTTAATACACTTTTTTTGCAGAGCGGGTCACAAATGACACTAAAGCAATGGAAGAAGTTAACCGATGGAGAGTAAGGAACTTTGTTATAAGCCGGGTAAGTGGTTTATGAGAGGTAATTTGGACCTTCTTAGGTTGATAGCTGGGTGGAGGCGGTGGTCGAGGCGGTTCCTGACTCTGTGTATAGATAGAAATAGAAAGATACATGAAATGCCAAAGAAGGCGATGTGGATAGCAAAGGACAGCCAGCATGAGATTGAGTCCTCTTAGAAGACACAGCAAGTATAGTCTTGATAGGTCAGTAAAGATGGAAGCAAGCGTGTGTTAGTCACACCGAGTTTACCTGGTAAGAATGAGGGGTGCGTCTTGATGTGTGTGATGAGGAAGGAGGTGGAGGTGGAGGAACGTATGATCGCTATGGTAACGGAATATATGAAATGGTGAGAACATTCATGAAGCTAAAAACTCGATCCCTAACCACAGCAGTCCACCAACTAAACTCTGTAATACATCATTGGAACTGTAAATGAAACGCTTTAATTAAGTCAGTCCCAATCGTTTCAACCATTAAATAAATGTTCTTGTTTTTTTTCCAAATTAACCATTGTTCTTCATTTATTGGTACCTGCATGTAAATGTACAAACAGTAACATCATGCCAATGTATTTGCCTCAAATGAATGACAGGGATGACATGCAACATTTTCCAGTGCACCACAAAAAAACTGGTACATGAACAATTTCAGAAGTTATACTTTACTGGATAAATTAACTGGAGGTTAAAATGCCCAGACAAACCTTTAATGTAAATGCATCGACTGAAACAAAACAGAACTCAGAGCACAAAGGAAAACAGACAAGCATGACAGAGCTTGTGAAAGAACAGAAATTTCATGGAAGAGTTTTAAGCCAGGAGTGATCAAAACAAAACAGCCACCATCCGAGTAACCATAAAAACCATAAAAACCGCAAAATGGTATTTAACCAAATCTGGCACTGGGTTTAGAAATTCTGCTCAATGATTCGTCATTTGAAACTTGGCAACAACGAAAAGAACACAAGAGCTAAAACGTAAAGACAAATGGTAGAAACACAAACTCAACAGTGACTCCCTCGTGACGATGTCTGGAACAAATTAAGTTCAAAGTTAGATTGTAAAGTCACATGTAGCATGTCAGAGACAGAAGGAGAAAAAGAACCTGAAAAGCTTGAGGAGCAGGTGGCGGGGGCACCGGAGGAGCAGAGTGAACCTCGGCAGCAACACTGTGAGGCTTGATAGCCTCATAACCAGAAGGCTACGGAAGAAGAAGGGAAACAAAAGACATACTATCTCGACCACCAATAAATCCACGTCATAAACTTGTATGCGCATCACGGCAAGCTACGTTCATGCACGGTACTCTGGGATATAAGGTATCTTTGAACTCAGCCTCGACCTTAGTTCGCTGCTGCCAATTGTCCTCTCAGATTCTTCAAAATCCATCGCGAGATTTTTCGGAGGAGTTGCGAGGATTGAGGACAATAGAACCCAGCCACTATGTCAAAGGGACAGTTTTGAGACCAACAATCAAAAGTCTGTGTTCAAGGATGTGCTATTGGTTCATTTCAGGAGATTTGGGGGGGGTCATGTTTCCATGGTGATTTTAAGGAGTGCAGGAGTTGTTCAATGAATAAACAGAGTGCGGCGGCAGTTTTCATGAAAAGCATTACTGCAGCACCAAGTGCTGTGCTTTGTTTAAAAGCTGCAGACTTTTGCTCGAAGCCAAAAGTTAATTGCGTTTTTGCATCATAGCGTAAACCAAAGTAAGAAACTCTGCGCACCTCTGCTGCTGAACGCTGCATGATGTAACAGAAAGGGTTCTGAAGACCATGCTTATTCAAACCAAAGATTATTAATGAAATGGTTACCAGGGGGTGCTGGGGACCTGTTGTTATCTATTACAGGTATCAAGCCCCAGGGTACCAGTTCGCTGCGGAAGTGTGAGAGAAAGAGGACATGCGGTGAAAATGATAACACAGAAAGCAATTTGAGAATGAATCAGGCACTGAGGTGATAGCAAGTGGCGTTGCTGCACTCTGAACAACAGTGTCCATGACAAGACGAGAAGATGGAGCCATCCTTTCACTTGAAAGTAGCACCAGGTCAGCTACATAGCAACCAAGACAATAACTGATAAACATGCAGCAACTGGACGGCACCCACAACTCAACCAATAGCCATCAACGTTTCATGCAAGCTTTCAATACTACATAAAAAAATCAAAAGACAGCGTTCGGCTTCAACATTCTACTCTCAGTGATGACAACAGGACACATTTGAACAAAACACGACACTGCTGAACAACAGGTCCACCGACGACTTCACAACTTAACAAGAGAAGAGGCAATAAAGGAAGCCAAACGAAAAACCTGTGCATGATAAACCGGCTGACTTGATGAGGTGGGGTCAATTTTCACGGGGATATCGAACTGATTAGAGGTTGGGTATGCATAAGGCTGATGAGATGACACGGCCGGGTCATGAGAAGGCGGACTGTGCAGAGCGTCTTGTAACTGAGCGGCCGCCTTCTGGTAACCAGGCAAATCGGGTCCGGGGGTTGTGTACTCTGACATGCTGGGTACCGGGTACTGCCCTGCTCGCTACATGGGTAAGAAATAGGGATGAAAACCATCGTCAAGGCAATCTACATAACAACAAATGGATTAGCAATTTACAGCAGCAACTTCTAACCACCTGGCTATAATTTAGCCCTCTACAAACCATCATCATGCAAAAATTACGTAACTCCAGAAGCAACATAACATCACCTCTCATGGTCAGTTGCTCAAACCACTTCATTTTCACGCTCTTAAGTACATCTTCAAAATTACGCTCATTGTAAATGAAAACTATATACCACGTTTGAAGATATTGAAAAAAGAGCATTGTTACAGCACCGTGAACTAACAATGAAATCTCTAGTTTGCTACATTCACATGCAAATACACCAGTTAGTAACCTCCACAGTTGAGTTTAAAATGGACCTAACACCAGTAAGTTGAGACACATCGTGTCTAACATTATGAGCATTTCTTGCTGTTTCCAAAATACAAGCCATCTAAACAATTGCTGCGAGGTTTTTAGCATGTTAGCTCAACACTTCAAATGATGGAAAAAGCCCGACAACTCCGTAGTCGGTAATTACAGTAAATGGTCCAAACGTGAGCTTTTAAGAGGAATAATACTACTAGATAACATAAAAATGGGATTTTTTTTTCCGACAACATGCAAATACATGTACAAAATGCCTGATTACTAGAGAGACGACTAAAAGATGAAAAATACAAAGAATGTTTACATGATCGTGTCAGTGCTAAAAGTTCCTTACAGAAAAATTGCATGAAGTGGTCCTTATTAAAAAATTTTGATTAAACCATGAAATTGGGCAAGAAAATTTAAACATATTGGCCCCAGAAATCTAGTTTATTAAACAGTGGAAAAGATGTAGTCTGCTTCAATACAGTATTTCTTGGATGCTCAGCGTACGGCTCTAAGAATATTTTGAAAATTACATTTCTGCCGTAAGGCCTTTTTAGCACTGATTCAAACATATGCAGATATGAAGTATATCTACCTCAGCATCGCATGCTTTCATGAAGCCTATAGATACAGGTGTACCTGCCTAATGACCTAACATCTGATGTAAGAAACGAATTGTTAATTGACTGCTTAATGAGGTACTTCGATAAATCTATCTCCCACGGGTACTGATAGTTATCGATAGGTGATATGAAATGATATCATTACCTAATCTTCACTACTCTAGCTAGCTGTCTCATGCACGGATGGTCAACTATTACTGGAGGAAACAAAGCAAACAAACAAAGTTAGTAAGTGAGCGATCGGCAATATTCTGTCCACCTGTTTGGCCGGCTGGGCACGTTCCACTGTCTGTGACGGGGGTGGTGGCACTGGAGGCGGAGGGGTGCAGAATTCCACAGGTGGGATGACACAGATGAAGGGGACTTTGAGTTCGGCCACTGAAGTCAGGAGCTGGGCAGAAGGACAAGCTCAGCAGGTTAGCCCAGCAGTAGACGCTACACTGCTCAGCAGAGAGTATCTCAGTAAAATTGGACCCAAAAAAATAACAGGGTCGGAAAAAAACTACACCCTGTGAGAGAAAGACTATAAGCATAACCAACAGTACGACTCGAACAATGCAAGTATGAAATTCCAACTTCTATTTAATTTGCTCTGTCACACACTATGCATACTTACATATGGGTACCTAAGGTTTTCTAGGATCAACGTTAGAGAGAAGTAACGAGATCATAGCTTGTTACGAACTGAAAACTGCAGAATGAGGTGTCTGGTGCAGAAACATGCAACAGATTGTAGCTTTAGTACATCCAACCCAGTGGCTAAAGAATTAGAAAATCAAGTTAGAGTGATGCAGGCTGCAGCGTGAAGACATCTACCTCAGACAACTTCGTCATCAGTTGACTTCATGGAAGGCAGCCAATGCAACCAGACGTAACGGACTACAGACTGAAGACATCTATCCCAGAGGGGTCTTTCTGCAACTTCGGGCTTCCATTTTTCCCCTGTCCCTGTTATATCCTGCATTTGATTTTGTAAAGTTGAGGGCGCACTCTTTAATTGCCAAGAGTGGGTATTATAAGAAATGCAAATTACCTGCCGAACAAAAGAAAACGGATTAAAAAGTCGATTCCAGTGAGATATCCCTTGGTAAATTACACAGATCTGGCGTAAGAGGGACAGAAAAATATCACACGTTGGACCCCAAATTTACAGGACTCGGACAACTTCAGTAGACACCAGTGAAGGCAGCCAACCAATGTGGCATCAACGGGCCGCAGAGTAAAGATATCAATCGTAGCTTCAGTTGACCTGCCGCAGTCAGCAGAATAGCATGTTGCTGTGCATCTATAAGTAACCCGCACAGGTTCAGCAGACGTCACTCAAGACATCTGACTCATATAGATGCAACGAGCTGTGGAATGAAGAAGCATAATTCAAAAATGAACGCCACAAGCCGCAGAATGAGGCACGCTGTTACCTTGTTATTGGCATCTTGCCAGTTGGCCATCTTTTCGGGATTATCCATGTCTTGCATCAATGCCTTGCCAGTAGTGACTGTAGGAGGAATGCCTGTGAAGAGAAAAAGTACGTACACCAGTGTCAACTGCAGACTACCGGTTAATACAGCCAGCTGGTCAGCTAAACAATAAAGCTGTGCCCAAATCACTTGGCTATGGCTGTGAAACACGCTACAGCTATGGAAGCCAATGGCTAGCGGCTTTGTTCATTTCCCATCTACTTGTGCAATATCAAGCCATAGCCTCTTAAATTGGACACTGCCTCACTTTGTCACAATTCATTTGAATAGTTGATAAGTTGAGATGATTGATCACGGGCTGGTGATGCCCCTTTTCTGAAGTAAGTCTTTAAGTTAAGCAGATAAAAGTTAGACCAGCATTGAAGATATTACAAATGGAAGAAAAGTCACTGAAAATGGAACAAATAAAGAAGATCAGAATTGGAAACAAATGGCAAAGAACTTACAACTGTTGACTTTGTCAGACGCCGAGTCCACTTTGTGCTGGAATTCGGGATCCTCGCTGTTCTCTGCCTCCCGCTTAGCGACTTTGACCATGTTCTTGCCCCGCAGAGCGATGTTGGAGATGCAAGAGGCAAAGGTCTGGGGGTTGTGCTGCTTGACCGCTGCCACGGCTAGCTCTGTCTGCTTCTTCATGCTCTCCTCTGAAGTATCACAGAATATAAGTTGACAACTAAACATGTGCCAGTGCTACAGTCGAGTACTTCACGAGTATTCAAGGTCATAGTGGAGTGCTTCGCAAGCACTGACTACAGCCCTGGCTAGCTCTGTCTGCTTCTTAATGCTCTCCTCTGAGGAATCACAGAATGTCAATATACAACTTCACATCTCTAAGTATTATAGTTGAAGACTTCACAAGTACTTCAGTGAGATAGTCAAATACTTCACAAGCACTTCAGTGAGATAGTCAAGTACTTCACAATTACTCAAAGGCTATAGTTAATTGCTTCACGAGTCTTTCAGTATTGAAGTTGAGAATTCACAAGTGCTTCACGAGTACCTTGCTGTTGTTAAGAACCTCAACATTATTTCAGTGTTAAAGTCAAGTATTCACAAGTACTTCAGTGTTATACTCAAGTACTTTACAAGTACCTTTGTGTTATTGTTGAGTGCTTCACTAGTACTTTCAATGGTTGACACAAAGAGCAATTTCTAAACATCCAACTATCATACCAATCCACTCAAAAACCTGGTAAACTGTTAGCAGTAAAACTTTTGCAACTCGTAAGTATGCTTCAAGCTGAGACGATATCACATTTACAGAGTTTGCACCATTAAACCCTAACCCCCCCCACCTGCTTACTTTTTCCCGACAGCCTCTATGTGTTTTTCCTTTAAACCCTAATCCCTCAAGGGTTGCTGGCCCTGACCTTCCCCATTCACAAAAAGTTAAACACCCATATGGGACTTTGTGCACAGAGGCTGTTGGACTTTGTTTTTCTGAAGTATGCCAAACCCAATGCAAAAGCCAGCTGGTATGGGCCTACCAGACCTATCCCCACAGAATTAAACACTTTACTGCTGTTTAATTCTCTGTGGTTGGGGAAGGTTAGGGTTAATTACTGTACTGCCTGACACTACCCAAGTACCCTACTCCAGGTTCTCTGAATTCCCCACTGAATACATACAATGTAATGCAACATAGTACAGGTGCGAAACAGGTGAGTAACATCCTAACCTGAGGCTTTCATGAATGCCGGCACGTCCAAGGAAGACGTCAGTTTAGTGTCGAGGTCCTTCATTGCTCCTTCCCAGTCCTTCTTCATGACATCTAAGTGGGAGGCTGCAACCTGCCAACATGGACAAGAATATCACTGTCATATCAAACGGGGTTGGGTTGCATGTATATCGGGCAGTAGAGCTCATTCACAATGGAAGACATGTTTGATCAGGTTCCATGTATCTATCTTATTCGATGCAATGTGTCCAATGGGGTGGTGCCAGACTATTCTGGGTTCGGTGCCCCACTTTCACTTTTTTCAGTATTGTTTAAATCATTTAGATATGTGAAACCACAAATTTTTAATTATTTTTTCCTTGTAAATGAAATTAATTTATACTGAACTTTTATTTCATTGCTTCCGTTTTATTCTTAGGTTCCCAACTTAAAAAATGTAGCCTCGCTTTCAATTCAATATGGCCGACTTGGGAATAAGGCCAATTCTTCAATCTCCTTCCAGCAGAATAAAATATTAAATACAGTTTGAAAGTAGCAGGGAATGTCATCCACGCCAAAACTACTTGCTAAACAGGTTACCCAACCAAAGTGCCATACAAAGTGTACTACTTGAGACTGGTTTCCCGCTCATTTTTGCTTAGCACAAATGGAACGGCTCCATGGAATAGGTTTTTCAGGCTGCTTATCAGGAAACTGGTAGAGTGTGACTGCTACGTTTGACGTACAAACGGAATGGAATGTGTAAGTGAGTCTGACCTTGTTGTTAGGATTCATCAGGACGATGCGAGCAGCGGAGATGACCTGTGGAGTCAATTCCTTCACCTGTTGGAGAAATGATATCAGGGATGCGATTGGAGGAGGGAGACAGCAAACCTGGGAGAGGTCACCATGACAACAATAAAATACGCTGACAATTTGTGGAGAAAAGTTACCAACAAAACTTGAAGGGTACTGACGGATCAAAGACGAGATTTAATTTGTTTCAAGTAAAATCAATTATCTCTCTAAATATCTATGAAATAAAAAATCAAACACTGGAATTTAACATTTGTTTGCAATTTCAGAAAAACTATTTCTTTTTTTAACCCAAAACGGTGTGGTGAGGAGAAGTTGGTCCTAGGAGGCAGGCAGTACCAACCTGATTGCTGAGACGATGGATCTGATCTACTGTGTCCCTGTCGGCATCTGCGATACCGGCAAAACGAGCCGCTGTGTCTGCCGCCTTGTTGCTGCTCTCAAGGAATATCTGCGCTTTGCTGGTGAAGTTGGCCTCCCGATGTGGGGTTCCTGGAGGACAGAATCAAACATGGGGGATAACAAATCAGAGAGAGTCTCAGACAAAAAAAATACAAATTTCTTAATAAAGAAGCACCAGGGCTTAGTCTTGCATGGAGTAGTGATCCAATCACAAGTCGTCACAAGTCCACCACAAGTTATCTCCACCAATCATAAGCTAATCATATTGTTAAACAGAAGCCAATCTTTAAGTCCATCACAAGTTATCTCAACTAATCATAAGCCAATCATAATTTAAACAGAAGCCAATTATAAGTCAATCATAAGTTATCTCAACTAATCATAAGCCAATCATAATTTAAACAGAAGCCAATTATAAGTCCACCACAAGTTATCTCAACTAATCATAAGCCAATCATAATTTAAACAGAAGCCAATTATAAGTCAATCATAAGTTATCTCAACTAATCATAAGCCAATCATAATTTAAACAGAAGCCAATTATAAGTCCATCACAAGTTATCTCAACTAATCATAAGCCAATCATAATTTAAACAGAAGCCAATTATAAGTCCATCACAAGTTATCTCAACTAATCATAAGCCAATCATAATTTAAACAGAAGCCAATCATAAGTCAATCATAAGTTCATCAGACGTCATTACTGGTTCTCACAAGCCAGACACAAGCCAACCACAAGACAATCAGAAACCAATCACAAACTGTCACACACCTGTCTTGGAAACATACCTTCAGGAACCAGTGCAGCTTCATACAACTTGTTGACAGCGGACATTGGGTCCAAGAAATCCGACGACACCTGACCCATCACGATCTCGGTCATTTTCTCGTTCAACTGACCAAGCTTTTCTGACAACTTTTTGGCAGCAGCTTCAGCCTGTGGAGTGTTACCCTAGAAACCAAACCAAAACGCATGCCGTATGAGATTCCAAAATTGACAGAAGGACCACAGTGCCACTTTTGTCACAGTGAACTATTACGACCGTGATACCTACCTGTCCCTTGTTACACAGGTCCTTCAGGTGGTCATTCAGAGTTTCCGTCTCATTGCAAAGACGCAGAAGGTCATTACGCTGACCCAGGTCATCACAGGTGCCCGCGATCTGGCGTCCAGTGGTAATGATGTCTTTGATAGCACGATAACCTTCAAGAAGGAGAACATACAGAGATACAAGAAGTCAACTGCAGTGACAAGTGGATGATGACAGACAAAGATTTTCTTTCCATGGTAACATGGGGAGTCGGGTTGGCGTAGTGGTTCTTTCCTCGCCTTTCACCTCTGCGGTCAGGGCTCAATTCCTGGCTCGGTCCACACGTGGATTGGGTTTTCAGTCCCTGATTCCGTGGGTTTCCCCAGAATATTCCTCTGGGGTTTTCCTCTCACCTCTAGAACTGTATTACTGCTTCTAACTGTCTCCTCTCTACAGGTTTCTTCAGGCTTGTGAGCAACAGTGGCTGTAGAAATCCTTGGTTCCATTACATTAAACAGGATTCCAAACTATTGCCATAGTTGGGCGCTATCATGAAAGACCAAACTAGGTACACTATCATATAAAACAACATAGTGGGAACAATATTCAATAGAACACCCATTACTATATCTATCTGTGAAGGACACTACAGACGTTGCTTACCGACTCCTTTATCATCTGCTCCAGGGTTGTTCAACCATTCCTTAGCCTGGGCTAGCTTGCCACCAGCAGTGTATGCCATCTTGCCCATGCTACTCTTTAAGATCTCAGCAATCGCAGCATTGATCTGGTTCTCCAGATTCAACAGCTTACCGTCGATAGCCTTGGCGAGCTCCAACGCTCGAGGACTGTTACCCTGTACAGGCGAAATCATTTCATTGTTGGACAGAGAAAAATTCAATTTACTGTCGTGTTAGTTACAATATCTCACACAAAAAAAGATTGGGAAGACAATTTAATAGATCAACCACCCTCGGAATGTTTGATGAGAAATGTGAGCCAACACAACAATATGAGCCATAAGTCACTGGAACCAGTTTTGAATGAAAGGCTTTTCAGAGAATCTTGTCACGTGTAAATCAACGGGAACCCTCAACCTTTGTCAGCAATATAGAGAGTTGAGAGTACACACGAGTGTCTCAATTGTTGGAACCAAAATGGTGGAATATTCATCCGTACACATGGATAATTAGCACGCAATAGCTGCATGCTGGACTGCACACACAAAGAACAGCCATTTTGGTGGCCAAAGTCCAAAGCTGGTGATCCTCTCTCGACAGATCTGCTCTGGGTATGATCTTGTCAGTTCTGAGAGCCTGTTTGTCTCACGAGGATCCAGATTATGATCAGTTGGTTCACTGACACCAGAACCCATCAAATTGATAGCGCACACCTGCTTTGGGATCACCGATCGCAATCCAGATTGGTATGAAACAAACAGGGCTGGAATGTAGCCACATATCTGCATGTCCCTAGTGATAACTGCCTCACCTGTCCCTTTGCTCGGAGGTCTGAGAGTTCATTGGTCATGGCAGTGATTTCATCAATAGCTTGCTCTATGGCTGCCTTCTGGGGGCCATCCAGGCCACTAGCTACCTTCTTAGCATCTTCCAGGATGCGTCGTACCGCCTTCTCACCTACACAATGCAGAGAAATTGATTTATTCCCTTGAATCATCTTTGATCACAGGTAACGGCCGGTTCATACTTCATGCGAAAACGAACACCAACACAAATTTGTGATGTCAGATGAAATATTCGCATTGCGAATTCATCAGAGTTGAACACATTCCAACTCGAGCAAAATTTCGCTGCAAAGTTTTCGTGACGCAATTGGTAGGATTTCACACTGGCTCAGTCAGGGCCAGATCTGTGCACACAGATTGACCAATCAGGACCAAGAATTTGTTAGAGGATACTCACCCATGCCCCCAGCCAGTGCATTAGGATCAGCTAATCAGACCATGTATTACATCATTCTGCTGTCATCACAGATTGACCAATCAGAACCAAGGATTTGATAGGGGATACTCACCCATGCCCCCAGCCAGTGCATTAGGATCAGCTAATCAGACCATGTATTACATCATTCTGCTGTCATCACAGATTGACCAATCAGAACCAAGGATTTGATAGGGGATACTCACCCATGCCCCCAGCCAGTGCATTGGGATCAGCCACCCACCCTCTTGCCTTGTCCATGTTGTTCTTAATGTGATTCTGAGCCGCGCGCAGCCCGGTCACATTATCCACTCGGAAACTGTCGTCATCCTAACAAGCAAAATATTCAACTTGTATTCGTTTCTGGATCCATGGTTATAACAGTAAGTCTTTCTTTTCTGTGCTCTGCCACAAAAAAAAGCTCATCAAAGTGACTGAATGAAGAAAAAAGTGATTTAAAGATTTAAAGAAAGTGATTTAATGATTTGCAACCAAAGGTGCTTTGGAAAATCACGAGTCTGAAATTAGACAAACATTTCAAATGAAAAGCCTGAAATCAGGCAATAGCCTGAAAACTGGCACCCTGGACTATGTGAAGTTGCCATGGTACCTACTTCCATCCGTTGTCCAAGATGGACAATACAACCATGAGTTAGACTGGCTTCCTTTTCTGTTGTTACCCCTTTTCGGTCTCTCCCTGTGGGTTTAACGAGCGACTTCCGTCAAAGGTATTCAATGAGCTTACCACTGCCTGAAGCACCCTGATGATTTCTTGGATGTGGTAGATCATCTTACTGGCCACGTAGGTCCGATTCTCCCAAGCTTCCTGTTTACCCGGCTTCCCTGCCAGCCAACAAATCAAACAACGCATCAGTCACAGGAGATGGCATTCCTATTACGTTTCTGAAAGGCAAGACAAACTTCCAACAGGAAGCAATGCCAGGGTCTCTTACAGAATATAAATACGGAGGAAATTCATCCGTCTTGCAGGAAATGAATCCTGTCCTTGGAGTTTAACTTTTCAATTGATGCGAACTTTTTTTTTTCAACATGAAAAGTTGCCGAAGTAAGGTGCGGAATGCTGTGCCTTTGGGACCTTCTGAAGCAGACATCATGCATTTAAGTAAACACAAACAGTGTTGTGGACGAGACCTCTCAAGACCATCACCAGACCTCTCAAGACCATCACCAGACCTCTCAAGACCATCACCAGACCCCACAAGACCATCACCAGACCTCTCAAGACCATCACCAGACCCCACAAGACCAAGATAAGACCTCAAGTCTTGATTCAAGTCACAAGTTATTCAAGTGAATTGCAACAAAAGCAAGTCTTTGTAACTGTCCAACCTGTGACTCATGACTGGCCTTGTGACTGGTCTTGTGCCTGGTCTTGTGACTGGTCTTGTGCCTGGTCTTGTGATGTCTCGACTACAACACTGGACATAACTGGAACGCAACTGGACAAGTTCAAGTGACAACCACAGTTCATCACAGTTCAACTGCCGTCATGTGACGAATGGACCATTTGGACCGTCCAGTCTTTCAGTTTTAGCCACTGCAATAAGTAACCAATGGCACCACAACATCCGACAGACATAGCAAGCCAGATTGTAGAACCCACCTTGGTCAAGGATGGCGACGTAGATTTTCATACTAGAGACCAACAGCGGGATAAGTCTCTGAAACTGCTCCAGGTGCTGGGCGAGCTGCGCGGCATGCGAAGCGTTGATTAGCTCCTCCCGACGGGCTGCCACCTGACTGTTCATGTTGGTCACCACAGGGGTCAAGCTCTACCCCCCAAAAAAAATCAGTTATCGATCAAATTATAAAGATTGCAAGAATTGATAGGAATGGTTCAAATGACCACTAAACTTGGAAGATTCGAATCCACTGAAATCCTGATGTTTGCTGGGTCAAAGTCGACGCACAGCAACTATATTACACAGTGAACACAAATTTGGCCACATCTTTGTTCAAATTTCTACATTATGATTAAATAAAGGCAAAGTCTCACCTGAACAAAGGTGAGAATATCTGCCATGGTGTCCACGACCTCTGACACTGCCAATAACTGCAAGACGCCCTCACAGATCTTGACAATCTTACGCACCTCGCTCTCATCAAAGACAAACAAGAGCTCAGAGGTGCCTTGCAAGATACCTGGATAATATATACACACAAACGATGAGACTCCACGTCTGCCTTGAGCAGAAGCACCCCCTCATTGGTTGAAAAGAGCCATGTTGGTGGGTAGTCTTCCTTTATGGGTAGCGACATGATCATATTGTGTGCATTTTACAGTTCTTTGTGAACCAGCAAAGTGCAGTTCCCACCAAAGTATGAACCTGCGTTGAGGCTTTGTGAAATGTTCCTATGTTATTATTGGAACTGGAGCCAATCCTCTGAGGCTGTGTCCAAAATACAAGGCTGTGACTTGCAATTACATTCAACTCTATGGGGAATGGCTGGAGCCACATCCATAGACTCGTGCATAATGTTAAGCTGCAGCCAAGTAATTGGAACATAGTCTGTCCACGTATACCCACCTCTGGCCCCATCAATCAGCTTCTTCCTGGCCGGTACGGAGTACGGGTCCTGTTTGAGCATGTCGCTGGCCTCCACCAGCAGACCCGACGACTTCTCCACCTTGATGAACGTCGGGGGCATTTCCCGACGCAGAATCTCATCTTTGCTGGTGCTTGCTGTTTGCTTGCCAACCTAGTGGGATCAGAGCAAAGCACACCTAAGAATTTGTCCAAACGTACTGGCTGTGGCTAGGAATCACACATGCGCCTATGAAAGCCACATAGTAGTGGCTACAGCAATGTCACATGGACATGTGTGATCCTGTCAGCCATAGCCATGAGTATTTTTCTCTGCCTATGGGTGAGACACTATTTAATTTGGTCAACAGTGTTGTAACTCTCTCATGTAGCTTTGAGTCCTAGATACTGTCATTATCATGTAAATCTAACACATTATACCAGTAAATATTCATCAGTTCTGGAGACGCTCGGTACATGTAACAAAACAGGAAAGGAGCCTACATTGAGACAACGTGTACAGATTGAAGAATCTTGAAGACTTGGCTTTCAAAGATGAAAACTGATTAGTTGAATTGAATCAACCAAATCAATCCAAATCAAACACTACAGTGTTCCACTTACGACAACCAAATTGCTGACAGCCTGATCTACAATCTTGATGGGCGAGGTCAGATCAGTCATAGCGTTCCCATCTTCAGCTTGTTCGTGGAGGATCACCAGCTGACCAACCTGTGCACAGGTGTAAAAATGGAATCAGTTTGGCGCAGCACTTTCTGACCTTGCTTTCTAACTCCACGGCCCGAGGTTCGAATCCCGCAGGGTGGCATGTCGATTGGGTTTTCAGTCCCTACCTAATTACTTGGGTTTTCCTCCCACATCCAACAATGAATATTAATGTTTACTATTAGATGAATGTGAATTTAAGGCATAAAAATTAAGTAATGCATTATTGCAGATTCCAATTATGTTACCAAAAATGTAAATTTCCCTTTCAGCTGTAATGCATTAGTAGGACCGTGATCAGTGTTTGATAACTACCCTCTATGGTTGAAAGCGGTACATGACGTAAAATATGAATCAAAGCCAGAGCAAAATAGACATCAAAAGTTCTTGGCTATTCTCAACTTGTAGTCTCCTTTTTCAGGAAACAAGGTCAACTATTAAAAATGCATTTTCAATTTAGCTAAACATCTCACAAGTGCACCAAAATCATTAGTCTTTGTAACGGACAACACAAACAACGACAATAGCATCTCTGAATCGATCCCGCCCTCTGCATGGAATTTGAAAAGTCAGGAAGGAAGGCTCAGTGAAAAACTGTGGAGGAAATGTGCGCCACTGATTCAACAAAGTCCTTGGCACTCACAGAAATAATATTATTGTACTTTTACCGCCGACATGAGTTCACATGACAGAAAAATGAGAAACTGTTTAACCGACAGTTTCATCCAGGAAGTTGTTCACAAAATGGGTCTGTAAGCTTGTTGAAATAGTAACCGATACTCATAAATACCATCCTAAAAATCACATTCACTTCCAGTATCATTTGCTGTTTAGATAATAAGGTCAGTCATTGTTGGTTTTGTTTGGACAAACATGGAAAATGGTTGCAAAATGTGTGATGTCTGGCCAGATGTGATTTCAATTTCCACAAGTACGGTGCAAGTTGGTATTGTTTGGACAAATATGGTTAAAGATCGCAAAATGTCTGACGTCAGTTGACTGAACATGTGTAATTCCACTTTCAATGAAATGTCAATGTGAACAAGAACGTGAATTTTTTCACAAAATTTCCCATTCAGTGTAAACTTTAAACTGGTACTCAGCACTGGATAACCGGCAGCAAATACCGACATGTTGTACGTCCATAGTTTCCATACGTACATGTACATAAAAACGCTGTGTCTTTGCTACAAGGTCCTTGCTGAAAAACTGCACTAAAAGGTCTTCATTGAAAAATACTGTTTTAACATAAAATCAGGGGAAAAAAATTTGTTGAAATTGAAATACATGTACATTAGACCCAGAAAACTAGTTTAATACTTAAAAGTAAAACAAATGTACTCTGTTTTGGAATAAATTTTTTTTATGCTCAGAATAAGGCCCTCAGAGTAGTTTCAAAAATGATGTTGCTGTAACGACCTTTTAGCACTGACCCAACGAAAATATCCTACAGATCTCAATTTGACAGTTTTCACGAGTTTCATCAATTTTTGTGCCACGTACGGTAAATGTACACACATGCATGTATTTCATTTTAATGATAAAGGGATGCTAATGTACATGTACAGTGTATCAACAAACACGGCCACCACAGTAAACCACAGTCGTAGTAAGCACTACTGCAGATGTACCACACGGAGCTACCGAACTTAAGCACACTGCAGTGCAGTGAGACTGCCCTAGCCAGAGGACCATGTCCATGTTTGGTAGGGTTAAGGTATTACTCACACACAAGCATGTGATACCATGGACATGCGGTGTACTGTACATGTACATGCAGTATCAGCATGCAACAGTCATCATGGCTTACATGTACATGCAATGTCAATTACTCACAGGCTATTGCACTGATCGAGCTAGATACATGTAAATGCTTTTATGTATGTAGGAAGGAAGCTAACATTTTTGTGAGAGCTAAAATCAAGACAAAATTGTTGTTTCAACAAAATTTGTTGAAATTGACCTCATGTACATGTATGCAGGGTGCAGCAGACCTGTTTTACATACAAAGTGTGGACATTCCTTTGTTTTCCTGTGATTAAGGAAACTTGAGGAAACTGCTCCTTTTTCTCCAACTAGGATAACTCCTTTGAGCTGGATTTTTGATGATGATTTCCTGGACTGTTCCTCTTCATTTTGCCACAGGTAACCTTGACCCCAAACTGTTTTTCAGAGAGGGGAAAACATTGTGTGGACGTGTGCGAGTCCACACAACACCATCATGCCCTGCATTACATGTATGTGGACTTCTTTGTGCAGAGGTCCACACTACATACATGTATGCCACGTCTGCACATGTATGTATGTACCGGTACGGGCCTATTAGTTAATTAAAAAGAATTTTAACACAGATGCTTCATGATGTATTGACAAAAAGATTCTTACATGGTATGAAAAGTGAATCAACTATTCAACTGAATGGGTTCGTCAGAATTCCAACACTGGGTTTTACCCCTACTAATTAATTTCTGGACTGTTGATGAACAAACAAACCTTACTCTCAAAACTACACAGTGGTTGGGAGGGGGGGTTGCCTATAAAGGATGGTGTCAAGAACATTAATGATGCAATGAATCTACGCAGGTGTACCAGTGAGCGTTTTAATGACCTTTAATTAAAAAGAATGATCTTAAGAGTACGTGTACTGTATCCATTTGCAGTGAGTTCTTGCACTGTACGTGTACATTGCCTGATGTGCGATGCATATTTGTTGGGAGCACACCTCTCAAGGTCAGGATCCGGGTCCATGATTATGACAAAATGGATGACCCCATCACATCAGAGTGGAACGAAAGACCAGGTGCTGGGTGGATATGCACCCAAATATTGTGAGGCAGGCTGTTCCAGCGAGGGGAAAAAAAGCTGTTTGCATGTACATTGAATGTAAGATGGTTTCGCTATGATGATGGGTGGTGTCGTCTTGTGCTTCTAGAGGCTTTACATAAATAGTCTCCCCATTTTTGTATCAACTCTATTGTGGCTAATTCCATACATCAGAGACACATGTAATCTGACAATCAGCCAGCAATCAATTTAAGGTCTTGTTTCAACAGGACATTCAGTGGGATGAGGGGTTCTATACTCCAGTATGTCAAATGATAGTGGACTGGTCACATGGGACCAGCATGCCACCTGCCATCATGCATCTGAAGTCATTCCCACTGGTCAGATTTGCGCATTCTCCGATGCACTGTACATTGACTACTGTGACAAAGACTGTGTATATTTCTCAGATCAATGGTGAGTGTACATACATGTACCTGTAGGCCTCTGTCATTCTGCAAACCTTATCTTGAAAATCAAAACCCTGTTCTCTTTCCACAAATTACCGGTAGGCCCAGTCCAAACCACACTGACCATTACCGGTAGGCCCAGTCCAAACCACACTGACCATTACCGGTAGGCCCAGTCCAAACCACACTGACCATTACCGGTAGGCCCAGTCCAAACCACACTGACCATTACCGGTAGGCCCAGCCCAAATCACACTGACCATTACCGGTAGGCCCAGTCCAAACCACACTGACCATTTATTTTCATTTTATTTTTATTTTATTTCCACCAAATCCAACGGCGACCAAGTTGCAAATTACAGTCGCCAATAATGTCCTAGTCACCAATTACAAGTCGCCAATTGCAATTAATTTTTCTTTAATTAAAGGCAACAACAGGTTGGATATGTCACAAGGTATGTATGTAGACAATGTCAAAAATAAATAAAGAGGCAATCAGACAGGGTCAATGGGGCAAGGGAAGTTCTTAAACTATTATTGACGATATGAATGGGGCCCTAAACTCCATAGCAACTGAAAAAAAGTATCAATATGTACAGTACAAAACTGCAGTGGAAATCACGTGGAAAAGTCATGTTTTCTTTGCAAACATTATTCCCAATTTCAGAAAATGAGGTTAGGCCTACAATGTATCATTAAAAAAAGTGATTTTAATAGGCAGAACTTGTAAAAGTCACTTTGGTCACTGAGCAACTACCAACAGGCGGTGTGAAGTTAGTTTACCTATTCCTCATTTGACCTTCGACATTCAGTGTTGAACAGGTAACTAATATTCAACATTGAATAAGTAACCGTTTGACAGGCAGGACGCACATCCCTAAGAGAGATGGAGTGCAAAAGGAACAAAAAACAAACTGTGCCAACTACATTTTAGGGCTTGTTTGACCCCGAAAAACCCCACGGGTTGCTAGGAGTTATCGCTGATTGAGGACAATAGTGATATCAGACTCAATGTAATCTCCAGGTAGGGCATGGGGTTTGGGTATTTTATTTCGATGTGAGGAAAGTGTGGTACGATGCATTCACTTTCCCACATGTACTCTGGTTTGCAAGCAAAGAACTCCACCGAAGAACCGTTTTGACTGTGTAAAACTGCCCTTGCCCAAGTTGAAATGGAGGCAACAGGGTCGCTAAAGTGCACCGAAACACTTTGAAAATAAGTTTAGACCTGGGGCTTGGGACTGATGTATTATTTCAAATGAGTGAAATACAAGTAGTTTGAATGAAAACAGCAAGTGCCCCTTTTCCCCTCTGACAATTACAATGCTGTCAAACTGTCGCCCACATTTCGGGTCTTGCTTGATCCAAAAAACCCTTTGCCCAGGGTTGCCTCTGTGGTAGAAAGTTGTGTTTGTACACATCATTGAGAAACGGCATGTACAATGTAAATACGCTACATCAATGGATGTGCATGGTGGCGCAGTTTTGTTGGGGGGTTTTTTGGTCCCTTTCGCACTCCATCATTTCTAGGGGTGTGCACCCTGAACGTCAAACCGCTAATCTATTAAATGTTGAAATTTCAAACGGTGACTTCATGTACTCGTTCAACATTGAATGTCAAACAAGGAACAAGGAACTACAAAGTTACTTCACATCAGTCAACTAACAACATGAACAAATCTTGTCAAACCACGAACCAGAAATATTGTGAAGTCAATATGTTATCCAACTCTTTTGATTTGAGTCTTGCTGTCGAATGTAATACTTTTATATTAACTTTTAAAGTTTTACTTTTCGTTTTTTAAAATTTGTGTCTGGCCTAAACATGATATAGGGGGCCTAGGCCTTAATCATGTGTTTATGGAAAGCGCATTTTGTTTACTGGCCTATGAAAAAGACTCGCCGTAGGGCTAGGGGCCGATAGAATAACGTCAGTGAATTATTTATTAATTTATTATTACAAAATCGTGTCATTTTTGTACTCACTTGTTGGGCAACTGGGTCCAATATGCTATGGATTGTCTTGGTGCGATAGGAAGTGGTAGGCATTGTTGCTCACTGAAGTGGTCCAACGGTAGCAGAATTGGTCTTGAATTTGGCTTTCAGACAACGCCCAGCCACGGCTCAAAAACCACATCAACCTCAGGCTTTGGGCCGATGACAAGTCTATCAAACAAAAGTTCTGTGTCTGTCAGTTACTGGCCAGTTTCAGGGTAAATGTCAACTGAATGTCTGAGTCCCCGGTAGTTGACATAAACCTTTTACAGAATCGGTTTCCGTGACTCAGACACCGTCAAGGTGAAAGTTTGGGAATTCTCTGCGGGCACCGGCAGTGATCGATCGACTGGATGGAATACCCTCATTTGGAATTCCTCGCATGCCGGGCCGCTCGCGGCGTGGTGGTCTTAATTCAAGGCGCAGGCGGCAATTAATACTTCGCGATACAGGCAGCCATCTACAGAGGGCGCTATTAACGCAATCCGGAGACATAAAAGTATCGACCTAAAATAAATGACCAGCTCTTCCGCCCAATTTATAACGGTTTTCAAACCACTGGTGATGTCTGTATTTCCTGGGATGCAGTAAAATCCTTTCTTTCCAAGCCTGTAACTATTACTGTGAAAGCAATGAACAGTGGTAATTCCCTCAATAAAAAACGAAGCAGTGTACACAGCTTGTGGTGGTGATGGGGGTGGGGCGAATTCAAAAGCGAATGCGGCGGCTTCCACGATGTTGGGGAGAAAAAAATCAAACTGAGCCTTACTCACGGTCCCGACATCCTCGCTTTTATTTGCAAGTGTTGTTTTCTTGAGGTTTTGGTGCTGTACCGATTACTTTCCTTTCTGCTCACCTTTGAAGTTCTATTTGTAAAACAAATAATACTAAAAATAGTCAGGCGGGCAAGACCCCCCCCCCGCGCCACCCATCCCCGCTGGATACGCCCCTGAATTAAAACTAGTCCTGATCCACAGTGGAAATGTATCCTTCAAACTCTGACACACCACGGAGGTAGGAAGAGATGAACAGATCGAGCTTTTGAACCATGATCTCACAGGTGGCGGCGGCTTCTGTCTCCTAGTATCATCCCCCGGCTTCTTGATCTTTTCTTAAAACTCGACATGCACAGGACACGGAAGTTGTGGGCGCGTCTGTGAAGTTTGTCATCTTTGAAGTTTGACACGCGCGTAGAACTTGAATCCGGATCAGTAGGAACGTAAGTCGAGTTCTAGAACTGTACTCGTCGGCCGGAGTGCGTCATGACAAATCGATAGGCTCCTCATCAAGGTTGTGTATTGTCCCCAGTGTTAGTTCCACTCTATAACAAGCGACACGTCTTAATGATATGCTGTTCTGGATTGGTTTCTTTATATGAATGATGATTCTTTTTATCACAAAGAGGTAGCTAACTTTGTTAATGGTGTGACTTTAATTATTTGGCTCTGAATTATATCAAAAACTGAAGAAGTGCTCGACTTCCGCAAAACCAAACGTGGTATCAAACCTCTGTATATAAATAGCACTAAGGTTGAATAGGTCAGTGACTAACCAGAGGATTTTTTTCTGGAAGCTTAAATCATTCATTACCTGCATTTTACTTCTTTTTTATCAAAGTGCTTTGAAATCAGTTATTACTGTCTGGTGTGACAATGTCAGAGTCGTGGACAGTCACACGGTCTGGAACGTGTCATCTAGGTAGCTTCTGAAGTGACTAGCTGGTACCTCAAAGATCAGTTATCTCCAAGCTTTAAGACATAATGCAAGATTACAACCATCCGCTCCAGTTGTTCTCATCAAATTAGGAGGAGTACATAAGCGCTCCAGAATGTCATTCCTCATGCCTGCCTCTTATCAACTCTAAATTCAAAAGATAACCCCCTGTAAGGTTTTTACCTTTCTTTTTCATGATTTGCTGGCATTCACTTACTATTAACAAGAAAACAGGGTAAAAAGGAAGAAAGAAAAAAATACACGTACTTTGAAACTTGTTTAGCCCTGACATTTTTTACTATAATCCCCGATTTCTTCTTATTACGTGGTTATTGTTGGATAATTGTAATTTTGATGTTCTGTAAATTTACTTTTCTATGTGTAAATATTTTTGTGTTTCATTGTATCACATCCTGCACATGGGAAAACAAATTTCATGGTTTTTTTTGACGTTATGATAAATTAAATTCAACTCTTCATCGTACTTTTAACTATTATTTTTTGTCGACGCTTGGACTGCTCGCACCAGTAGGAGGCGCTGTTCATCAAATGGGATTACAGCGCGCGCAATGCAAGGATCGATCTAGTGCGTCCGTAGTGCCTCGAGGAACCGCATTGATGCACGAGAGCATAAATATCGACATCGAAATGGTACAGTCCGAATACAATTATGATAATAAACATTGGTCTTCTGCTAGCTGCTGCAGTGTTGACCGGCCGGTGTGTTAAAATTTTCCTTCTGGAGTTGAGCGAAGATTATACGATTCAGGAACGTCGATCGTGCCAAAATAATTCGTAGTCAGCCATGTCGGCAGCTCATCAGTGCCCTGTGTATTAAATCAGCTGCAGCATCGTGGCACCGATCTATCTGTCCTCAATTTGTAAACACGGAGCAAGGTAAGTCGCTCACAGGTGGGCTTAAAATAGAACCCTGGGCCTGGCATGCCTGGCTTGTTGTGTAACCCCCAAGTGACACGATGTAGGCCTATCATCATCATTTCATGGCACGGTTGATGTGGCATGGTCGACTGGCATGACTGGTGTCAATTTAGTTGGTACTTTGACCATGTTGACGGGTGGCAGTGACAAAGATTGAACGTGATGACTCCCGTGTCAATGAGGCTTTAATAAAGTGCAGGGCCATGATCTAGAGTATGATGAAGCTCTCACTCGGCTCTCACCAATGTGTTGGCTGTTGGAGGTTTGATTTCCAACCCAGCATGCCTAGGTGATATAGACGTTAGGCCCAATCCCCATTTTAGAATCAAGATTGGAAACAAATGACTAGGCATGAAAATGAAGAAGCAAACTTGTGCAGAATACGGAAAGAGTTCTATATATGTGTCTGGGGACATCACTTGACACCCTGTGCAAAAACCCGATGATACTGGTCTGGAAAATTGTAAGTATTTTCTAAAATGCTTCAACATTTTCAAAGCTAAAATTGACATTTTAGGAAGCTATCACTTTCTGATTGCTACTAAACTATTGCAAGGGATAATCACAGAACACCCTGTCACTTGAAGTAATCCCTTCATGCCCTTCAGAATCTCTGGTTAAACTGATCATTGTGAATATTAATTGCCAATCTGAAAGTGCTTAATGTCAAGTTCTCTGCTCGGCAAGTTTGGTGAGAAGAGCTGGTCTTATACAGGGAGCCATATTATGAGTAATTATGCAATAATGCAGATTGGCTGATCGCTTCCAACACCCACACTTGCAATCATGGCAATTTCCTTTCAGAGAAAAAAAGATTTTGAATTTGCCTTCATCAAAATAATTGTTAGCATCCCCATGGCAGTCTTAAGTTTTGGTCTTTTTATGACTAGTCAAAGAGTGTTGAATTTATATCTGGAAGAACTGTTTAAATTTCAGTGCAACAATTTTTTTTGGCAGGATTTTCGGTGCTTTTGGGAAGAGTCATGTCTTCGATTTCCGGGTCAAGGCGTGGCAGTACTGTGAGTGAACATTCGCGGGCTCGATCAGTTCACATAGGGAGGACATCTAACTCAAAGTGGCTGATTCGCACAGGTATGTGTGTGCTTTTTATGTACTTGTAGAATGTCTATACAGGACCCTGAGGCTGCAGCACAAGTATGGACTGGGGATACCGGTCAGCAGGGTTCCCCCAGGGTACTGACATGTGTGAGGTGGTCCAACAAATTTTGCCAAAATTCTTGTGCCGTAAACAAATGCGAGTGTTTATAAAAAGGCCTAAAATAATTTCTTTATACATATATAGTCTAATCCGCTCTGAGCGGAACAAAAGAGGGCGTGTTGTTTTGGTGATCACCACACAGGCATGCCATAAGGTGCGTAAGTACATGTGTATGCGCGTTTGAGGCAGAGCACGCTGAGTACATGTAACTAATTGATTCGGGCATTGATGGTCTTTGCATGCATGCTGAACATGTGCAAGAACCCGCTTGTAACCACCTGTCTTTCTTTGGCCAATTGGGTGCACTTCTGCTCAGGGCGGATAGTACATTTACTGTCTGAAATAAATTGATTGTGTACTCTGTGTCCATCTTTACCATTCTGAACGATTTAAAACTGATCCATTTCAAAAATCTAAATTATTTAGCTTTTTTCCTTCAATCTTTGTCACTTTCAAGTGTGAGGTGGTAAAATCCAACAGAAAAGTGTGAACAATTTTTAAATTGGCGTTACTACCATGGGGGAGGAAGTTGATGATTCCTTTATGGAAGAAAAAAAAAATCCCTTTTTTGTCCCCCTGGACGGAAAACCTGGATGCGTCGGTAGAGCTATGCGGTACATGTAATGTATATATCTTGTAAGGTTAAGAAATAATTAAAACCGGAGGGTGCATTAGTTGCATTAGTCTGTTGTCAATCAGTTGTGGAGGCTGGCATCTGATATGATGTTGATAAATTAGAAAGGCTCCCTGGTCACAGGGGCTGAACTTGCCTCCAGTTCAGTGATCCTAAACTTGCCTCCAGTTCAGTGATCGTGAACTTGCCTCCAGTTCAGTGATCCTAAACTTGCTTCCAGTTCAGTGATTCAGCTTCATTTGTTCACTGTGGCACACTGGAATATGACGCAACAACTCAATAATGCATTGGTGTGATGGAGTTACATGGATGCAGGGATGGCCATCACAGGGGCGGATCCAGGGTCAGGCCATAGATTTCTTTTGGGGGGGTCTGATTTTTGCGGACGATCAGAAAGGATGATGAAACATAGTGTACAGATGAATCTGTGGGATGCTATCTGGTTTTTAAATTGACTTCTAGTTAATTTTTAGTATTTTTCCCTTTTCTGTAACTTTGTGCTTTTTTTGTCTCGGGGGATTAGCCCCCCTCCCCAAATCCGCATTTACCATCATGATGTAGAAAATTTACTGGTCTACCCAACGGGGCGTACATTTCAGGCAACAGAAGTCTAAACATGCAGACATTACATCTTGTGATTGAGAGCACAATTCAGAACACAATTTCTAATTTCCAAGAGTGATGAATTAATTAATGCAAATCACCTGCCAAATAAATAGTAATAGTTTGAAAACAGTTCCGGTGATATTTCCTTGTCAAATAACAAAGGTCAGATGCACTTGTAACAGGGACACAAAAATGTCACACTTTTAGACCTCTAATTTCTGGAATTACCCAAGTACTGGTACAAGTAGACTGGAGATGTGTCTTACATCAGTACAAGGAAACGTGAAACCCATTACATGTGAAAACACCAAACAATCAAGACAGTCAAGATCTACACCTACGTTTTGTGCATAAATTTTTTTAAATATTAGTTAGACAAAAGTAAAGGTCAGTGAGGGTTACTCTACCCCCCCAATGAAATAAACTGACCATCTGGTGACAGTTGGACAATAAGTAATAATGGTCAGTGAGGATTAAACACCCCCATAAAAAAAACAAATTATACTGAAATTGGCCTGATACTGCCTTAACTTAACGATAATGTGTTGTGATAAAATTGAGCCGCTGGTATTCTGATGTACATACATAGACCTTGAAAAGTGGCAGGAAGGCAGTGACCTCAGGTGTAAACTGTAATGAGGTTGGTGGGTGGGGAGAAGTCAAGACAAGACAGATGGCATTTTGGTGGTAAACCATTGACATGTGTTATTAGCCGAGCATAAATTAGCCTTGTGAACAAAGTGAACACGGATGGGTGCATCGGCAAACTTGCCGAGAGCTGGGAGCGTGGCGTGCTTTTTATATTTTCAATATTTATGTTCAGTGGAAACTGCAAGCGTTTGCTGGTTTGTTACCGAGTTGTGATGATTTTGCTGAAATACGAGGACGGGGGTTTCACCCTCCTTAAATCGTAAGGCCTCTCTTGATAATGCTAGCGCGATGCTAACAAACATACATGTACATGTTTAGGTGTATTCTAGAACCTTCAGAAGAAACCATTAATGTCTGCTCTAAAAGGCACAAGTCCAATGCTTGTAAAATGTCATTGTCGACGTTGCAAGGTGAGCTTTAAGTGAATTGATTTTTTTGTCGAAGGTCAATCTGCATTTCCCATTAAACAAACAAGTGAAATGATGTACCTGTTCTTTGTACACAAGCGTACTGTATGAAGTACTTTATTGTATTTGTTTACATTTAATGATGTCCATGCATTTCACTTTATAGTACCTTAGATTCGTGGAACCTTCCGCTTGGTATGCTCATGCACACATGTTTGAAATAGTTGAACGGCAGGCAGTGGTGCGATATGAAAGCCGCAGACGTTGAATATTTGTGCAGCTGTGAGGGGCTGTCTTTAGATTCCGTTCTGAAATGTCAGGGGGTTACGGGAAAGTAACCGGGCGGAGAGTCTTGGCGTCGGCAGCTGCAAGTGAACTTGGACGTCTTGCTCCTGAGGAATTTATGCAGATGAATACCCCTCCCTGACACATTGCACAGTGTGCTCGTGGGGGCCAGGGGAAAAGATATAACAAACACGTCTACAAGTACGTGCCAAGTGGTTCGTTTGTCAGGCCAGACTGACAACAAGCATTTTCTCAGGATAAATATACACGTGTCACTCAGAAGAAACGATAAATTGTTTTCTCATAAAAGCTGCTATTTTATTAAGGACTTACTGGAGATAAATATTTGAACGGTTAAGCCACTCAGCTTAGGGGCCATGTTCAAAAGAGCTTAATCTTTTACGTGCAGCCCACAGTACCTTTTTGTCATTTTTTATTTATGAAGGTCAGCATGGACATAAATTAAAATGTTCTTGAGGCACATTTGCCGGTACATGTACACTGGAAATACAACATACAACATAAGGGGCACTGTTTGCAACTTTCACATTGACACTAAAAACTGTTACCTATTTACATTTAATACATACACCTGTAAAATCTTTGAACTATTTCAGGTTAACCTATAATTATTCTTCTCATTCTGATTATGCTGTATTCTATTTTAAATGTAATTCATCAGTATGTAATTTCATTAGTTCCACATACCGTTAGATGTACGGTTCTTGCACGTATACCGGTACATGTTTGCATGTACATATACTTCACCAGTAAAAGTTCCAAAATTCTGTCAATTTTTTGTCCTTTTTTTTATAAGTACAAGCACTTGACCTCAGTCTGTAGTGTACATGTCAATTGATGTCTCGAGGATTTTTCCCATAAAGATGGCGCTGTCTTGTTGAGATGTATCATTAGATTTAACCACATTCGCGTACCTGGTATGTACGGGAAGGAAATTCAAAAAGAACTAGGAAAGTGGGGAAATAATGACCAGTTTTGGACTTTTTCTCCTTTTAAAAAATGAAACATTTTGAAAAGTACATGTCCGTATGTACCTGCATACCCCAAAACCAAATAGAGCAGACTGTATTGATTAATACGGCTCATGTTTACTTTCCTTTAGAAGCAGTTCTTTATAGACATGCAGGTCATGGATTTTGATTGTGATATACTGTATAATTTAGAGAAAAACCAAAATTGGGGATGTGCGTACGATATGTGGTAATGGATCGTGTCGACCTTCATGAACATGTACATGCACCTGCGGTTTGCATAATTCAGTGCTCATTGGGTGAGTTAATGCGCTGTCGGGCTGTGATTGTTCTTCCACAATACATGTGAGAGTGGCTTGTTTCCGTTCCTGGACGTGTAAACAAAATGTGAGTTTTGCGATAGCAATCATTGCTGGTAGGTGGAAATAAACCTGGAGGACAAACAATTTTCAGTAGGGCTATAAAAAAAAAAGTTATGTTTCCCAAAGAAAAATTAGGGTGGTTGAAGTCTTGTTACATTTCTGCGAATTTTTTTTAGTGGGTGAAGGTTAACAAGCATCTGTCATTTGATACTTTTGATAGAATGTTTATCGGCACTGTCAAACAGTCTAGTCACTGATTGAGTGGATAAAAATATCCAAATTTAGAAAGCAGATTGTTGTGGTCAAGAACAGGCTGTGTTTTTTCAAATCAACCAGCTTGAAAGATTAAATAAAACACATTAAAACAAAATCCGGAATGATGTACATGTACTTAGCAAATATAGGTTGCCACCATATGGTTTTTATGACTTATTTGAATGAAATATCTTATGATTAAAATTTTGGGTTAGGTAGACGGAATCACTTTTTTCCCGAGGCTCTTTCTGTTTTTTTTGTTTTTAAGTCTGATTTTTGTTCTGAAGAAGCAGAAAGGAAACATGTCAGTTGAGTTAAGATGAACGAGGAATGTAGGCTGTAGAGATTAGTTTAATGGAATGAATGTGATTTCCCTATATTTAGAGAGCCAGATCAAGCTGATTGATTGCTCTCGTTGATTGCAGTTGCCGAGTTTTGCCAGCAGATCGCCGTCATCTATGAGCACTTTGCCATCAACCTGCAGTCACTGGTGGAATCCTTCAAGGAGCAGACGCTCAGCAAAGATGGGTGAGATTTATTAATAACGAGAGACATGCAGCGGAGCGGTCCCTTGCTACGTACCTGCTGACAGGCGCGCAGTAATGGGCTGATGTGACCTGCCCTGATACCACACACTTAACAGGACAGACTGTAACGTGCTTGGGAGGTGGGACTGTGGGCCTTTTTTTTTTTCAACATAACCCACATTAAAGCAGTTTTCTAAGTACGCCCTTCTGCCAGGTACTGGTAGCCGACGACGATGGATCCACAACCAAATTTGGGGGGAGGGGCAAACTTGTTTTTTGGGGGCTCGAAGACTTGGAAAATTTTTCAAGTTACCTTTCATGGTCTTTCTGAGGGATGAGGCTACGTGATTTATTGGACTTTTAAACATTTTGGAAGGAAAGGAGTAAAATAGCTTTCTAAAAAAAAGTCTTTTGCTTCTTTTTTTCCGGGGGGGGGGGGCAATGGCTCCTGTTGACCACCACCCTCCCAATTTTTTGCCTTGGTCCAAGACAGTGTATTTCGTGTGCGATACTGGTTTGCTGTAGGCGAAAAAGGAAAAAAAAGTGAGAGCTAATTATAGAGTGAAGCGAATATTAATTTGCTGTGGAGACTGTGAGAGGTTTTGCTCTCTGTGTGCCGTGGCAGCGAGTGCTGTTATAGATCAATCCAGATGTTCCGATTGTGACATCTTCAGCTTGTCCCAACCCTGTTCATTGTGTGAGGTTAACACATTGAAAAACTTACGTCAGTCAAATTTCCTTTACATTGTGATTGCGTCAAAGGCCTGCTGATGAGACTTTGTGTAATCAATCAGATCCGGGAGACATCGCTTCCGAACATGCGGTATGAATTGAAAGAGACCGACACACATGCTAGCGAAACACATGCATTTTTTTTTACGTTGAAGAATTTTGAGCATCTTAAATGGCTGGGAACAGGATTGTTTGAGATCACACCTTCACCAACGGATTGGTTGTTAAATTGAGACCAGTTGTTTTGATGTACATGCACCTGTACTGGTTCATACGGACTGCAAACAAGACAACAAGACAAGTTTAGCGAGCTTTTTAAGTGGAGCTCCGGTGCATTAACATGACTAGATGGTCCATGTACATGCGTGCCAGTTGAAAGTCTGGTGTGAAATCTATTATTTTGTATTGTATGTTGCTACCTAGGCTTTTACTGCCAAATCACTGTGAAATACCTGATCCCTGAAAAAACATGATGTACCACTTCCCCCCCTACCTTGAGCCAACAGTTTGGTTATGTTTTCAACACATTAAGAAGGATTTAATGTCTGTAAAACCTCTTACATGTACCATTGATTTTTTTTTTAAGCTCTTCCTGAAAATCTGGTCACTTCACCAGCTGTTGCCAGCATGGCACTGTTTAGTTATTGAGAAATCTGTGAAAAGGCCCCTCACTTAATTCTCTGGTGCCAGTGGGGCACAGTTAAGTGTTATTAAAACTCCTTAAACAAATCCCTTGTGGGGCGAGCCCTGGGTAAACAGTTCTGAAATAACCCAGAGGGATTCATCTCGGTAGGAGGCGGTACATTGAATTTAAAGGCAATATCAAGAATATGTTTATAGTGAATGTGTGAGTCAAGGTATGTGTAGATGCGTGTATCTGGCGCATTCCATGAGGTTGGGGCCTAATGTGTGACAGTGTCAATTGTTACACGGTTGGGTAAAAATAAACAGCTATTTCCCTGCATGTGGATTCCAAATTGACATTGTTATACACCTTGCAAGGCTGAATACAGAGGTACATAGTGTTATTTTTACAGAGTAAATGACTTACATGTACTCTACAGGTCATGACAGGTGGTAAAAGTTTTGGACATAACAAGGACACCATCACAAATTGTGCCTCAACCTGGTGGAATGACCTGTCTGTTATGTACATGTACTAAAATGTTGGTCCACAGCACTCCTGTACCTCATTTCATTTCCATGTAATATAAAGAGATAACGATGGTACATACGAGTATTTAGTTGATGGATGGATATCCCAAGAAGCATCGTTTGTCGAATGGAAGCTCCATAGACACTTTCAACATCATTACAGGAACTTTAGGCAAATGTTATTACCAATAAACTAGAAAAAAATAAAGTACACATACCTGTAATGTAAAATGATATGCAAACAACGACATGTAGGCTGTAACCCTGTGATATATAACTTCATTGTTACCGCCAGGGTTAGCAACATACCGGTAGTTCTGATTGTCATTTTTTATGCAGATATTGTCTTCTTTATTTAGTTGTTTATGCCATTCTTTTCCCAGGATGTGTGGCTATCGTTGGTTCGAATCCGCTTGGGAGGACCTTCTAGAACAGTATGCTGTCGTCTCGTCGGTACGTCACTTTGAAAATGCAGCTTTTACTTTATTTACAGGAATTATAAAAGGGATGTGAATTCATGTCGTTGTAAGGTTTACATGTACTGCACAAGACATATGTGCCTATGGTCAAGAAATTGTGTACATCAGACGGCCCTAAAATAAATGACAAAGTTATTCTTGTCTATCCGTTGTGCAAGAAAAGTGGAACAGTAACCATTGTTAAACTTCCTTGGATGTGATAAAGTACATGTACATGTAGATGTTTGCAAATATTGATTTAAGGCTTAGCAACAGTGTTTTTTCTTTATTGAAATAAATGGAGTTTCCGGCAGATTATGTAAAATTCTACTCAGTCTTTTGTTACTTTAAGTGTACTTGTAATTTGCTTTATTTTTGTGTTTTTTGCCACAATAGTAGAACTCATAAAAGCTCATAAAAGGTCATATTTATCAGATTAAATTAAACCTTTCATACCCAGCCCCATTTATGGAATTTGAGTTTTCAAACAATTGGAAAAATGTGTTTTGAGACATGAAAGCATGTGCAGATCATCATGCAAATATTTTTATCTGTGACTCAGCTGAGAACGTGCATTCTTTCCTCCCCCCACCAGGATTACTTTGATCTGGCCCACAACCTTGAGTGCGGCGTCACCAACTCACTACAGGAGGCCGCTGTTCACAAGCACGCCTTCCTGGACGACGTCGTCCATCACCGCGACAGCCTACGGCAGGAGATGAAATCCAAGGACTCCAATCTGCTGAAGGTAAAGTTGATGGGCGCAGGATAACTAGGCAATTACTGGAGTTGGCTCGCGTCATTGCACATGTACCTACACGTACGCATACATATTACCATACGTGGCTGACCACCGCTGGGATTATGGATTAATCGATTTTCAGACTGGGAAGGAAAATCCTAAGTGCAGATTGATGGTAAATAGGTAAAACCAAAGAGCGGAAGACTGCCCTGTTGGGAGCTGTTAATTTTAGATCATGTAATTGGTAGATCGCGATTATGGACATGCACTTGAGTTTGACTGTGATAATAATTTTCATAATTTGGTTTGTGTAATTGTCCATAAGATCATCAGCAATGCACTACACGCAAAAAACTGCATCAGACAAAACGTAACCAACAAGAGATCAAATTAAGATAAGTCAGGCTTAGCATATTCAGGTAGAAAACTTGACCTACAGTTTAACTACATGCAAACTGCAGGGGCCAATTTCATAGAGCTGCTTAAACACAGAACTGGCTGAAGCACAAAAAAACCTAGCTTAACAAACAATGGTTATCAGCTCAAACTCTATCTGATTGTCATTCTAACCAAAAGACAGGTAAAACCATTCCAAAACAATAAACACCACAAGAAGTTTTGGCCGGTAACCTGATTTGTCAAGCAAGGTTTTTTTTCACGTTAAAACAAATTTTTCACTTAGGCAGCTCTATGAAATTGTCCCCTGTACTTAAAA
The DNA here is from genome assembly GCF_054643075.1 of Acanthaster planci. NCBI lineage: Eukaryota > Metazoa > Echinodermata > Asteroidea > Valvatida > Acanthasteridae > Acanthaster > Acanthaster planci. Next base: position 10,098,920 of record NC_141797.1, on the reverse strand, counting down.
GTCTAGAACATAATAGAATTACATGTAAAAAAAAGAGCTGCCGCATTAACTTGAAGGCCAATGGCAAAAAGAGGCCCTAATTTACTTTGCAAATTGCCCTAGCTACATACGTGTACGTGTTTGTATTTTATGTTTTTGTGACCATGAGTTTTTGAAATTGCTGACATTCATTCAGTGCACAACAAAACGTGATAGTAATTCTCGTCCTGAATCGGTTTTAATCTGATATGATTTAAATTGCCGATAGCTTAAGTTATGCGCACAACAAAACGTGATTCTAATTCTCGTACTGAATCCGTTTTAATCTGATATGATTTAAATTGCTGATGGCTTAATTTATGTCATTAAAGGGCCATTAATTTTGCTTGAACTGCAGCCTTATGCACCTGTTACTTTTATCACTGACATTGAACCTTAAAGAATGCTGTCAGAATCAATATATCAGCCTTTGGGGTCAGAGACGTCTTAGCCGCCCCTTCAGTTGATTAGTCAAACTGGTTTTTTTTTTTCCTTTTTTTGGGATTTACAGTACTGCAAGAATTTGTTTTCATTTTTGTGATATCATGGGATGTTCTGCATTGCTGTGCTTTTAATTTGTACATGTAATTCTGTTGTCTTTTCACCAGAGTCAGAAACGTCTCCTTGGAGAGTAAACACAAGAAAGGCTTATTTTTGGTCACTTTTCTTTGATGAATTATTTTTTTTTAATATGGCATCCCAACTGAAACTAACAGACAAGTCAATTTTGGTAGCTTTGTTATAAACCCGTTCATTGCAAAGGGTAAAAGCTTGAAGGTAAAAGAAGTGAGTTGAGACTTATTCTTGCCCAGTGAGTCACGTTTATTCCCCTCCCCATGGTTCCCATTCTCCTCGGCCAGGAAAAGAGTTGACCAATCTTAAACTTGAAGACACTTTATTACTAGTTCATTTGAGGTGCATTTAACATTTTCAAGTGGAGATTTCTAGCGTCTCCGGTGCAGTTTAAGTACATGTAGATACCCTGCTGCTTCTTCTCAAAGTCCGTAGAGGTGGTACTTGCATTGTCTGGTCCATTATTGATACACGGTGGTAGAGTCAATTTATCATGGCTTCACATGAGGTCATCAGTGCTCATGTATGCATTAGAGAGAAAAAATAAATGCAACAAAAGTGTCACTTTAAGCTAAGGGGACAGCTAAAGGTACCGATATCTTAATGATGTTAGTCTTCATGTGTAACAGACAGAGAAGGAGTACGCGGAAGCTTGGAAGAAGATGGCTCAGGATGGCAATGGAAACATTAAGGTACGCTACCGACATCAAAGCTCCACTCTTATTCACGATTAATCCACCCACGCAGTTTCAGGTTTCTGCAATTTCACTGATGAAACTGTCTATATTTCAGGGCGTCAGCTCAAATGGTAATGTGTCCTACAGTTTTGCTGAAAGTTAAAATTATGATGGCAATTGTCTGCCCAGCACGTGATCACTTTTCTTGCAAATGAAGCTGATGATGATATGTTGTATTTTAGAACATTTCTTGAAGAAGGTAATTTATTTAACATTCTCAATGAACGAGTCAGCCATATTGAAATTGAAAGTTAGGTCACATGTAACTCTTCATTTTTTAAAGATTAGAGTAGAAAAGAAACTCATGAAATTTCACATCAAATTAGTACCAGGGCCCAATTTCGTGGCACTGCTTACCACAGAATTCCTCTGTGCTCTAACCGCACTAGCAGAAAAATTCTGCGCCGACCTTTTAAGCACAGACTCCTTAGTTGCGGGATGTACTGGTACGCAAGCACACAAGCCAAAATTCCTCGCTAACCCGTGAAATATGTTCGCCGTAAGCACAGAATTTCCTGCTATGGTAAGCACCAATTTTTCACTTATGCTAGTGAAATTAGGCCCTGATGAATAATTACAAATTTTTGTACCTTAGTGTGTAAAGCCACATTATAAAAATATTAAAAGGGAGGCTTGGAATACACACAGTCTGGAGCCATCCTAAAGAACAGTTCACAGATGATCAAAGGGATTCAGGGGATAAGATCGAAATGGCTGTCACACAGGTCTATTGTTTTATTTCCAGAGTCCCAACACAGCGTTATGTTACAACAAGCACAATGGTTATGTGCTAGAATTGGCCGGTCTCAACAAGTTCAACGAGAGCGTACATGCCACAGTCTTGCCATCATTAAGCAGGGTGAATATATGCTTAGCGTGTTTGCTTTGCTAGGTTTCTTCGCGGATAGCACAATATACCCAAATTATTTCCAGTTCGTGAAGAACAGAAACCTGTGATCAGTAAGACTAGAAAGATATTCTCTAAGCACAAATCACTTCATGCTGGCCAAAGTTCATGCAGTATGGACTATTTTGTCTCGTTGTAAATTTTTTAATTTCTTTGTGAATTGCTACCATATACATATCAGATTTAATTGAAAATTTAAAAAGCAGGTGCAGTATGAAAGGATAAAACAATCATATTTTAGTATTTATGTGCTGATTAAATAAACATTAACATAGCGATGGCATTTCAGAAGATGTGAATATTGATAACTTGTAATAGTATGTTAATGTTTCATTGACGTCATGTTTATTGCAAGGAAATTGAGCGAGTCCACAGCGAGATTGCCGATCTTGTCATCCAGGGGCTCATCAAACATGCGCAGCTGACGAAGTCAAAGGTAAAGATGGCTGTTGGAAGGGTTTTTTTTTTTCTTAATCTCATCTTTGATCTTCTCCGTCTCAGGCTTTGTCTCGGACATCAGAACTGCTTGCAGGAAAGCAGTGTTCCAACTGAAGGAAAATACTTCTTTGTGGCATTCAGGCTGAAAACATGGCTACAGTTTGAAGCCTCTCCAGTTAAACATTTATTTTTTGTGGTTGAAACTCTTTCATGGGGTAATGAGTGTGTGAGAAATCTCAGAATATTTGACAGTATGTCTGCAGTAACTTGACATCTGTCACGGCTTATTTCAATCACTTGTATTGACAAGAAACTTTAGGTTTTTATGGTAAGCTTGTGATAAACCATCACTAGCAATTCCTATGCATGTCATGGGAATTGAGCAGGACCAGGAGAGGGTGCCATTTTCCAAGAAACAGAAGCTCCTTTGGTAGGAACTTCACATAACTGGTTCACAAGCAGCTATGATGTGCATGCGTTACGGTCACGTCACTACTAACAAAACAAACACTCCTGACCAGCATGGCTCTTTTCAACCAACGAAGGGGTGCTTCTGCTCAAGGGGGATACCTTATGATCACTTTACAATTGTTCTTTCAGCTTAGTGTGCACGGTAATCACATGGATGCAGTGGTCCGTGCACTGCAAGACATTGAGGTGTCAGGCGAATCCGTGCATTCACCATCCGAGAAGGAACCGAGGCGTTACAGTTTTGTCAAACCGGATCACAGTGCATCTAGGGTAAGCCTGTTCTGTTAACATTTGTGACTGCATCCCACAGGAGATCCTATTTTTAGTAATTCCGTTAAGGCCGGCTCATACTCTGAGAGTGAACACAAATGTAAACAGATCAAGTTTTTATGCTGTGACTGCGCAAAAGTTGAACACATTGTGATTCAAGCAAATTTGGCTGCAAGTATTTTGCGACATCAGATTCGCGTGACAGAGTATGAACCGGCCTTTAGTTTGCACAAGAAAAGAGCAAAATGAGTTCTATGTTTTGATGTATCGCCCACGTTGACATCCTCGCGAAAATGAGCATTTGTTGAGGGTTCTCATTAATTACACGGTGGACGATTCTCTCGAAGGCCTTTCATTCAAAACTCACTCTGGCGACTTGTGACCCATTTTGTTAGGTTGGATCACATTTACAATTTATGTTCCTGAAAGCTTCAGCAAGGTAGATTCTTCAGTCGTTTAAGTGAGTGGATCCGGACTTGTGCACACGTTTGGGTTTTCTCCTCTCCTCTAGGACTTTGTTGAGACCAAGCTAGTGATGAATTTAGCCACAGGGAGGGTGCTGCGTGACAAACATGAGACTCTGGTCAGGGAGGTAAGGAAATGGATACTTTTACCCCAAGAGTCCTCAATTCTCCGATTTTGCATACATCGTAGGGAGTTTGGATCAATCTTATCTGCTTATTTACTGCCTGGAAAATATTGACAAACAGTTATAATGACTGGTAACGGCTCCATTTCAGTCTCATGTAATCAATTTTGCCAAGATATTTTTGGTTACTCAGTCTTGTTTTTGTATCTTTAAATCTCCTACTAACACAAGTCACAGGCCGTCTAAAATTCCTCCCATGTGTCTTGCATCGATACATAAATGTGATGTATAAAGGTCATTTGATTGATCTTGACCAATAGGATGACTTTGTGCAGAACGCATCTTTGGATAGGAATGTTAAGATGTTGTGTTGTAGTCGAGACCTTTGCAAGACCAGACAGAAGACCATGCATAAGACCAGTCACAAGACCAGACACAAGACCAGACACAAGACCAATCACAAGACCAATCACAAGACCAGGCAGAAGACCAGTCACAAGACCAATCACTAGACCAGGTAGAAGACCATGCGTAAGACCAGTATCAAGTAGCAGGGTGAACGATGACAAAGGAATGCTTTGGTTGCAGTTCATTTGAATAGCTTGTGACTTGAATTCAGACTGAAGGTCTTGTGTTGGTCTTGAGGGGTTGTGTGAAGGCCTTAAGTGGCTTCGACTACAACCCTGTTAAGATGCGAAAAGATTTCCATTCAATGCATGTTGAGAGTTGACAGTTATGCCTTGTTGGTTTAGAGTGTGTTGTGGCCGTACATTTCTGTCTTCTTAAAGCTACTTATCCAGTCATGGAACCAATTACAGCTTTTAATTTTAAACACAGTAAAGAATAATTTTGCTTCACTCTGCAGGTGAATGATTTGGAGAGAAGAATAAACACAGAAAAGGAAATCTTGATGAAACTGACTAAGCAGCATGACAAGTAATTACCACCTGCACAATCTCAAACAAATTTAACTTACCCTCACCATAATATTGAAATTAATTCCCACCACCTGGGCAACCAGGATGAAACATACCAGCCAAACTGTCGTACTCCTTCATGAGGTCAGGCATCACCGCATAATTGACCAGAATTTTAAATGAATTGAGGTCTCGTTCATTTAAATACCTTTTAATCTATTGTGTGGTATTACCTGACCTCAAGAAGGAGTACAACTGGTTAGCAGGTCTGGAAAAATATACTTCAACTCAAAGATGAAACTCCATCTCACATTTGTGAGAAGTGATTTTTCCCCCGTGTGTCTTTTTTATAGTTTGCACGTATGTAGTCAGCACCTGTCCCTAAAACAGTGCTAACATTACAATGAAACAAAATAATTAAAATCCACAGAAATATGGCAGTATGCCATACAACGTTAGTTTTACCAAGGGAGTAAATATAAGCTTTGCCCGTTGTAAACTTGCGTTTATGACCTGCTCCGGAGAATGAACGCGACCAATGCCTGAGCCGCATTCATAAATACTGTTGTAGTCAGAGAGCCAATAGAAGTCAGTATATGTGATAAATTTCCAAGGATTTCGTTCAATAATTTTACTTTCAGTTTCCTGAATGCCCCCATCCATTTTATGGTATATTCCTTGTGTAAGTAGTCCAGAACAATCTCCTAATATGGGCTTGGTGCACATAAGACAAGTTTTGCTCGCTGAGTCGCACACGGACTCGTGACCGATATGCATGGATTAAACTGTCTCGTGTCCAGGTACCGGTGCTTTTTTACATAGCAGGCATTATTAAATCTCAGCAGGTGTTATCAAATGTTAATACATGGTCAAGTTGCACGTCGTTGAATAGGGAAACAGTCCGAGGTACTTCAAGTAGTATTCGTGGGTTATCTTAAGCCTCAATTACTCATTTAATTCTGTAGTATCAGAGCTAACCAGCAGCATGCCAAGGCAGCCGAGTTTCTGAAAAAGATTGCCAACCACAAGTACGACTTGCAACGAAGTGAAGTGTTTCTGGAAAGCAAACGAGCACAGGTTTGTACTGATGATCATCGTAATCAATAAAGCCAGTTAGAGCATGTGTGACGGTGTTACTTCACAGGATGAGATGTTTCTGATGTCGGAAGACCGTTCAATAAACTTATAAGAGTTGACCTTGGTGATGTACATTCTCGGTACAAAAAACAGGAACACTAGTCACAACTTGCTAACCGGTTTGAGACAGATGTCAAAATAAAGGTTGATTTACCGTGTTTAATTATAGAGGGCTCACTTCAGTTAGTGGACACACTTGTGGGAGAAATGTCTAATCCCGATTAAACTCAGGTGAATGCGATCTTTTTGCTGTATCAGCTACAACTATTTACTCGGGACATTTTGAGCTGGAAGCTCAGCAACGGCCATGCTGTGATGCCTGGCAACGGCGAACACTCGGAACAATCGTCGGTGTCCTCGGAAGCCAAGGATTCATTCTCAGACTTGCTGGACAACGGCAGGAGAGTGCATTGTTTCCAGGAGTATAACTTTAAGAAGCCGACTTTTTGTGATAATTGCAGAGGACTCCTGAAAGGTTAGTGACAAATAAAAGGCAGTGAGGATTTCCTTAGGGCTGAGTCAATTCCAATAATTCACTATTTGAATATTCGACCTTCAGTTTGATGGAATATCCGAATATTCGGTCGCACTGAGCGGCAGATTGTTGATGAAAATGCCAATATACAAAATCAGTTGCAATAACACACACAATTGTACATTATGATCAATGTAATAGCTTGTCGCATCTAGGAATATCTCCAGCCACGATTTAGCAAGATTGAAGAGATGAACAACACTTCTTGTCCTGTTGAAAATTTCTACTCCTTTAAATTGTTTAGTGAACAATTTACATTTTAAATCGTAGGATTTCTGACATCTTTCATTTGAAACTACTTGAAACAAGCCTCCATCATGCAATTTTTCTCATTTAAAACAAAAGAAAAATTTCCTTTTCTTTTCATGAAATTTGCATTTGAATATTCAAATTCGGAAAATAATATTTGAATATTCGAAAATGGATCGAATACTTAGTTATTCGGATATTTGACACAGCCCTATTGTTCCTTTGCTCGGAATATTCCTTCTCATCAGGCATGCAACTGTTCTTTGGTTCAAATGATTTCCTATTTTTATGTTGCATTTTTGACAACTTCAGATGTACTGAAGACCATTACAAGTTGAAAAAAAACTGTTGTTCAAAGTTCCATGTACTTGGACTTTTCTCATTGTTTCCTTCCTAGCTGCTTTCTAAATCATCCAAAATGTACTTTTTCCCCCCTCGTTGTGTTGGAACTTATTGTCCCAATTGCAGTTTTTTTCTCCAACAGTGACTTCCTTGTGCTGTTGCTGCCAATATTTTTATCTCGTTGAAAAGAACAAAAGGCTGAATGTCGGGCAACAAGACAAGTGCTCGGATCTACAAAAACTGATCCTACATCCCCCCCCCAAAGAAATTTCAAACATCCTGGTAAATTCTGTAAGATCGAGGAGGGCTGTTTGTTGGCAAGATTTAAAGTGTCACGAGTCTTGTTGATTTGTCTCGTAGGAATACTGAAGCAAGGTCTCCGATGCAAGTTGTGCAAAGCCAACGTGCACCACAGGTGCCAAGACGGCATACCTGCATGCAAAGGAGGCATGGTAAGTCAGTGTCGTCATGTCGGGATAACTTGTTAAAGAGCACCTCGAAGGAAAACATGTTTTCTCTGATTCCATATGTTCAAATAAATCTGGAAGCATCCAAATTGAGCGCAGTGTCATTTGTCTTCAGAGCTCTACTAAAACAAGCTTAAAAGGGCTTTTTTCCTGTTTATGCCAAGATGCGAATTCTGAATGTGCAATGTAGATTGCATCATTCTGAGAAAACAGAGGAAATGACGGGAACCCTCGCCCCGTGTTCATTCAGGATAAACCCTGTGCGTGCCAAATAAAGCATGTGGCCATTGTTTGGCATGTACACCGGTTTATCCATTACGAACACAGGACGAGGATTCCTGCTTTGAAAAAAAGAATGGAAAAACCAGTGAGAAAGAAAAGATTAGGAAAACAAACATAAGCTAGAAAGAGTCGGAAACTAATTGCATGGGTTTCTCATAATTAGCATCACAGATACCCACAGAATCACGGCATATTATTATCAGCAAGCCCTTTATTTTTTATCAGTAATGATTTCAAGTATCACCTTTAATTTTTACTCACTTTGATCTCATTCAGGAGAAACCCAACAGGGTGTTTCGCCGGCAAGCAAGCGTTCGTGACATCAAACCACTAGTATGCAGGTTTTTCCTTTTTCCCTCAATTTTTTTTTTGAGTGTGCAAATTTGTTGATTTTCTTACATTCTGACAGAAATGCTACTTCAAAATTGCTTGCCAAAATGGTCAAGGTTTAGTAATGGAAACTCGTACCAAGGCCTTTATAATGTTGATGAATTTCTTTCATTCATTTTCTTTCTTGGCAAGGTTGACAAGAAAAAGCTCTTACGTCGCCAGAAAAGTTCTTCCGAGCTGGAGATTCCCAGACAGTATGACTCCAGTGAGTGTTAGCTACTTCAAGTGATTTTGTTTAGCATTTAGTGCATATCATGAATGGAAAATAAGAAATCTGTTTGACTCGGAAAGAATCAGGCTAAGAACTAATCAATCATGCAAGGTTAACCTCGGAACTCATTAGTTTGAGTTACACAAGCTAAATGTTCAACCCTGGTTCCATTTCATTGGTTTTATTTTCCAAAGGTGTTATTGAGTTCTATATATACATTAGAATTTGAAAGAAATAGGGAAAATTGCTTTCGATGTGGCAGAGCGCCCTCCATCGTTCATGCTCATCAGACCCCACTGATGTCTAGATTCCTGAAGCTGGTTCAGGGACAAGTCCGTGTGTTACTGTAATCATTCTTATCAGATGTGGATCCAGTCTATGAAGCTATCAAGTGCGCTGCTAGTCTCTCCAATGCCAGTAGTAGCTCCTACATCGATACGTCTCCCCGTCCCAGCCTGGTATCCAGCACCTCGGCGACCACAGCTCACCAGTCGGGTTCCTCTCTCAGCGGCTCGCATTCCAGTGGAAGCACCAACTCCCTGTTTCCAGAAAGTCGGGATCTAGACAAGTCTAAATCGGCTCCACACAGGTGTGTTCTTAGTTCAGTGGGGTTCAGAGTTGGCAGAATGGATAAGTGTACTTTGGAAATGTGCAGTACATAGAGGAGGAACCTTAAGGGGTTTCTCTGCTGATGTCTTATGGTCATTAGGCACCAATTTTTGTGAAATCATAACAACCATTCTTGCAAAGTGTTCATATTTCCTAGACAGGTAGACTTTGGTAGATAGTGATAGAATTGAATTGATTGAAATGAAATTCAAATTTCGCATGTGTTCATATCTGGTGTCATGCTGAGCATGCCAAGTTTCAAGCAGATTTGCCCTTCGACAGCTAAGATCTTTTGAGGTGGATGGAACCTTCACCCATTCTGGAAATCAAGGGACTGAGGAATGTAATCAGCTTCTCTTGATTGTCTTGATTTCCACAGTCCGAGTTCAACATCCACCAGACGTAAGATACTGGAGACCTACGGCAAGAGCATGTCCTTGGACACAGAACCTTGTAAGTCACATGTCCTCTTAACACTTGATTACATTGAGAGAAAATCTTTGCATTTTTGTCTGGCACCTGGCAAAAACAGTGGCTTGACCAATCAGAATTCGGCTGTTGCTCATGAATATGTATGAGGCGTAGTAAATGTGGCATTCCATTTTCTCCAGCCCTTCGGCAGCAGCATACACACGGGAGGAACAGTGAGCCTTCTGTCAGGGTGAGATAGCATGCACTGTGGGTGGTCATCATAGTCCCATCATTTGGAAGTAGTTTTGATTGCCTTTCATGCTTGGCAGTATTATGTTCGCAGTACACAAATCATGAATATTTATGAGTGCAATGGTTAGAAGAATTTCAGGAGGTGACAAATGAACTGTTTGATTCCATCAGGCCAATCAAATGATTGTATCCCAAAAGTTCTTATTAATATTTACAGTCCTTCATCTTTCCGCAGAAGATTGAGGACTGGTAGGACAAAGGGAACAAATTTTTAATTGGATAGTAATTTGTGAAATCGGGAAGATCAATGCAGATGTGCCAGATCTTGAAGTTGTAACTCTCGAATTGGAGCATGAATGAAGTAAGCTTTCCTAGGAGCACTGTAGAGTATTCGCTTTGCTTGTCTCTGTGCCGACACGTAGTCGCTTACTACTTTCGATCATTTTGTACTTGGTCGAATGCTTTAGTTGCACGCAAGATATTCACCAGTGCATCCTTTAGTAGGCTGCCTGAGCCGTCCAGTAGTCCGGCCACGACGCCGTGGTCGAGTTTCGTTTGCTGACCAGGTGGGCATGATGACCAGTGTTGTTGTACGGTGCAGTGGTGCATGCATATGTGCTCGTTGTCTTCCTGTTCACCCTTGTTCGGAGTGTGCATCACCCCACAAGTAACATTGGATTGTTTTTAGTTCAGGTCATTGAAAAGCACATGTATATGAAGATAAGGCCAGTTCCAGACTCAATATTTTAGGGGTGGGCCGAAGCAAATAAAGCAGTGTCCCCGGTGCACTTCTGCATTAACTGATCCCACCAGCCACTATTAAGAAGCTGCTCAGAAACAGTTTCTCGAACAAAATGGCGCTGTCTGTACAAAACGACCTCCATTTAAGACGTTTAATATCTTCACTCTTATTGATTAGAAAAAAATCCACATTGGTTTTGGGGGGACCCTGTCTCCCCCCCCTGATCTGCCCTTCCCCCAGATCTACCCTTCCCCCAGATCTACCCTTCCCCCAGATCTACCCTTCCCCCAGATCTACCCTTCCCCCAGATCTACCCTTCCCCCAGATCTACCCTTCCCCCAGATCTACCCTTCCCCCAGATCTACCCTTCCCCCAGATCTACCCTTCCCCCAGATCTACCCTTCCCCCAGATCTACCCTTCCCCCAGATCTACCCTTCCCCCAGATCTACCCTTGTATGAAGAGTTTGGTGTTTGAAGCTGGTGTAACAAAAGTTAATGCTAACCCTAGATGTGAAATGACAAGGGAATTGTGATTTTGGGGGAATGTGAATTTTAAGACTGTGATTTTTAGAATTGTGAAATTAGGGATTGTGAATTTTGGGTTTGTAAATTTTGGGAGTGTGAATTTTTGGGACGTGAATTTTGATGATGTGAATCACAATGTGATTTTGAAATTGCAGTTTTTTTAATTCATATGCTGCTAATAAGCATATGCATATTGAATGCAAATTACGATTTACTCATTTGTGGGCTTGGCATCTAGTATTTATCAAGCAATATTACAGCTTTCATGTTTTTGGCATTTTACTGGCTAACCAAGTAAACAAGTACCTAAATCAGTTTCAATGTGTCATGTTTTGCATGGGTATTGTGGGATGAAAGTCAGTAAATTTAAGTCAAGTGTTTTTTGTGTTCATCTTTCGTCATGTATTTTTCGTTTTGAACATGCTGTCTTCACTCCTGTTACATTGTTTCCAAGCATTTCGTGAATTGAAGAGCAAGTCATAAACCACTTCATTTCTTCTTGCAGTCGTCAAGTCCAAGCTCCAATGATCAAGACTTTGTGGCTTTGTATAACTTTGAAGGCATGATGAGAGACGACTTGTCTCTGAGGTAAAATTTCACTGGTGAAAACTTCATCAGTTTTTAAGAAGCAATTCTCTCACTCTTTGGTCAAATGGAAGCCCCTAAATTACTCCAAAATCTTCCACTACGCACAGTTCTGAGCGCCGCACTCTGATTTTATCAGGTTTCTTTAACTGACTGTCCGAAGAAAACTTTTCTTCAAACATTAAGTCTAGAAATTAAGCGTGATCAGTGATTGTTGCTTCATCTGGGAATCACCTGGCGTGTATCTACAAATGATCCTTAATTTGATGATTTCAGTGTTACATCTGCTTTTTCTAGAGCCGGCGATCGTGTCCATGTGATTGATAAAAGAAGTACAGAGTGGTGGAAGGTACATACCTCAGCACTATTCATTTTGTTTTGCTTTGTTTCAGTCCGTTTCATTTCACTTTTAGTTCATTTCAAATCTCAAAAGTGAAATTAAATTATATGAAATGGTGGAATGCGGTTTCATTTAATTTACTTTTATGAAGTGAAATGAGCACAGAGTAGTGGAATGTAAATTCTTTATCACTTCTTCTCACTTTCACGAAAGTAAAATGAAAGGAGTACAGAGTTATTTCATTTTCAGCTTGTCTTAAAAGTAAACTGAAGTGTTTGTATTGTTATTTTGATGCAAACCGTAAATAAACTTTTCCCCTCATGGTTTTTCCCAGGGAGAGTTGAACGGCGAGTGTGGTTTCTTTCCTTCCTTTTGCGTGACATCACTGAAGCCCTGGGAACATGTGGTGAGAGTAACGCGAACCTACAAAGCATCGCAAGACGTCAAGGATGGGATTGCTCTCAAGAAAGATCAAGTCAGTTTACATTCACTCCATTTTTTTTCCCAGGGGAAACATTCTCTTAATTAATTCTCAAGGGTTGAAATTTGTGGCTGAAACCCCACAGAGTGAGGCTAAAATGAGACCATTTTCTGCTCCTTTAAACATTGCAAAGTATTAAAATTAGCTCTTTATTTGATATATCAGTTCAGAATCCTGATGCAGATGGGCATTATGAAGTGAAAAATAGTGAGGGTTCCTGGCAAACTCCTTTGTTCAAGATCCATTTAAATTCCCTGAGATTACAACTTGTTCTGCTGACTTATGGCCTAGTTGTTAGGTTGGGCCACATCTTGGAATTTATCACACTCCTGCCCAGGTAGCTTTGAAATCATCAGAATTATTATTCAACTTATTTGGCCTTGATGTCCTTGTTGGGATTTTGTTTTTCTTCTTTTGGTTTGTCAGGTGGTGATTCAGACCTCCAATGAAGATGGCGGTTGGGTGCATGTATGTAGCAGGAAACAAACGGGATTGTTTCCATACAAATACCTGCAGCCCATCTAACAGCTTGAGGTTTGGCAAACTTTGTCTTCTCACAATTCAACTTGAGATTGATTCATTCGTGTCTTGCACTCGCTGTCGGACATCGACATCCAGACATGTCAGAAAGGCAGGGAGCCAGCAAGCAAGAAATGAAGGTGATATGTACGTCAGACTGGATAGGAATGTAAACATGTACAAATCAACGTTGTGTGGGAATAGATTCATTGATGGTTGAAACGTTGAGACTAGGAAATGTCATGATGAGAAAACGACAACCCCGTGATTGGGTCTGATGATGTGATGTTGAATTGGACGACTACGTTCATTTTTACCTCAAGATACTCAACGCCATTGTTGCAATAATGCTATCAATTTTGATTTACTTCTTACACCGTTTTATGATGCGAAACAGGTGTGAAATTTTACTTGTCAAACTGTACTTCTTTCTATGATACTATTCCATAAATTTTATTTATTGTAATGTAAATAAGGAAGTGTTGTCATTGGTCGTGCAATTTACATTTGAAATATTAAGTATACTGATTTGTGATTTCGTCTTTGAGAAACTGTTTATTTTTGACAAGGAATGCCATAAAGTGGGACATTTTGAAAATGTGATTGTCAGAATTCGGCTGCACGTGGCGGTTACTGGGAAGATGTGCTGCATTAAAGCACAGCGTCGTTTTTAGCCAGAAACAAAAGTTGTAACCTGAAGTGCATGCATCACTGGTAAAATGGGCTACATTTCAATGCCTGCGTCATGACTTCATGAGTCAAGAATTTTTGATTAATTCATCAAGTGGAAATTTTGGAGGAGAAATTTCCGCGGAGATTGCTATAGTTACGTTGTTGTTTTAAGCATGAGTTGCTCCTGAAAGTGGCACTTTTTCTTGGTGTTTGAGTTTTATTCACCGAACAGTATAGTCTCTATGAGATAGACGACGGCCGAGTTTACTGAGAACCAGGTACTCAGCCAGGGCTGAGAAATTAGTTGCTCAGACTAACTTGGAGGTGAACTGAATTTTAAAGAAGAGTACAGGTCAAGTTCTTGATTTACCTGGTCTGATTTAAATATTGAACTGTGTTTTAATTTCACGTTTGGTACTGTTAATATTATGCGAAGTCAAACGTGATTGTGTCATCTTCAGACACGCCATCATGAATGGTGAGATGAGGCATCCGTCATGTTGTTCACACAATCTGATACACTGCTGGGCCATGCGCAGTACAGATTGCACCCAAAGCAGAGAGAAAACCAAGATTGATGAACATGTTTTGATTTTATTGATTGAGTCTTGGTAACTCAAAGCCAATGCCAAATAAAATTGTGTTCATTTGTAACTCAAATTAAGAGAAGTAATACCTCGCCTGTTGAGTCTCCAAATATCATGCTGTCAAATTTGAACTGTCCACCGTCCAGTATTTGAACTATTTTAGCCCCAAAAGTACTGTACTTTTGCATGTACATGTTGCAATTAAAGTACTGTGTCCTTAGCAACCAGAGTACTGTGCCCATAGTAACCAGAGCACTGTATCCGTGGCAACCAAGTGCTGTGTTAATTCATATTTATGCGTGTTCGTACTTGCTGTATATTTTGCTGAGTGACGTGACAGTTGGAGAGTTTGACACAAACATTTCCTCGGCCTGCATTTTCAATTACTATGAAATTCAGATAGTCACCTATGGATTGGTTTGGAGATTTGATTTGTAAGATACAAGAATCCTTAAAGCTTCACAGAATAGACAACATTGAAACATCGTTAGTAAAATTTGTTTCTTTTTTTGACCCATGGAGAATTGTTTTTACCTTTGTCCAACAGAAGGCTCTTTCAGTACCTCAGAGCAGTTCACATTGGTACAGGCGAAGTATTTCATATGCATTGATCGTTTCTTTGGATATCCTTTTTTGCATCGGAAAGAATAATTGTATCCACCTTGTTACTTGTAACCATGTTGATAAACACAAGGGTACCAGACACGGGAGATGTGAAGAAGCTGTTATAGGTGGTCATTATTTGATATTTTGTAAAACTTGATAAGCCTGACAAAATCAGAGGAGATGCTTTTATTGTGATAGCACCACATTCATGTGCATGTCCCACCAGTGGTGGCAGCTGGGTGGGGACAACTCTTGTCCCACCCCCCCTCCCCAGGTCATCTGTATTGAGTTACCTACGTCTGGACATACAATATAGACCTATTTAACAACGTCCTTGAAAGGGCTGTCTTTTTATAAACTCGATGGTATAGCCGGGAGGCAGGAAAGGGGACTTAACTGACCCCCTGTGTGGGAATTCTTGCCCCCCTGAGAAGAGCCTGACTATGCAACTGTGTCCCACGTGCTCTTAAACTTGACGCCTGTGATTTTTTGGGGGGCAAGTCCAAAGACCTGCTTGGTCCAATAGGCATTCATCGTGACCTGCACGTAAGACTAGTATCACCCTGGTAATGGCATCTAAGTCTGGTTGCTAAGTTACGCTCTTCTTCTGGTCCCAGAAAAATCCAGAAGAGTTGAGATTGTTTCAAACCACACTTCCCCAGAGATTGGACAATCCGCTTCCTACAATCCTCTTCCAAGGGCAGAGTCCGTGTTTCACCAGGTCAAGGGATATTGTGGAGTGACTGAGCCTGGAATTTTTTGAGACCAATAACAGTGTATGTGAATAAGCCCATCTAACCAGTAGCTTAGACAAATATGGAAGGGCTGCTTAGCACCGTGATCAGAATATCGACAAGAATATAATATCAAATCAGTGCTCTGAAATATGTGATTGCCGAGTTTACGGTTCAGTTACCCTGAAGAAGGTACTCAGTTACCAAAAGCTCGGCAGTTCTGCTTGCCCTGAAGAAGTTACTCAGTTACTAAAAGCTCGGCAGTTCTGCTTGCCCTGAAGAAGGTACTCAGTTACTGAAAGCTCGGCAATCACATATTTCAGAGCACTAAATTCATATTACATTCTTGTCGATATTCTAACCAGTAGCCTGTTTGACGTATCAAATGTGTATATTGCTGTTAGCTTCAGAAACTGTCTAAAGTGCCAAGTGGTTAATGTAATGTAAAATCTAAGGCAGTAAGTTGCATCTTATAACCAGAGAGAATATTCAGAACCCCTTCCAGGTGGCATGTTTCATTTATTGCCCAGTCTAACAGGTGTTTCTAAAAGCTTTTCCAGGAGCAGGAAATTTTAGGCGAGTATACTAGGAAGTTTGGGAGACATGCATGTACAAAAGCACTGAAACAGGAATTTAAGTATTATAATTTTTGATGACGTATTGTGAATTCTTGCCGATGTCAATTTTATGTGTAGTGTTTTAGTGGAGAAGTGTACAAAATTTGAAACTTTTCAGGTGTACTTTGTTAATTGATGGAAACGGACTTCAGAATTTGGATGGAGAGAATGATTGTGAGTTTTATGGAGGTTTATCTGTTGGCCTCCCAGACCAATCAAAATCCACCAAAATGATTGATTTGCTTCACACGGGAATTGATGTCCCTTGGCAGTCCAAGTGAAATGGTGTGCCAATTGATTTCTGATCAGTGATGGATTTTGGAGGATCCAGGAAGATTGTAATGAAAGAAAAATGGCTTTGGATGAATAGAGTTCGGGTGATAAACAAAAAGAAGGTCGTGATTTTGGAGGTTGGGTAATTCAGAAATTTGAGGCATGCCATTGATGGTAGTACAGCGTTGGTGTATTCACCCTAACCAACCTCAGGGTGAGAAACCTGTATATTGAAAATTGGAGGGCTTGGAATCGTGAGGAATTTTATTTAAGAAGTCGCTTTCCATTTCTGAATGAATTTTGAGGTTTTGTAAATAGCGCATTCTTGTTTTTGAGGTTTTGTGCAGGCACAAAGATAGTCATTTGTTTCACATTAACTCGCCGAAAAAGTCCCACACATAAATGTGGGCGTATATTTTTATCAGTGATGATACCACGGTATGCAATAGTACAGTTGAATTGAGGATTTTGAAATTGTGAGAAAAAATGATCGTGTTTGTTTGTGAAACATGCATTTTTATGATTTTTAGATGCAACGGTCATTGGCAGATTCAGGTCACTTCAGCATGTTTTTTTAATCTCTAGATGTTCTGATATGACAACTACATGTGACCAGTGGATATAGACCCCTATTTCGGGGCAGCCATCTTGCTTTTCTACCATTCAAAGCAAGCTGAGGCTAGAAGGAAAAATATTCTGTTCCTTTTTATCATGTGAAGTAGTTGTATTACTGTTGCCAGTGGGTCTACGGGGAACAAGACAAACATGGCAGCATCAGGGTAAAGGTTTACAGACGAATTGGAGACCATGTTAACAAGGGGCCTGTTTGTTTCACACGGATCTGAATCTCGATCAGTGATCCTAACGCTGGTTCGCACCATTTATTTGGTGAGTTTTGGTGTCTGTAAACCAACGATGGATCAAGATCCGTGTCAAACAAACATGACCATTGACTGGTCATTTGCAGTGGCCCCCACCAATGGCGGCATTTGAAGCAAGATATGGGACGGAGAGAGCCCCCGCCTTTGTGTTGGTCATTGTTTGATCGGAATCTCAGGAATTCTTTACAGACTTCTAGGGGGGATGTGTTAGGTAACAATAGTCTAGAGTGTGTATAGGGATTGAACAGGTAGGGGGGTACCCATCCGTCCCATATCTTGCCTGGTATAAATGGCGGTAAGCACTGTGATAGCTATTGGGTGGAGCCACTATTCATTGCTATCCATAGCACCCAACACAATGCTGGTCCCCATTGATGGGGGCCATCAGGAATGTCCTCCAAAACGTTGCTGGATTTGCCCATATCAGTGCTGGAGAAGCACTACATGAAGCCAGCTTGGAGCACCGTGATGAAATATTCTGGATTCTTTCATGTCTGAAATATTGCACGGAAATTAAAGAACTCGAAAGTTTTTTTCTTTTATATAGGTGATTTGATATAAATATAAATATATATGCAAACAAAATATGTGCACTTAATTGTTAGTGTGTGTTTGTGATGAAACTGTGGTGCAGGGGTCATATTTATACACGTTTTATGGAAAGTGTTGCCCAGGTTGTAAAAAACGTATTTTCTTGACAGTAAAGGTAGAGGGACGTGCACTAAATGATGTAACGTTTCTATGGTTACCAACCAGTGTAACAGAATCACCTAGTGATGACCTACCAGTGATGATGCTTAATCTGGTGACTGATTACTCCCATAGTATCAGGCGTCTGAGATGTACGTAGTATCCCAAATGTAACTCCTAGTCCCGACTTTTATTTGGAAAGAACTAGTTGTCATTGGTACCTCTGACCTCTTGTTTAGACTGATCCATTAATCCTTGCCCCATTGTGTTCTGACCAATCAAAGCTGTGATTCATGCCCAACATAGGAGCACGAAAGTCCGACATGCGTGCACACGCGTATGATGCTCGGGGCTGGAACAGGTAGTGTGGCACTGGAGAAGAACACCTGTAAAGTGCCCATGTGCCCGGGGCTTACTGGATTGGTCTGTTGACACGTCTAACATATTAAGCTTCAGAATCTCATAGTTTTGGATTGTGGAGGGTGGAAGTTCAGATTCACAAGCTAAATTTTTACCGTTCAACTGAAAAATGATTAAAATGTGCCGAGTTGATTTGCACAATCGTAAAGAGGTGAAGATTAATGAAATCTATGCATTAATTATAATTATTTAATATATAATCATGTGATGAAATATGGATATATTGCTATGGTAATAGTCTGGTGAAATAGTTTTAGCCACGTGGGAGAATATGTGTAACGGAACTCTATCATCCATGCAGTAATTAGCCTCTCAGGTATAGTACGTGTCATGGACGGTTGGTATATTGTAGAGACAGGTAGCTGACTATAACAGTGGTAAATACGTTCATTTTTTATTTCCTATTTATCATCCTTGATATAGTGACAAGTTAATCTTAGTTTAGTACCTACTGTACGCGTATATGTCCATTGATAAACAAATGTTGACCTCTTATATTGGCCAGTAGCGACAGCCGTTTGTTGGCTTGTGGATTGTGATGTTGCATTTTCCTGAGGACTATTGGAATTGTCTAGAATGTGTATGAGAACCTGTATCATTCTGAGGACAAGGTGTGGCAAATCCCAAATGCATATACATGGAATTGTTCATAATAGTAACGAAGAGTATTCATTACAGCAGGTGCTGTGTTATGCTTTGCTGTAATCACAGCAGGTGCTCTGTTATGCTTTGCTGTAGTCACAGCAGGCGCTGCCGTGAAGTCAGACGTTCAGTGTAATGAATGTGTAAGTTGACTTCTCCATGTTGAACGTACCCACACTAAGAGGTTGGGTATGATCAGATTCAAGTATGTTTTTTGTATGATCTTACCAGGTTTGTTTCATGGGAAATCATAATTGAGAAGTACAGGTGACTTATTCATCTGAGGTCAAAGAAATTGAGCTTCTGCATTATTTGAATTCAATTCAGGCTTTTCTTTGTTGTTGAATCCCGAGAGAATCGTCAACACAAGAGCTGGGTGAGTTTGCTCTCTCTGAGTTCATTCAAATTGGGCTCGTTATAAAACACTTGACAGGGAGAGTTGGACAATGTGACTCTTGTTTCCATTGTGAAGTTTTGTATCGTGCTCTTGAGGGGGTTTCGCTCGTCAGTCTTTCAGATCGGAGCAACCACCCATCCAGTAACTCGATGGAATGTTGGCAGCTGGTCTGCAATTGCTTGCCATAACAAGCGGAAGACTTGATTTCACTTGGTAAATATGAACAAACTGTGTACAACAATGTGGCTCCTTGGGCTGTCTTGTAGCTGTAGTGTATCAGGAAATAAAGAGTCACTTGACAATGACAGAACTGTCTCCCGATGATTCATGATTTGTGGGTTGTAAGAGCACCAACAATCCTTTCACCAGTGAACATCCAAAGCTGTCACACTTGTTACCTTACGGCAGTCCAGTTTTGTTTTTAAGAAATCACTTTTCTTATCAGTTTATACTTGAAAACTGCTTCAGGCAGACCCTGGGTAAACCTCAAGAGGTTGATATGTGAACAGATTTTTAAGAACTGGACTCTGGTTAAGATGCCTGTTTTCATTATTTTATTACAAATTCACAATACTGGTGCACTTTGAAGGATTACTACGAGGCCAACCTATCAACGAAAATGCAACCAATTTATACTGCATCCGAGTGGTTTCTGCTTCCGGTTCCAAATGAAAAATATTTCCCAACTTTACAAACTTACTGAGACGGCACTTTAACCCAGGAGGTTTTGCTAACCCAACCGAGTTTTACGTTTTCAAAAGCCCTCTCTGGAACAGGCTGGTGACAGGCTTGACCTTTGGCCCTTGAGTTTATTTTCTATAATACTGTTTTCTAACCCGTCCAGTCCAGAGCTGTGGTGCCGACTTCACATTTGGGAAACGTAATGGCTGTGTGTGTGCTAATTGTCCATGTGCTCTGATGCATGTTCCACCATTTTGGTTCCAACAACGGAGACACTCATGTCGCAACTCTATATACAGCTCTGGTCAGTCTTTGAGCCAGTTCCTGTTAAGACTCAAACATCAGAGTCTTCTGTCCCTTCACATAATTCCAGACAATAAACAGTCTATACCGACCATCCAAGAGCTACAACGCCGCATTGTCTGGTACCTCGACTCACATAGATTCCAGCTGCTTCACCAGTGCCTCTCTCTCCTTGATGACCTTCCAGGCCTGGTCCCTTTCCTTTTTAGTGGGCGAGCGTTTCTTCTGCTTGGCTGCCATGATGCGACGGAATGCATCCATTGCCTGAAACAAAAGTCCAATGATACAGTCTGAAGTGATACCGGGGAGAAATCTGTCGTGAACAATTCTACTAAGCCAACCTCTCGGCATCCTACACTCAAGCGCAGAGTTAGAGTTGAGCCCATCCACGATTTCACAAACGCCCATCCAAAGTCACTCATCAGTCTCAAACGAGGGCACTGATTCAGGTCAGTGGGGGGGACTTTTGAGAAATGTCCTCTAACACCAAGGGATGCTGTTATCATATTTTCAATGTTTTAATTTTACTGTTTAGTAATTTTTCAACCACATAGAAACTTCAAGCTCTTGGCTTCAATTACCTGGTGCAGTCCACACATCACCAACAGTAAAATCAAACACTCCCCATTTAATAAAGAAAGTCTACATTTGGCACAAACAGCCGACAACAGTCACTCTTCACACCTGGGCTCAATTTCACGAAGCTGCTTAACAGCAGAAAAGTCGCGCTTACTATTTGAAGAAAAAATTACTACCCTTAAGTACTATTTAATGACCGTGCTTGGTGTGGTTGTGCTTACAGTTTCTATTGCTAAGTCACTACAATAAGCTCCTTCAAGGTAAGGGTGCCTTTAATCCCGCTTACTACTTACAGTATAAACAAAGCTTGTTAGCATAAAAATCACGTGCTTCGCAATAATGACATAAAATTGGACCAAGGTCCAGAGTGCCTCCGATTTTAATCCTTTGTCCATCATGAAACAGTTTCTCTCCAATTTACTTCGTTATCGGCAGCTCTGAGTTTCTGTCGGACCTCCTGCCTTTTCATCTCCTCCTTTGCCAGTCGATATAATCGCATCTTCTGGCTGCGATTGTGTGCTGACAGGGCTCTCAACTCGGCTTGCCTCTTCTGAAGTTCTACCAAGATTTCATCGTCTGTGTCGTCGGTGACTGGGTCGTCTGCGTCTAGGAGACCTACGAGAATGATTTCATTGTAAAGTTAATTAATAAGCGTTAGAAACAAAACTATGTGAAGAAAACTTACCACTTCCATTCTGTTAATGGTCCAGACAAATTAACTTGTCCCTAGGTAATTGATGTGCTTGAAATTTACTTCAAAACGTAACAGCCTTCTCTTTGGGGTTTCTGGAAAATGAGGTCTGGTGGTTCAGACCAGCTACTTGTGATCATAAGGTAAGTGGTTCGAATCTAGCCACTGGCCATGAGCAGTATTTCAGCAGATATAGATAAACACCAGCCTGACAAACCCTCACTAGCTTGGGACAGACTTTACCTCTCGGCTTTCCTGACATTGGTTGCTCAATTTTAATATGGTCAAAGCCCACTCACCTTGCAGCATTTGTATCACTTCATAAGGGTTGCTTGAATACTCTTAAAAGTAACAACAGAAAAAGGTATTCTTGAGATCGGCTTTACCTAGATGAAGCAGCTCTTCCCGAAGCCTGGCTTCCAAAGCCCTGGTGTGAGGGACAGTAAATCGATTGCCGTTCTTGGGGGATATTCCATCTTTGCTGTCGGGACCATCACTCTGAAATGATGGCATCAACGTCTGCTGATCATTGATCTGTCCAAGCATATACACACTTACACTCTACGTGAAAATGACCACAGCGACACCGTGGTGTTCTTTTTGTTGTTGAAATTCTGGAACTAGGTACTTTCCTGTGAACGACATTCCAAGTTAAAATGGACTAGCAGAACTTGCAAAGCTACTGAATGAGACGATGGCAGAAATGTTGCTCCATACCTTGGGGGTCGTCTCTGAGATAATGTCCTCAATCGGTGTCATGATATTTTCCTCGACTAACGCTGAGATCAGGCGCTGTGTGAGTGGTCCAAATGGACAGATGTCCTCCTCGCGACTGAAAAAAAATTTAAGTTAAACGCACTCATGTTCAAACAGGGATAAACGGTAATTTGACAGCGTTTCATGTCGTGCCATCCGTCTTGGAGCACATTTTTTGTATGAAATACGGAACTAGAATGTCAATGATATCCAAACTCGACCGGATCCTTCAAAACCCACAGATAGAACAGGGTCATGCACGTACCTCTCTGCTTTCTTGAGGAGGGCCTTGGTCTCTTTACTGTTTGCTGAGTTTACTGAACCTTTCTTCTTCTCACCCATTTTGCTTCCTTTAATGGAAAGAGATGGCAAGATGGTACAATCCGTAAGTCCACACACATTATGTAACGTCCAAAACCAACTCTATACAGCCACAAAATTTGGGCACAATTGTATGAAACAATACATAAGCCACAAAATTCTCCTCTTATCAATATAAAATGAATGGAAAAATTACTAATATTATAATCAATGAAACAATTTAAAGTAAATGAAGCTCACTTCATAATGATCGAACAAATACACAGATCAGTTCAGTATTATCCTTGTGAAAATAAAGGTTTCCTCTGAAAAAGGACACAGGAGGCTGACCACAACTTCCTCCACCAAGAAGCTCCAACGTTCAGTGTAGGAAACTTGACTCTGATCATTCACTCATGCAGGCTGCTTATCCACACAGTCTATCCGCCCCGAGCAGAACCAAAAGAGGGCGCAATTTTCCTGGCAACATAGGCTCCTTTGATAGGAAATGGACTTCACTGGTTCACAACCGGCTATGAAATGCATGCATTGTGGTCGCTTTGCAACCAAGAACATGAACACTCCTCATCAACATGGTTCTTTTCAACCAATGACGGGGGCTTCTGCTCAAGGTGGATTAGGTGATAAACCATCTGTTTATCTCTAATCTGTCTGTCAGTCTCCCTTGTCCGTCTGTCTGTCTGTCTGTTTTGGGTGGCCCACCTTCTTTCTGCTCCTCCAGTAGGTCCTCCTGTGCCCATCTCAGGGCGTAGTGTTTCCCCAGGGGAGGGATCTTGAAGTAGTCCATGTCGTCGTCTGATGTCTTCAGCATGTCGTCCAGCACCTTTACATCTTCGTTGGTGATGTCCGTGCAGTAGGGCTCCACCGATGTCCAGAATCGATCTGGTGCATCATTGCGGGGGATGCGGGGAGCCAGTGGCTCAGCTAAGGGATCATCTGTGAATTCGTACTCCTGGAGCTTTTGCTGGAAAGAAATAAGATCTTTTCCTTTTTCTCGTTCCAATCTCAGTCCCTCGTTACTTTTTTCAAGGATGCTTTCCAATTCTTGGAAAATAAAATCCCCTCTGTGCAGAAAATCAACAGCAAAATTCTTTGCTTCTTAATTCACAGGAGCATTGCCCCTTATAAAGGAATTCTGGAAGCTACATCCTACACATTCCTATAAAAAACACCAAAACCCCTCAAATGACTTTACTGAATCTCAAATGGTTCACTACAAACATGATAAACAGCTCTCTTACAATCTATGGATGAGTTACATTTCCAAATGATGGCCTGCCAACGATTATTTAATGAAAGTTTCCAGTTAAGATTCAAGAGATTCTGAGAACTGAAGTACCATGGCCTGTCTTAGAATGAGCCACTAGCTTGAGGACCTGAGTGCAGGCATCTTGTACATGATAGCAATGTGGAGCTGTTTGAGGCAATCTCATCTGACTTACATGCATACTCTTTGCCTTGGGTCGTCCTGACGTGACAGGTGTTACCGTTGTTGCGGTGGCTGCCATCGCGCCCTGCTTGCCGCCCGATTCCTTGATTTTCTTGGGAGGTTTCTCTGGTTTGTCTGGTTTCTCCTCGACCCGGCTTCTCTTCCCCGACGGAGTGGTCGGCTCATCTTTCTGCTGGACCAAGACACAAAACACTTATCTGTTCTAATCAGCGTCATTAAACAAAATCAGAGTAAATAAAATCAGGGTGAGAAACTATGGCAGTAGTTGACAACTTAATCCAACCCAGTTTCCATGAGCTTTGTAACTGGGCTCTTCATAGGACAGTCCGTCTAGTTAGGAATTACAGTAAAACAACTGCACTGTAACGCTCATGTCCCGACTGCTAACAATTCGGATAATTGACTTTTTCTGGTACAATCGTGTCAACACAGCTTGGAAAATATTTTCCAATTACGAGATTCAAATAATGGATGCAGGACGCACAAACTTGAGACAAGCAAAACTCAATGTATAAAATGCCTTGGTGTTGTTTTGGGGGCGTGGCTGACTGGCACGGTGATAGGTGAGTGGGAGACTTTGCAACGCATGGTGACAGCAGTCAAACCAGTCCTTTCCTGCCGTTGTGCACGTGTTCAAAACTAACACACAGTTAGAGGCTGTCCACCCAAAACTTGCTGTAGTGACTTATGACTCATTTTGCTACATTGAATAACAACTGCAAATTGAGGAGTGCGCTGGAGTGGCTTACAGGTTTGCCTTTGCCGCTCGCCGGTGTGGGGGTAGCAGCTCCCTTTTTGTCTCGTCTCTCCAACCAGTCGATTAGTGTCTTGTTCTCTGTCTCCAGCTGCAGCATGCGTTTGGACACCGACGCCAGCAACGTTTCCAGCTCAAGTTGCAGAGTGTCCAACTCGTCTATGATGATACCGTCGTCGTCATCGCGCTGCAATACTGCAAGATAAGGACAACCACAACAGACATGATTTTTGCTGTGCTAAAGACACTGAGCTGGACCAAGAGAGGGTGCCATTTCTCTAACAACGGAAGCTCCATTGGTAGGAGCTTTACTTCATTGGTTCACGAATGACTATGAGATGCATGCCTTGCGTGCGCGTCGCTACCAACAAAACAAACACTCCTGACCAGCACTGCTCTTTTTATAAGATGAGAGGTGCTTCTGCTCAAGGTGAATAAACTCATCTTAAATCGAAAAAGCGGCCATAACTTACACTTGAATGACTCTCGTGAAAATTTTCTTTTGCACTCTACTTGATAAGCACAATGTTGCTCCATCATCTTATAGGTGCCGTCTGTCACACCTCAGCCATGGATTCTGTATCTTGATTGGCCGAGAGCTAGTCATGTGGCATTGGCTCTTTTTGTTATCTTGCATTCCACAGCCAAAAGATCTGTACCCACGGCAACCAAAGAACTATACACTTGACCACCGGCACTGTGTTCAAAGCATACTGGTGGGTACGTTGGGCATCACGCACAGTCCAAAGTGTCAACACGACAGAGCTGAATTCAAACATTTTATGAAGGGGTACTGTAGCCGGGAAAAGTGCTGGTAAATTTTCAACAACATTCTTAGAGAAATGGATGTACCTTTTATCTATTTACAATACACCAAATTAATCAGCTATTGCTTGAACCAGGCAAATATATCTACAGACAAGGCAGAAGAGGCGTTCTATGAAAAACACTAAAAGCTAGTGGTGCAGTAAAGCTAGCCTCCCTCGGTGTTCGGGGGAGCATCATCCTGATGTTTCTTCCACCATGATGCCGAGGGTGGCTAGTTTCACAGCACCACTCGAAGCACTCAGTATTGCATATTCTACAACACGGCTTCAACCTTTTCAATTTCTAGAAGGACTCCAATGATCACCTGTGGTATATCTAGGACAGGATTTCTCGTGGTCAACAGGAACAAATTCCTGAAACTGCAGAGGGCAATCTTTCACCTCGGTCATCTTCATGGTTGCTGAATGGTCCTACAAATGGCTGAAATTACAACAAAGTAGATTGCAAACTTGGAAATCAAGTTCAGTTGGGAAGGGGGGTGGCTATTATATTAGTGGTAAGTGCTTGAATGAAGAATTTGGTAACAGAAAGGGCAAAACTGGTAAGCGCTGCAGGAAAAATATCTGTTTTGCCACAATGCCACCTCTGATTGGTCGATCACATACTCAGACTGACATATCAGGGTGCTTTGTGGGGCACACAGTGTGGAAACAAGTCTTAACTTGACTTCACCATGCTAACTTGTTTATTTCACAAACATAACAAACTTTAAGACACAATCAAATTGAGAGTTCCATATATGGACGCCACTTGACACCCTCCGCACAAACCCTTTACCCTATGAGACTGGTCTGAAACAAGTGGTTTTTCAAGTCAACGACTTGGTATCTTCCCTCCCAAATCATTTTTAAATGGAACTTTTCTGGACACGTTTTGCTCTCTAACATGTCTGATGAATATACCTTTAGTATACTCATGGAGAAATAAAACATTTCTCCATGGTATACTCTGTCTGAGGCTATAGGTTACTACAGCTACAGGGAACCGGTGTCTGTTTATGGAACTCTCTCCTCCTAGCCACAGAGCCAGGATTATGAGTTAGAAACCCACCAGAAATGCACACAACCGGTGTTATTATTTGTGGTTACGTGCACAAAATCACAGCCCCCCCCCCCAGCAGGCCCACAGCCATGACGGCCAGCTGCACAGCTCCCCCGGCCCACAGCGCCCCCAATTTTTAGCGCTAGCGGTCGACCACACACAGGTACGTAGGAAGAAGATTTGGTCTCAAAATACAGCCTACCGCCCACATATAAAGCTATATCAGCGTCTGTCACAGAGGAAGTCTTTCCACGGTCGGCTATACGTGATGTTGTTTTCAACTTGATGGAAGATATGACAGTTTTAAGCTGTAAATCGGGCGCGTGGATGGGCAACCTCGCGCTGCAGGATAGCTCATGCTTTGTTGCGAGAATTAATGACCTGGACAGCTCGAAATCATGCATATGCATGTCCTAAATCGAGGTGACCTTTACACTTTGACCAGCGCAGCACTGCATGCAAGCATGGCATGCAATGGTGTAAACGTAAGTGCAGTGTAGGGATCGCTCTCTCGCGCAAGACCCTCGAAGAATATTGGGAATATTTTTGGAAATTGGTGATAGGCCCATTGTTTGAAGTTTTGTGAGGGACGGTTGTTGCACAATTCACAAATGGTCAAAAAGAGAGAGGCCATGCATCGGGTGTCACTCATGGCAAGTGGAAGGCCAATCCAGGTCCCTTATTCATGTTAATGTTATTTCGCCACTTACTGACTTGACAACAGGTGACATTAAGAACCTGGTGACTATACGGTCACACACGTTAGGTTTATTCTTGCATACCTCGTTCTTCATTAATTCAGTGCTAGTAACAGTGTTCGGAAAAAATGTTGCATCCTGACTCCCCTTCAGCAGTTGTGTACAAAGTCTCTGGGGAGTGCAGAGAATTTTCTAAGTTCCCAACAACATCGGCAAATGTTTCTCAGTCCAGAGTTCGTGTCTTTCCAGCATTTCTGTAATGACTGACTTTTATTGAGATGATACATGATGAAAAAAGTGGAGTCAGGATGCAACATTTCTTCCTCAGACTGCGGTATATGGAATAGTTGAATATTCGTCCTTTTCTGAACAAGCGTTGCTTTTTACAAGACCCCTCCACTTCCCTTATGTCATGATTGTTAGGCCTACCTAACACTGGTTACTGTTCATGGTCAGATTGTACCATATATGTTATCCCTACCCTAGCAGAATTCTAGGGGTTCGTCATCCACTACGCTCCCACGTAGAAGCGTAGCATATTACGAACACCCGAGTTCCAGGGCTTTGAATGTGTTACATGTATTTGTTAAAACTTTTTGTGTTTGTGGAGGGGAAATAAAGTAAAACAATGTAAGCGAGGTGCCTTTTTCTTTTGTTTCTAGGTCCACTGTGATGAACTGACAGGATTTCAAGACTGCAATCATGACCATGATGTGTGATGACTATTGATATTGTGTTACTGACACACTGACATCATGTTCCCTCGACTCGTTGTAAACCATTCCTATCCCATTAGTGTTGCTTTTTTTGCTCTGCTGTCTCGGTTAACGGCTATTTTGATTCAGGTAAGATTTCTACGGCACAGTTGTCATGGTTGTGCCTAATCTGAGCCTCTCAACTCTCATGTTTGCCACAGCTTGAACATCGGATAAATTTCTAAATGCTGGCTGTTTTCTGCAATGGTTAGCCAAACTAAGCCACTGGCCAGAAATGACAGTGAGATTCCTGACTGGTTTGTAGCTGTCAGCAATTGCTATCACATCAGGTAGATGCTCACTGATTGGTGGAAATGAAAACGTTAAAAATGCATAAATCTTGAATAATCATTTGCCAAATCTGAATGCACATGTATTTTTATAGATATTATAATGTCTTTTCATAGACAGAGTCTAGCATTGGTATGATGTTGCCAGAATGACTTGTTTTCTTTTGGCAGGTTGCGTTTGCTAATGTACTACCTGACCATCAGGCCGATGCATTTCATCTGGAGCCTATCGCAAACCCCTCAGCATCCGACAGATTTCTCCATTTCCTCCTCGGCGGATATTCAAAGTGGGATGCCTCCTATTTCCTCCACATCGTCCAGCACGGATACACCGAGACGCAGATGTTTGCATTTTTCCCGCTCTTCCCAAGCGTCGTCCGCATCTTTGCAGAAATCATTGTGCTCCCGTTACAACAGTTGTTATCCTTGCGCATGCACTTGTTTAGCCGTGTTTTGCTGTCTGCTGTCACCCTGAACATCTTCCTGTTCTCTTGTGCGGCAGTATTGCTGTATCACCTCGGAGTTCGTGTGCTGTCCTGTCAACGGCTCGCATACAAAGCAGCGCTGCTGTTCTGCATCAACCCGGCCAGCGTGTTCATGACGTCGGCGTACACAGAATCTCTTTTTGCTTTGCTGAGTTTCGCAGGGATGCTGGCGCTCGAACATGACAAACTTTTGTGCTCTGCACTTTGTTTCGCATTCTCGGGTGCGGTGCGATCCAATGGCATCATCTCAGTAGCGTTCCTCTTGTACTTTTCAGTGAAAAAGGGTGCTGCCTTATTCAACGATGTTGTTCAATTCGAACGTAAAGAAAGCAGACTTAAGGCAACTGTGTTGTGGAAGATGACATGTTGTCATCTTAAGGACGTTCTTTGGATTGCATCTGTACTGCCACTATGTTGCATAATCTTTCTTCCATTTGTCTTGTTCCAAATTTACTCGTTTATGACAATTTGTACCAGTGAGAGTGACATTGTGTCTTTCGTGACCAGTTATTTCTACGGGATGACGATACCTGTGCTAGACCACGCACCATCATTTTGTCATGAGAGCATGGCGATACCTTACACAGCAATCCAGTCTCAGCATTGGAATGTAGGCTTTTTGAAGTACTACGAACTGAAACAATTGCCCAATTTTCTACTCGCATTGCCAATGGTTGTCCTGTGCGTCGATGCAGTCGCAACATACTGTCGGAAGAGATGGCAATATGTACGCGTGTTGGGGTTACTGGAGACGCCGCAGGTGCAGTTGGAGAATAGGAGAAGCGTGCAAGGCAGGCCGTGGCTTGGTGTGTTCAGCAACAAGTCGTTTGTGTACATCGTTCATTTAGCAGCACTGCTTCTCTTCGGCATCACCTCTATGCATGTACAGGTAGGAACAGAAATTTGTTAATTTTTTTTTTTACATGCGGGAGTGTTGGTTGGTGACAGAACACCCTCCGTGCTAGTTTTCCATGCTAATGTTACTTCATCACAGTAGGTTCGCTGAATTTTCAAAAAACATTTCCATGTTTGGCTTCACAGGTGGTCACCAGATTCATTGCGTCCAGTTGCCCGGTGGTTTTCTGGTACGCGGCTTATGTGACAAGTGACAAGAGCGAAGAAGTCTGTCGGCCTCGTGAGGAACAGGCCCAACACCAAGACACTGGCGGTAGACAGAACGTTAACGGATTCGCCGGTAATGACTCCTTGTTGGATGTAAGCAAGAATGAATTGATACTGCAGTTTATGAGATGGCGGGAGCAGCGTGTGGGCACAAGGCTTGTTTTAGGCTACTTTGCTGGGTATTTTGTCGTCGGTATTGCCATGCATTGTAATTTTTTACCATGGACATAATGACGTTTGTTGTACATAGAATGAGATGCTTATGGTCAGTGCAATGGTAAGGAAAATTTCCTGAGGTGAAGGATGGAATTTTCTATTCCATGAGGCTTTCCCTGCAAATTGAAGTTATAAAACAAAAATTTGACTGCTTCACGTGGCAAAATAAAACTAGCCTCCCGAGTTGATCCGCTGAGCTTTTTGAAATTTGTTGCAGATGGTGTGAAGTGGGTCAGAGAAAGCCAATGTTACTTCAAGAGTTGAAGCAATTTAAATTTTTTTAAACACCTCGTACATAGATTCATTGCAATTTTAAAGCTGTTATTAACAATCATGAATCAATGCATGCCTTGTTTTAGAGCATCTTACGACAGATTTGGCTGCAACTCTTCATATAAAACACTGCAGAGAACAAGCAAATATTGATCTTCAAATTGTTTTTTGCCAATCGCAAAGCTTTTTAATACACTACAAATATACATGCCAATCCTCAGTCCTCAAAATTTTCAGTAGTTACATGTATGCGTGCTGTGTTGGTACAGTCCTCTTGAACAAAATGACACACTGAAGACAGTCGGTCCGTACAGAAACCTGTTGATTGGCACCGACCGTCCCTCAGTAATTTGCTTTCTTGCAATAAATGATTACGTACAAAAAGGGCCTATAAATCAATCAGATCCACTTAATTTGGCTCATGAGTTTGGCCCTTCCGTTTCTCCACAGACCAGAATCCAGTTATACAGAGCTGGTATTGTTGCCTCTGAGTTGTTCTCTATATTTCAACAAGTTTGTTACCAGCATTTGAGAACTTCATGTTAGTGGCATCACGAACTGACGTATTGTACGCCAGTACGTTGCTTTATGCTGCAACCAACGATATGAATGATAGTTTGAACTGTGAAACAGTATTTACAACTGAAGAGCTATTACATACATGTACATAGGATGCAAGTGCTAAAATTCAAGATTTAAGAGATTCACTTTTGAGCTTCTCACAAGAGCAGGGAATTTCTTAAGTATCAATCTTATAAATCTAGTTTTGTTCCCATGTCAATATTTTTTATAACCCTCCCCAACAAAAGCAGGTGTCATACAGGTGTACCCTACGTTACCTCAAACAAGAATGTGTGACTAATTCACAGTTTGTCTGATAGAGTAGCAAATCACAGAACACTTTAGGACTAAATGGAGTTTATTAATCTTATTCTATAGGATCTGGTCACTTCTTTACTTCTGGTACTAGAAATTAAATCTTCAGAAATGTCCTTGTCACCAAAAATAAAAGCAAATTTCACACTCACAGAGCGCCAGGCGACAGCATCTTCCACAGTGGATGTGGCGTAACAATTGCCCCAGAGTAACATCTGAATACGTGTAATTATCTTATGCATTGTTCACTGACGAGATACTCATTCCATATTTATATAATCATCAGTAAGCATAGTTTTATACATTTAGGATATATAGGTCAACATCTATATACAGTATATGACTTTCAAATTGTTTATTTTTTCTACATACTGAAAATTTCTTAATATCAGCAAAACGCTTAATTTCCAAACAATGCTTTCTATTTCCAAGCAATGCTTTCAATTTTGAGAGAAGAAAAATATCAACCCACACAATCCTGAATTCAAAACAGGATTCCGGGATGATTGAGAAAAATTCATTTTCCGACTTATTTGGCTTGCGGGAATCTTTGAAGAATGTGGATGCAATAGAGCTGAATTCTAGAACTTGATTTGAAAGCAACTGAGAAAAATGCAGAACTTATAATGAACTCAATTTCAGTTTTTCGACGCGAAGTAATGAAATCCCATGGTTACTGGAATTGACAGAGGTCACAAAACAAACGTTTTTTGTTGACAAAATCAACTTATTCATAATTTCTCACTAGTTTGATTACCAAAGTCAAACATTCCTTTTATGGGGCTGTCTTCCAAGCATACCACCCTCCTTTTCTCACCCGAACCATTTTTTTTCTACTTTGTTTTTATACATTCACAGTCTAGCTGCCATTGTGAAAAAGTTCCGTTTACCTCGAACAAGTAAATGTCGCATGCTACGTCTGTCATTTGTGCTACATAGTGCAAAGGTCGACAGACTTTTGATGTGTCTCTCTAACATATTGGAGAAACTCTTGCTCAGATGGTAACTCCTTCAAAAAGGAACAACAGATCAATTACTGAATAGTAAAGGGTACGAGAGAGTTTGGCGCATGGACAGTCTTAACCTGACAAACATTAACAGCCAGCAAAAGCTTGCTTGGACAGTGTATTGTGGGCCACATCCAGATTACTTGGCTATGGCTGACTGTGACACACAAGTCTATAGGAAATGACCGCAGCCACTAGATAAGGGCTACCTATAGGAGTGTGTTTTTGTGAGTTGTAGCCAAGTAATTTTGACACAGCCACGTCCATTGTGACTTGACTATCTGATGGTCTGCAAGGCACCTTCCTTGGTGTTCACTGCTGACGTCGTTTCCTTGTGGGGTTTTGCGCTGTGCGTCTTTGGTGCAAGCAGTCTCTCGGTCATGATGCGAGCGTACTGCAGCCTGCTGGCCAGCTCCCTACAGCAGCCGCACTTCTCAATCAGGCTCAAGCGGTAGGTGCGGAACTGACGCGTCTCATCGATGTACGTGACGGCAGCCATCAGCGGACACAGGATGATCTTGGTGTGGTCTTGGAAGAAGTTGATCTGTATAAACCAAACAATGTGGAAAACATTCAGCAAATTGTAGGCTTCAACGATGACATTATTTCCATGCCCATTGGAGTATTTTTTTTCTTCAAGACAGATCATCTCAATGTGGAGATTTTTCTCTAAAATATACCTTCAATCTGTCAAAATTGAACTTCCGTTTCTGTTAGCATCTGATAGATACTTAATGCGTACAGAACTGACCAGCTCAAATTTCTCTTTGATCTTTCCGCAAAATCTTAACCTTTTGTTTCAATTTAGTTCTACTATCCAAACTTGACAAATCATTTATATTACGCCTTGATGGGTAATTTTACCATCTCTAGTTTCTGGACCACCGTGAACGGAAGTACATAACATCACAGTACCTGTAGAGTTCCATTGTTGAGATGCAAGACGATTGCACTGCGGGTCCTAAACCAAGTCCTGAGAAACGGCAGTCGGGCAAGGTTGTCAGATTCCAGCTTCACTGCAGCCCCTGTCTGTGAATACAGTTGAAATGTACAAAAGTAACATTCAAGTCGAGAAATTTGGCCACAACTTCGGACCAAGAAGCTGTTGACACCTGCAAAATGTATCGAGTAACCTGAACTGTACACGCACAAGCTGCATTTAATGCAATCTCTGTGAGCACGGCAGAGAATTTACACAAAGTAGTGTGTACAGATGAACAACGAAAAGTGGAAAATGCAGTCTTAAGGTATTACATCAATGGACAAAGAGGCCACGACCAAAATGCTCTATGGTGACTACTGCAAGTTTCATATAACTGACTGTAGCCAGGTTTTCTTGAGGCTTTTCACACTGGCTGAACGGGTTAGAGCAAAGAATCTGAATGGCTGTGTGATGATGTGCGTACTACTCCAAGATTGGTGGAGATGCCTCGATCAGTACACTGCATCCACCTTGAGCAGAAGCACCCCCTCGTTGGTCAGAAAGAGTCATGTTGGGTCATTGGCAGGAGCGTTCATTTTGTTATTGGGCGTTTGTGAACCAGCAAAGTGCAGTTCCCACTAAAGGAACCTCCATTGTTGGGAAAATTGCGCCCTCTCTTGGTCCCGCTCAGGCCTCATATAGGTCATAAACATGTTACTGTACCTTGAGTAGATGCTCGCTCATGTAGTTTCGGAAGTACTTGAGGAGGGTGACCTTCTTGCGCATGCTTTCTGAGAAGCTGTCAATGCTGAAGAATTTCTCGGTTCCATCTCGCTCGATGTACTCCATATCTCTGGAGGAGGAAAAAGCCATCAACTCGGGTCTTAACATTTCTCATCAACTGATGAAATCTAAAAAGAATTTTGAAGCAGTAAGCAAGGAAAGCCACTGAGCAAGCAAGAGCCAGTTCAGAATATTTGGAAGGGTCATGTTGTTCCCACTAAACTTATTACGTTCAATGCTTGCTGGTCACTTTGTTGCCGTGTTTGTTACCCACAAACTTTCCTTTTTTTCTTGTCAAACAAATTCCAACATCAACAATGATGCTTAACCATTACAGTCTCTTCGATGCCTTTACACGGTGGCCTTTTAAAAGCCCACAATGTGCTTTTCAATCCACTTACTCTCCATTGGACTGCAGCAAGAGCTTGGTGGAATCGTTGAAGAGGACACCAAAGCTGCCGTCGCTGAGCTGGTAGCCGAGGCCGTATTTGTCGGAGTAGTCCACCCACTTGCTGATCCACAGGACGGGGGCCGCTGCTGGGTCCTCGGCGTCATCTTTGCAAAGGAAACACACTCAAGTCAATTCTCTTTGTAATGTCATCCTCTCAGGATGGCTTGAACACCAAGAAATGCCTCTGACAAATCATCACTTTCTGAGCCCAGTGTTTGGATTGTCATTACAGGACTTTTTAAAATTAAGATGGCACTATGGTGTACATGCATTGACTCGTCTCTTTATAAACCTTCAGAAGGTGTGAGTACTTCAGAGCACTTTAAGAACATCAAAAAAATCTTTGCGTAGCATAAAGTTGAATGAGCAAAGAAAAGTTGGTAAGATAACACACAGATCAACTTTTGAATCAATTAAAGGGTGTAAACAAACATGCCGAACACTAAAATAAGGACATGTGTCAGCCGTATGCAATAATCTCACTCACCCATTCTCATGTCGACTACCTCCGCTGGTTTGCAGTGGACGACTGATACCAGTTGACTCAGGAGGTCCGTCAAGTAACTGCATTCTGTGAATTGAATCAAAACCAAATCATACCATCCATTCAAACAAACTTGCAATGCAGTTAAAATGGAAAAAAAAATTACGTTTAGTTGCAAACTGCATGGAGTCCAAAGTTTCTTGGCCTGAAATTGAACACTTACAGTTGGAACATCTTTTCACCGGGAGGATTTTAAATTGATTAAAAAAGCTAACATCTGCATCCTCACCAACTGATTCCTACGCTATGACCAGATCAACAGTCATCAGACACAATTTAACCCTAACAATCCCTAACCAGCCCAACGCCAACACCAGGGTTTGTTGGAATCTGTCAGGGTGATTACTGCACTGGTATACTGCAGAGTTGTAGGTGGGATTTGGCATCCCACAAGTAAACAGAGAAACACTGTTTATGCGAACAGTTTACTGTAATGGTGTTAAGATTTTCAAGGATGAGGAAGGTTGCTAGGAAATCACTCTGGGGACTTAGGAAATCACTCTAGGGACTTAGGAAATCACTCTGGGGACTTAGGAAATCACTCTGGGGACTTAGGAAATCACTCTGGGGACTTAGGGTTGGTTATTGTATAACATGCAAGTGTTGAAGACTTTCGTACCACAAATTTCTTGGCAACCCCAGGTTCATATTTACAAGACCATTTACCTTCTTCGGTCTTTGCAGACTGTACTCTTGCTGTTGGGATAGACACAGCTTGATCCCTGCCGCTCGCTTGATTCTCACTTTGTCCTTGGAATGGCTTAGGCAGGGTGCCCTTGTGGAGCAAGTCCATGCCTGCCTTCGTCGGGGACGCATTTTCGTCTGTGTTTCCAAAATATGAACAGATTTTTTAGGTAAAACAAGTGAAATGACAAACCTATCTGATTACTTACAAGGAGTATTTGAAAATCTGAAGATTAAACCCTAGCAAGTTTGTGTTTGTACATGTACCATGGTCTAATAGCTGTTAGATTGATAAGCAACACACCTGTAACCTTCAATTATCCCCAGGCCAATTCATGGTCTCAGAGTTCAAGTCTACCTGCCACCCTAGGATCCAACAGTGACACTGTTTAAAACGACTGGTAACCATTTCATTGGAAGCGCAGGTCGCCGTACCCCCATGCAAGATCCGGCAGATTTGTGCACCTGTTACCCACGTGTTCATTCAGCATGGTTAATGTTGCAATGTTTCAATGTAACGAGGTTGAAAGGAAAACCTCAGTAAACAATGTTCTTCACATTGTGGCTATGAGGGTTTGCTCTGTGGTATGCCTGGTAATTCTTTCTGTACTTGCCAGTTTGCAAGGGTGGTGGCATTAAGTATGTAACATTTGCACCGTCTCTTACAAACAAGCCAATATTACCCTTTGCATTGATCTCCTTGAGTGGCTTCCGAGTCACCAATGGCGCAAACCGAGGTGTAACCGTCAGGCACGTAGTCGGCAGCTTTGGAGGAAGGTAATCGC
This sequence comes from Acanthaster planci, assembly GCF_054643075.1. Taxonomy (NCBI): domain Eukaryota; kingdom Metazoa; phylum Echinodermata; class Asteroidea; order Valvatida; family Acanthasteridae; genus Acanthaster; species Acanthaster planci. Next base: position 10,062,108 of record NC_141797.1, on the reverse strand, counting down.
TGGTGAAGAAGGTGTCCTCAAGGAGGGAATCAACACTGGGCCTCTCGTGGGGATTGTTCTTCAGGAGACGCGAGATAAGCGAGCGGGCAGCGGGGGACACCTTGCACGACGATGGGATGCTGTACTCGTTCCTCTTGATGCGGAGGTATGTGTCCTTCAGACAAGATGTTTCGAATGGCGGCTTGCCAACCAGAAGTGTGAACCTGTATCAAATTATGAAGTCACATCACTTGCCATGAAATGACAGATTACACCTAATTGCTTTTTTGGGGCGAAGCAACCTGCGGCAGACAGGCATCCCATCCGAGGGAATAGAAATATTCTCAGTCATTTCATGCCAAGGAAGCAGATAAACACTGCCCCGATGAGCCAACTTGGCTCGGACCAGACTTGCTTTTGCTTACATGATGCATCCCAGGGACCAAATGTCCACCTCGTAACTGTGTCCTTTCTTCGCCAGGACCTCCGGAGCGATGTAGTTGGGCGTCCCACACAAAGTCCTCTTCCTCTCCCCCTCTTTCTCAATTCTTGTTGCCAGGCCGAAATCTCCAAGCTGAGGACGATGACAGAGATATCAAGCGAAGGTTAAAAACTACTGTTGAACACCATTTTTATTAAGGTCCTTGGGACTTCAGAGTTACGTTGCTCAAACAGGGACCTTCCAGAATTGGAAACATATACAAAAAACTTTGGGATGCCAAATTTATCTTTAGAGAAGCAAGATGTATCAATTAACAGTGCTCTTATTACCGGTGTTTAACTGTATATGGATAACAGTAAAAACAATCCCAGAAGTGGAGACTATAACTCCCAATATGTATTCTTTTCTAGGTGCTCCCTGAATCCTTAAAGGTCTTCTCTACTACAAGTAATTGTTGAAGGAACTGCCAACCTTTAAATCCATTTCGTCATCGAGGAAGAGATTGCCCAGTTTCAGGTCACGATGGATGATCTGATTCTTGTGAAGGTACTGCATTGCCAAGACGGCATGACGCATAAAATAGCGCGTCTCAGGCTCTGTTATGGCCCGGCGACGTTTGTGCAACTCCATCAAAGACTGAGAGAGAGAGAAAGACAGAAAAATATTTGAAAAAAGTTGACAAGCAAAATAGGTCTCCGTCACATGCACTTCAAAAATGAGTAGTCTTTACTCGTAGTCACGTATTGTCTGTCACGCTGCAAATTGGAGTTAATATTGTGGAGAGAAAAACATTGTCAAGGGAGTTGAAAAGCGTTGAGTAATCAAACTGGGAAAGGGCCAAAAAATCTTGGCATCCATGTCAAATATTCTTTCAAACCAACAGTTCCATCAATGTCCTTGACAAAGAATGAGAAGTCAACTCAACATGCCAGACAGCAGAAATATCAGCAATGCAATGTACAAAAAAATTTGAACTCTTACAAATATGCAAGGTTTTTTTAAATATGCAAAATTTAACTAAAAAAAATAAAAATACCTACTCTTCTTCTGCAAAGTTCCAGAAGAATGTAAACATTATCAGTATCCTCAAAGAATCCGTGAAAGCCCACAATGTGCTTGTGGCTGACGCTGCGATGTATAGCGATCTCCATCGACATCTAAAGAATGAAAATCAATGGCATTACATAAGGGCGGGTCCAAATGTTGCGGCTGTGGCTATGGAAGTCACCGGCTAGTGACTTCAGCCATTAGACATGTATGTCACATTTCCACTCCCAGCCACATGTCAATTTGGACATGGCTAAATAACTCATCTTTGTGACATATGTGATATGCTCTAGGAAAACCCATCAGATGACACCAAACCCGTATTGAAGATCATTCAAAGATAGTCCCAAAAGCAATTTTTTTGACTTTTTCAGCCCCACTTTGATAAATTATATTATCGTTCTATAAAATATGTAATACAAATTCTCCTGTTTAATATCTAAAGTGCAGTTTGACGACAGGTAGTTAAAAGGCCATCACTGTTTTATGGAATTTATTTAGGTATGTCATTGAAACAAACATCCTCAAAAATGCCTGTTTAATGTTACTACAACTTTTGTAAAGTTTTAGTCAAGTTGTGTCCGATATGTACCTTGGGGAAATATTCAAATAAACCTTCCAAGCTAGATTTCTCAAAATGAGGCCAGCTGGTCTTTCAAATTTTATGGGAGGGTAACTTGAGTTTGTTGACAACCTATGATTGTAAATAGAGCTGTTTTGAAAAGTGCAAAGCTTGCCCTTTAATTAATTTGATGTGTCAAAAATAAAAATTTCACCAGGTGAAGGGTTTTCCCAGAATGCATCAACTAGTTTGGCGACATACGCTTGCATATATGAGGGGTAGGACTGTGGCATCACCCGTGGCATCTGTCCAAAGTTACATGCCATTTGGATAGTCTCAGCTATAGTTTGTGAAAACATTCTTTTTTTTTTTATAAATGATGGTTACTTGCGCCAGCAGAATTTTGCCAACTATAGTTGGACCAGCCAACCTACAGTGATATATGGTTTGGACCAGCTGATGTGAGTTGATGTTAGGGCATAACACATATGAACCATAAATTGTACAAATCCTTTTTATAGACAAATTTTTTTTCGGGCAATAAACTGCTTATTTGGAAATGGAAAACGTAGAAAAGTTGCCATCTGCAGAGCAAAGTTGACCTTTTCCTTCTGGTGGGGTTTAACCAGCAAGTTCTTGGACACAATTTTGCCTGCATAGGTGGTGTTGGTAGCAACATCTATCAGCTCATAGCACTTGGCAAATCCTCCCTGTAATAAAACAAACAAATATGAGAGATAAATGTTATAGGCCTAGGCATACACATCAAGGCCAAATTTGAATTGCAGAAAAATTTACCTCCGGCCCTACATGGGAAATTCCCCACTCTTCACCCAACTTTCTCAAAAGACCTGTAAGGCTGTAAACTCACATTTAAACATGTTTTTTAACATACAGTACACATGTATTTATTTCTAATCACCATGATCATAGAATCAGAAATAAAGTCAGAGCCTAGGCCCTATGTCCTTATCCTGGATATTTTACAAGCCCATCAGCTGATCATGCCAATTCTAGCCTAACATTAAGTGATGAAACATGCTGAATTAAAACTGAAATATGTTGTGGACAGAAAAATATGAAAATATATAACTTGAAAGCCTGTTTAGCCAAATTAATAAACTGCAGTGCTGCTTGTTGAAGTGGACACGGTTGAACACGAACTTGTTAAAATCCCTCTTCTTTTTCATATTTGTGTTTTTTAGCCTGGGCCCTAAATGTTTTTACCCTTTTCACTTTCCAGCTTCTTCTTCATGCTTTAAATTATTTTAGGTCAATTTGAGTTCAACCTAATTTTGAAATATAAAGCCTTTCTTACCTTCCCAAGGAATCGGCCTTTCTTGTATTTTTTCCCAGACCTCGGGTCGACGACGAAATCGGGAATGCATGCATCTTTCACCCTCAAATCTTCCCTTGGTCGAGCCGACATGTTCGGTTGTTTTCGTGGAACCTGTAGACAAAGTCACGGCGCTACGAATGGATATTTTGTTTGAATTCTCAGTTAACTTTCTGCACGAAATGTTCACCGAAATCAGAGATTCAGACGTTAGTGTGTGCAAGTCCGCACTCTGAACATTGTTTGAATCATCGATCAATATGTGTGCTATGAGTGCTCAAAACGGCCGCCTTTAAATGCCCTTCTTTCAATTGGTCAATGGAAGTCACATCTCAACGCTGATTGGATAACGTCGGGTTTTAAGAAGTTACCTTTGACCCTTACGTCATCAACGAAGTGGGCTTTAAATGTCGCTGGTGCTCGATAAGTTAACGTGAAATGTACGAACAGTGACTTACCAGTGAAATTTATAATTGGAGTTTTGCATTATGCATGAAGTACAAAAAATGAAATCGTTGAAAATGTTTTGTCTAAGTTGATGGCCTATTTCAATCTTGTTGACGCTGCAGTTTACATTATAAAATAAGGCCCAAAAATGGTAAACAGAAGAAATAATTATAATTCAATAAAAATTCAAACGCAGTCATTTTTATAAAGTTATTTTCAAATGAAGCCGTACGCGTTACGGCCGCTGTCAGTGGCTTCAAGATCCCTAAACACACGTGATATACACAATCGTAGCCAGGTTAGTTGGACTCGAGGCTAGGGGATCGGGGCGGGGCGAAGCGACGTGACCAAAGTGGCAATCATATCAGTAGCGCAATGGGGCGAAGTGGTGGTACAACGTGCACGTGGCCTACACGTTTGCGCGATACGGGCTTCTGCAGGTCATGTAGCCTTTTTTTCCGTCAGTGATGGCGATGTTGGCTGAGCCGAAACGGCGGCAGAAGTTATCTACAGACCCAAGAAACAAGGCATGGACTAACAGTAAGTGTTTACGTGCATTTATGGTAAAAACAAGGCGAACAAGTGTATGTTTTTGTCTGTGTTTATGGTTAGCCCGTCTGATACCGGTAGTTACGTTTGTTTGTTACCCCCAGAACTGTGGGGTCCGACGTCCGCTAGCGCTCCGCTCCCACGAACGTTTGTCGGACCCCACAGTTCCGGGGGTAGCAGTTTGTCACTCACCACTGTCAGCAAATGACATGAATGAGCAATGCATTTGGCCTACTTTCATGAATTTTGTAGGCTAATGTTAGGCTAATGTACAACCATATTGTCAGATTGTGGACCCACAATTTGCAATATTTTGCCACATCGTCATCATATTATCATGGTCATGGCTACTCAAAATTACGCCATTGTCTTTTTCACGCTGTATTACTATTGCATTGTACTTGTAGACATTGGTAGATTTAGGATAAAATTATTCATAAGTTTAAAATTTTTAAGCTTTCAACTTCATTTCAAGCGTGTCTAACCATGGTCTAACATTAGGAAGAGAACTTGGGGAATCCCCGCCACGAACATCAGTCGATCGTCAGGTCATCACCATGGTCATGCGGTGTCCAATACTGGAATGGCCTAAATGAAATTATAAAAGCAGCGCCCACTTTATATTAACATTTGCTCTAAAGTTGAAAAATCTAATATTTTCTGAATACATCACCTGTACCTGTATTTTTGCCTATATGCCTAGATGAAAACAAGTTTGGAGAGAAGCTGATGAAGAAGATGGGTTGGCAGCAAGGCAAGGGCCTGGGGATGAATGAAGATGGAATGACCAGCCACATCAAAGTAACTGTCAAGAACAACGTTTTAGGTATGTATTGAATAAAACAAGCGTGAGCTGGTCATTTCTTAGTCTTGGCCCAAGACGTCCTGTGGTAGGAACTCATCGCATCGCATTTGGAGCAGGACTCGCTGGGCATGTGCAACCAGTTTCTGTTTGAAAGTCTTCGCGTGTGCCCTGGGAAGGTGCATGAGCCTGCTTGAAAAACTTCCCATCTGCCTGCCTCTGCCGGTAGGGTACACTTCAACTCTTGACGGGTACTGAAACAGAGCTGTTTGTTTGAATACAGTAATAAATACACCTGCTTCTTGCCTTTCAAGGTTTAGGCTGCAGCCAACAGCACGACGATAACTGGATCGGTCACCAAGACGATTTCAACGATCTACTCAGCTCCCTGAATGAAGACCATGGTACATCAGACGACACAAAAACACCCAGCATCCCACAAAATCTGCAGGAGAAATCCAAGAAAGCCAAACACAGAGTGCAGTAAGTTGCAACGTAGACACTGGTCCCATTAATGTCCCAGTCGCTTTAACTTGTCCGTTCCTTGCCACATGACCTTTGAGATACATGTAGGTTGACTAATTTTCCCATTTTAATTTTAAAAAAGCTTGTGTGGATTTTATTAACCCAGCGAGTTGAAGCTTCAACTCCAAGTTTGGCCATGTTTCAGCCTCGAAACTTGTACACCTCGGCCATTTCTCATCAATGGGCCTATTACATAATCCAGTTGTGTATGTTCCTTGTTTTCTTTTCTTTGCTTAGCGGTAACCCTGTAGATGTGTTCCAACTTCAAAAATGGTAAATTTGACGTGCCCGAATGCAGTTTGAATCGTGATCTTGGTTGTTTTACCGTTAATTTTCTCTTTGCGGAGGCACGGTGACCAATTCTAATTTTCGTTTGGCAGTTACAAAAGGTTTGCTCGTGGGAAAGATCTGTCTTCCTGCAGTAGCAGCGACATGAACTGCATCATGGGAGTCAGAAGCAACGGTGATACACCAAATGACCAATCACGGGTCCAGTCGGTGAGTATATTGACCAATCAGGTGGCTAGAAGTAGAAAGCCGGTACTGACTCTTCTTATCCCCCTTGAGCAGAAGCACCCCCTCATGGGTTGAAAAGAGCCACGTTGGTTGGGAGTGTTCAATTTGTTGGTAGCGATGTGGCACTGACGCGCGCATTTCCTAGTCATTCGTGAACCAGCGAAGTTCAGTTCTGACCAAAGGAGCCCCCGTTGCTAAGAAAATAGCGCCCTCTCTTGGTCCAGCTCAAGGCCTATAGTAAAGTGTTCAAACATTGCAAAATGTCCACATACCCGAAGTATCTCAGTGTGGTGCCACACGTTAGCGGCCTTGTCTATCAGGCAACAATGTTTTGAACTGTCAGAAACGAAACCTGGGTTTTTTTACGCGATGGTTGAGGTGATCTATTTTGTTAACTATAAAATGTTGGGATGCATTTATTAAGTTGTGATTCATTAACGCAATGTTCTTTCAGGAAACCAATTCTGAGGATGATTCTGATGTTGAATGCGGTGCTAGAGCTGGTCTCGGTTGTGGATCATCCAGTGTACGACAAAGCAACTCCACTGTATATAACAACTTTGGCGTACAGACTGTTACCAGCTCCAACTCCATTCAGGTAAGGCTATCCGCCTTGAGCAGAAGCCCCCCCTCATTTGTTGAAAAGAGCCATGCTGGTGGGAAGTGTTCATTTTGTTGGTAGAGACGCGACCTTGACACATGCATTTCATAGTCATTTGTGAACCGGCGTGCAGTGTCTACCACAGGAGCCTCAGTTGCTGGGAAAATTGCGCCCTCTCTTGGCCCCGCTCAGAGATCTTTACTGCTGCTAGTAAATGAATACATTTTCAAGTTTGATTTTGAAATGTTCTTCGGATTTTTTCCTCCACTAAAGCCCTGTGCACAAGCAACCTCTCCACTGTTGTTTTTTGCTTCCTCTCTAATTTTACAACAGGAGTATTTTTCTCGTAAGATGAAAGAGCTGCAGGAGAAACGGAGAGCGGAGGCAGTTTCCCATAGCAATGCAGTTGCCGGTAGCAACACTAAACCAAATGATGCAGAGTTTGCAAACACAGTGCCAGACAACACCTCTGAATTAGCCAACGGTAGAGACTGGGACGTTGATACGTGCTGTGGAATTGAAAAGAAGAGAAAGAAATCCAAGAAGAAAAGGACAAAAGAGAAAGAAGGGGCGTTGGTGGGAGACCAGGGAAATGGAGATGGTAGCCAGTCACATGACACGGCTAAGGTGGAGGACTCATTTGGCCTCAAAAACGACAGGTGTATGAAAAAGAAAAAGAGAAAGCACAAGTCTTTAGCGGAGAACGGAGATAGTCAAGGTAGTTGCTCAGATACCATACCAAGTACGAAAGAAACGGTCACAAGAAAGAAGAAACTGAAGGTGGCTCACTAGGTTGCTGTGCGTGCAACAGAAAGCAACAGTCGTCCAATACGGTCAAACCTCGTTAACAAGAGGTCTTTGGGATTCAGCAGGTTACTTAGAACAAGAACCATGTGATATCGGGAATGAAAAGCAACAGATTTAGACCTAAAATGAGCAGAAGTTGTATCAGCAGTGCTCGTATTAACCCTAACTCCCCAGAGTGATTTACTAGGAACCATACCCATTCACACAAATTCCAACACCATATGGTAACCGGTGCACAGAAACTGTTGGACTCTGTTTATTTTGGGTATGCCTGAACCCATGTTAAAGCACAAGCAGTTTAGGGGTACAGTACCCAGTGCCACAAATTCACACACTTTACTGGTTACTAATTCTGTGTGGTTAGGGAAGGTGAGGGTTAATGAAGTTTGCCTGGACTGTTCACATTGTTGAGTTCATTAGCAGTCGGCCCTGATGACATGGGTTTATTGTACAACTTCTAAGTACCAAGGCAGGCCACTACATTATATGGTGTCTGGGGATCCACGGTTTCATTCTGTTCCATTCAGGGAGGTTCTCACTCCAGCTGTGATGGATTTTGTGGTGGCATATTTTCAACCCAAACTTTTGTCGGATGTTTTATATTTAGGAATGCCAAAATAACAACTTCTGCCCTCTGACTGGATAAAGTGGACAGAGAAAACCTTGGGTCTTTTTAAAGGTGAATGACTCTCCCGGCAATCATTAAATCATGCACAGCAAAATCATTTTTACTTGGAGGATAATAGACTGGTGTTATTTTGTTACCAAATGGAATTTAAATCAAGTTTTATTCAAAGTCTTATATACCACTACCTCGTAACATAAGTCAAGAAGTTACTTTATAATTTGCCAATGATGGTTAAAAACCGACATCAGAAATAGAATACATTGATCTAAATACATGTACATCATTTTCCTTGAGTGCGGTGTCTTTGGCTGCATCCGAATCTCTTGTCTAGAGCTAGGTCTAGGTCTTCACTCCATTAGAAATACGTGGAGACGCGTAGACAATAGACCTAGCCATAGCTCTGGAAGCCCGTTTCGGACACAGCCTTACATAACCCACCCTCACAGTGCAGTGCTAAAAGAAATCGGGAGTTGTCTTGGTAATGAAAATAAAACTTCAGATCTTTTTGTCAGAAGTTGCCTGTGTATGAAACACTGTTTTACGACCCAGCAGTTCATCACCTTCAAAAAAATGTACAAAAGTCAAATCTACAAGAAAGCAAAAGACTGGAAGAAATCCCCTGATATTTTTGTCATTTAAAAAAGCACCTCCGTGCTTGTTTATAAATTTGGACTTGCTGAGTAATCATTGCAAACAAACTCACAAGTTACTGTTTTTTGCACAATGAAAAAGAAGACAAAGAATTTTTGTAGAGATGATCAGAAGTGTTACACCAAAAAAAAGTGTCTTGTACTTGCTCCGTGAGAACCCTCTTCAAATTCTTTGGTACAAGATTCCATGATTCCGCATGCACATTTTATTTAATCCGACCCGTAAAAAGGCAAATACTGAATGGCTTATCGGCACTCCATGGCATTTCCTAATTTATTTCCTAATTCAAAATGTGAATGTGGCCTTGTCTGAATTACTTCGCTGTGGCTTAAAATCATCAATCAACCTTTTGCATAGCAACCACCATCTCTGGAATGGACTGGTTCCTTTGTGTACTTTCTAAGTTCTTGTCCACTGAAAACAGAGAATTGGTGCAAGGTGTCTCTTGTGTAACTAAGTAAAAGCCTGCCCCGAATCACGACGAATAACAACATTGGCTTTAGTATAAAGAATCCAAATGGTTATGTCCATGTGGATTAAAAGGACTCGGTGTACCAGATTTTTATTCAAATTTAACTCGCAACAGGCATAATCCAAGGTCCAGCCATATTGATTTGGATACGGCATATCTATGCTGGCAAGAGTTTGGTCAACTGTTCTTGCAGTTCACTTGGTTTGAACACTCCAAACTCCGTGATGATGCCTCCAGTGATCAGAGATCCTGGGGTCACATCGAAAGCAGGGTTCCAGATGCCTATACCTGCAGGAAGACAACACAGTGGTGTTCTTAATCTTTTGAAGTATTTATAAGTCATAACTTGTGTCTTTATGACCAGAGAACATTTGTATCCCCTCAGAACTTGTCAAACATGTCCATTCCAGCATTTCCCTGAATAAGGATCTACTCATTCAAGAATCAAGGAATACATGTAATTTCAAATGCACTTGACTCCATTTTGGTGAAAAATGGAATGTTCCATTTTACAAACTGAAGCCAAGTGAAATGGAATACAGTCGACTCTTGTTATAACACAGTTGCAGAGACCAAACAAATTACTGTCATAACCAGGACTATGTTATAGGAGTGGAAAAACAAAGAACATACGAATTCAAAAAATTGGGATTCTCAAAATCTGTTCTTTATAACGGTATTTTATTATAACAATTTGTATTCCATCTGTCATCACCAAAAGAAAGTATGACCCAGAGTATGGCTGGATGGAACATTAATCGATTTGTTAACCTGCGGAATGGAACATTCCATTTTGGTGGTGTGGCATTGAGATGTATTTTTTGTTGAATAATTCATGACACATGATCAAGGATCCACCAATCAGATGATAAAGACTGACCCTCGGCAGCAATCTGTACCCCGTTGACGGACATCATCTCCTTCGCTGGTCTCTCCTCTATCACGATGCTGTCCCCACTGGCTAGGTTGAAATCACATGATGTGAATGGGCAGGCAACGTAGAATGGAATGTCGTGGTGCTTGGCACATAAAGCCAGCTGATATGTTCCAATTTTATTGGCTGTGTCACCATTGGCAACCACTCGGTCAGCACCAACAACTACAGCTAGAAAAACAGAGAAAAAAATGTGTAAATGTTTAACTCTGAATACGATTCTCCTAGGATCATAACATCTGGCTCTCTTACTTTTCAAATTAAAAGAAATCTGCACACACTCTTGTTGAAACGAGTTTTGAAACCTTGTATTCAACATTTATGGGTGTGTTCGAGCAGATTCCACAAGTTGACTCAGGTTCAACCTTGTTTCCAAAGTCTCACTTGTTTAGCACACAAAACACATGGCAATCCCCAGGTCAATGCAGCCCTGTAAAAGCTATTTGAACACAGGCTGTACTTTCTGCATCTTGGATAAAACAATTTTGTTTGTCTTAAAGCAACAAAATGGCGACAACTGTATCTTTGTATACACTGCCCTGCCGTTTGTTTCTGCCAAACAGCCAATTGTCTTTTCTTTCAAATTTGCATTTAGAGGATTATTTAAAAAAAAAAAAGGAATGTGAAGTTAGAGACAATGGTGCCATCAGTCAGTCACCTTTTCTTCCTACTTTGCGGCTGTGAAAGAATGTTTTGAAAAAGGGAAGTAAAATAACAGATTTCTTACAGATTTGAGTGATTCCACAACGCGATCACGAGATTGTGTGATTGTGCTGATTGCCTAATCCCACCCAACATGGATATCTCCCACGTTGCAGTCATTCAGTCTTGCTTATCACTGCAGTACCTGTTACTCCTTTCTTGATCATCGTGAATGCGGCCATGCTGTCTGTGATCAAAGAAGAGGGTATGTGGTCATGTACAAGCTCAAATGCTGTTAGTCTGGCTCCTTGATTGTATGGTCTGGTCTCCGTACAGAACACATGATCCAGATCATCTGATGCATGCAGAGCACGGATCACTCCTGTAAACACATCAACCAAAAAATCAAGAAAATGTGAAAGTTGGCTACTGAATAATAAAACGATAGAATTCCAGCTGCGTCTGTCACAAAGTCCCTCTGCGTCCGTCACAAAGTCGTTCAGTCTTAAACCAAGTCAAAAGCAGTTTGTGAACTGAGACAAAAGCCCACAAGGAGTCTGTCAGTTTTTGGCCGTATCCAAAACAGGCTTCCAGAGCTACGGCTAGGTCTATTTCCTGTGTGTCTCCACGCATTTCCAATGGAGCGAAGACCTAGACCTAGCCCGAGACAAGAGATTTGGATGCAGTCCTAGGGCTAGCCTGGCTTTTGCCTCACCTAGTGATATACTACAGAAACAGGCCTTGTTTTACATTTCTATGCTAGCCTGGTTTTCCTCTTGCAGTGCCACAGTTAATCACCCTGTGTTTTACAAAGACATGCCTAGCTTGGTCCTTCCCTCACCTAAGGCCGTTCCATAGCCAGCCGTAGCGAGCGACCCAGTGTTGCAATGCGTCATGACGGTTTGTTTGCCTGGTTTACAACGTTGCTTAATGTGCTGAGCTCCATGCTGTCCGATGCTCTTGTTACACTTGACGTCGCTCAAAAGCATCGACTCGGCTTCCTGAATTACTCTATAAGAAAATAACCACAACATTAACATCATTTCCAATGCCAACTGTCTATTCAGGGCCAATGAAATTGCAATTTAACCTTGCATGTGATGGCAATAAACTGAGGGCAAAATACATGTATCTTCAATCTTGCAGTAATTTGGAGCTATATATACAATTTTTTTCTTTTGGTAATAAAATAATTGGATGAAAAATCAGACTCCTTCACGGTTCTTAAGAAAGGGAATATGGAGACCAAACTGTTCAACTGTGGAGCTCAGTGCTTCTTGCAGGTAATGTCACAAGAATGCAACAGTGGTTTACCGTGCAAGGAGGATATTGGAGGCTTCAGTGAGGTCCCCATAGCTATTGGTAAAGCCTAACAGGTTGGGGTTTAACCCTAACTCCCTTGGCTCATTCAGCTAAGAGGCGTCCTTAGTCCTTCAAAATCCTCCAGCTGCCTCCTGGTAAAAACTGTATACAAACTCAGTCCACCAAAATTCTCCATGATTTCTTGCATATGTTCCTTGGAGGGATGGCCAGTACCTAAATCCTACAAACTCTACCAGCAATTCCAAGCTCTGTGTTGGAGCAACGCAAATAATATCCTGGAACATTGCGGATAATTTCAAACACCAACCAGGCCTGGAGTTATGGATGGCTAAGGAAGGTCCAACAAGACCTTGACACAATGCATCCTTTACAATCAGCCACACTTTCAGGGTATTCAGACTCATTCCTCCAATATCTTCCATGAACTTCCCAGAGGATTTTGAAGGATTGAGGAAGGTTAGGATTAACACTGACAGTGAGAGGGAGGTACCAACCTTTGGCAGAGTTGTTGTGCTGTGATGTCAGGGTTGCCACGAATCATCTCCTCCATCAACGACTTGATACTATCAGATGCACGCTTCATGTTGACGGCAGTTGGCCTGGCGGACACCAAGTAATCCAGCTGTTGTGAGATGAAGGAAACTGTCTCCTCCCGGCTTGTTGGTGTGTGATTGGCCAATTCCACAGCCAATGAGAGACAGCCAACAATGGCAATGCACGGAGCTCCTCGCACCTGCAGTAAACAAGAATGCATTCAATAAGACCAGTACATGAAATGCACAATTTGTACAATGGCGCACAGAAGTAAACAGAAGTTGTGAAACGTACTGTAAGTTAGTTCCGAATGATGCAAATCATCAATTTTTGAAAAAAAAAAGAAAAAGCAGAAAACCTATTTAGGGAATTTTACCAGGTGCTTACAAATGATTAAAAGATGAACAAAGAAATTGACTGGAGCGGCATTTCAATCTGTGACCTCCGGGACACTGTACCAGTGCTCTACCAACTGAGGTATCGAGCCCTATGTCAGTGGCTCTTCCCATTTGTCAATGCCTTTGTTCAGGGGCAGTAGTCAGAAGCCATGTAACTTGAAACACTAGACAGCCAGGGATCACGCCCCATTTATCAGAACAGAACTGGTATCTTTTGGAATGATTGGCTTGGTGAGTAGTTACCTTCATTTGCCGGATTGACTCCCATCCATCCCGCACGCTGGTTATTTCTTCATACTCAAGCTGGCTGGGTAATAACAACTGGTTCAGGACACGCAGCTTGTGATCCTTGTAACAGATGGATTCTAAGGATGAGTTCTCCATCACGGCCAACTGTAACAAAGAAGCAAGCTTTCTCTTACCACAACCACACAGTTCCCACCTTCACACCCCAGTACCCAGATAGCTTCGATCCCAATTCCCGTGCTTCAGTAGCCCACAGCATTACTAGCATGGGCCTACAGGCCTAGCCCTAACTAGTTTAGAGCTAGGCCTACTTGGGCTATTTAAATAAAATGACAAAAAACTCGGAGGTGGGGCTAACATACAATCCCCGTTCTCATCAGAGTAAACCCGGCAAACGATTCTCGAGACTTCTCTCGATCTTCTTGCAGTGATGCGGGTCATCAGGGTCGAGATGCTTGTATTCATGATTGTACTGACCCCATACCGTAACTGGTCAAGATAGGCTTATGTCAAGTCCCGACGACAGCTTATATTATTATCTGAATGGATAATGGCATTACAGTTTTCAAAATAATTATATTACAATGGAATTACCTAAACGTCAAAATTTTGCGTTAAAATTCTCCCACGTGTTTTTCGACGGCCGGTATGCAGTGCCAGTTGAATGGTCGCACCACCTCAACGTACATGTACGTTACGTACGTTTGCCTGCGCCTCAGACGTAGACCTACGACTGTTCCATGATTCAACGTCTGAAATCATAACTATTTTATGATCTGAACTTCTACAGAACTTCAATAACCACGACATTTCTCTGTTGTACATTGAATCATATAATTTCTGTTCAACTTACATCCCTGACAAATATTACAGGCAACATAGGTACCTCGATTTGGGCAAAGAAAGTTTATAAATTTTTGGTGGGGGTGAAGTTAACAGCGATCGCATTTATTGCTGTGCATTGTGCATGTGTGGGTGAAATGTTGATTTCCTTTTCGGAATAAATTGTCATTTCTTTATTTACCATCCCAACTCAGTCTGTCAAAACGTTACTTGCTTTTTTTAAAAGCAAGTCTCGAAAATGGGGTTCCTTCAAAAAAATAAGGGATATGTGTCAAAGAAAATCCTTGTGACTTGAAAACGGTTGCGGCCTGAGCTCCATCAGTGACCCTCATTTTTCCCGGTAACGTAAACCACACGCGCTACGTTATACCGTGCACAGTCACCCTGCCCGCGGGCCGATGGTTGACAGTTTACGAGTTCAGTGTCGACTCGTGCGCAGATTTTCTCTCTCCTAAGTTGATAATCCATGAATGGATATTATTCATTGGCAAATCAACCCAGAATCGAGTACCATTAAGTACATTCAGCAGGATTCAATATTGCGCTGAACATTCTCTAAAATACTCTGCACGTGATGCAAAAGTGGGTTGTCTGAGACAAGTTCTTGTCTCTCACTTGATCCCCGGAGTTGATAATCCTTTGAAAGATTTCATTCAAAGGCAAATCAACTCAAGATGGGAATTTCAGCAAAATTTGAGATTGCGCAGAACTTTCTTTAATTAAAACGGTCTGCACGCATGGGCGTCGCCAGGATTTTTTTCCACGGGGGGCCAAACCATTTTTTCCCATTGGGTGGGGAATTTCCTGAGGGCAAACAAGGTCTAGTGAATGAAAGGGTGGAGGGGTGATATTTGTAAAGCAAATCCGCGACTTTCATCCCATTTCCTCTCTTATTTCTATTTAGTTCGTGTTTTTCTAACCCTTTTTAAATGTTCCCCGGAATTTTTCAAGGGGGATTGGCAAGCCCCCCCTCTTGCCTTCCCCTCGCGACACCCAAGCTGCGCGTGATGCAAATTAGACGGACTCAAACAAATTCTTGTCTTCTGCCAGAGGCCGGTTTAACCAATCAGATTGGCTATAGACGGACGGGATCCGGGATGATCGAGTCACGTCTCTTCCAGGATGACCAATCACAAACGAAATAATTAAAAGAACACGCTTGGAAATATTTTTGGGCGCGCTAATTTTCCTGAAAAGTAGTGCCTCGCATATACATCATCATCATTTTTTATCATAAAATTGGAAAACCCTTTTTTTATGACACTGGTTGCGATCATAACCACATTCCATGAATATAAAAATATTACTGAAGTGGGAGAAGATTGCACATATTTCAGTGCGGAGAAATATACCTAAGTAAGAATGTTCACACCAGCACAGTGCAGCCCCACTGCCCCACGGCGTTTCACCTCCATGTCATTGTGCCCTTGGATTTCGTGAAAAGAGTTGGGGCGTCTAGTTCACGGGGTCCATGATCCTTGTGAAGCCAACGAAATCCACTCGTACCTCCACGCTTTCCGACCAAGTGAGGGAACTTTGGCGATGTGCTGGTGAAAATGCTTTTGCCAAGAAGCATTACCCGTTTCGTCAACAATACAGGGAGAAATGTTACGGCCTCTCCAGGTGAAATTCCTCGGATTTTGAACGCTCTAGATCTAAGTTACCTTTTCTGACTTGACATACGGCGTGACCCTGCAGGCCACCAGGGCTTACATCAAGATGTACTCTGAACTAGTCTTCAGCATGAACATTATCTGTCTCACAGCACTTCAACAAAAGGCAAGAATGTGACTATAAATGCTGGCGAATTTGTGAGAAAATGAATTGAACTATTTTGACTGGAAATTTTGTTGATTCGTCTAATGTTCTGGACTAAAAATTGTGAAATGTCAAATGATCTGAAAGACGATATTGGATTCGGACGCCATACTGCAAGTAACAAGCACCGGGGTGAGTGTATTGTTTCATAAAAGAACCGAGGTATGTGGAGTTGAATTTCTCGACACACTTTTCCTGTAACTGCAGAAATGGGCAACTAAATATGAAACCTCTTTTATTTGACCCAATCTGCAAAAGTTAAACAACTGAAAATGTGGTCAAAATAAGTCGTTTGTCGTAATGCGTGGTTTTGGTGCCTTTGATTCCTTACCTGATAAGTGTGGTCGAATTTCGCCATCCCCCTTTGTCTTAAAAAGAATGTAGGCGTGACCCAATACAAAAAATCCGTCAGCCTGTGTTGTACACATAACCAATGAAATCAGTCTTTCGCATGGTTGAAATTTGCATATGAACAAACCAGCACGTGCTTTTCAAAGAGCCGCTGAAAAACTTTCGAGCGAGCGAGCGCTAGCGAGTGGGCGTGGTTTGTGGTCCGCTTTCAATTCATTGGATCTTGTCACTTCACAAAAACTTGAAAGCCGTGGTATGTAGCCCAGGTGCATGGTGTTCGCTGAACTTGTCAACAACCCTGGACCGGGCGGAGCTCGTGCATGGAATGGGTTTTAACCTTTGGTAGAAGTGCTCAAACGGAGCAGCAGGAATTGTGGAGTTTTTTTCCGTATACAATGCCGTTTTAATTAATATTGAAAACGACAAGTATTGTTTCAATCAAACAATGAATTTGCAAAGATGGAAGGACAATGGCGGGTCTGTTGTCCGGTTCAAATGATGTAATAATTTGCAAAGATGAAGGGACAATGGCGGGTCTGTTGTCTGGTTCAAATGATGTAATAATTTGCAATGATGGAAGGACAATGGCGGGTCTGTTGTCCGGTTCAAATGATGTAATAATTTGCAAAGACGGAAGGACAATGGCGGGTCTGTTGTCTGGTTCAAATGATGTAATAATTTGCAAAGATGGAAGGACAATGGCGGGTCCGTTGTCTGGTTCAAATGATGTAATAATTTGCAAAGATGGAAGGACAATGGCGGGTCTGTTGTCTGGTTCAAATGATGTAATAATTTGCAAATATGGAAGGACAATGGCGGGTCTGTTGTCCGGTTCAAATGATGTAATAATTTGCAAAGATGGAAGGACAATGGCGGGTCTGTTGTCCAGTTCAAATGATGTAATAATTTGCAAAGATGGAAGGACAATGGCGGGTCTGTTGTCTGGTTCAAATGATGTAATAATTTGCAAAGATGAAGGGGCAATGGCGGGTCTGTTGTCCGGTTCAAATGATGTAATAATTTGCAAAGATGGAAGGACAATGGCGGGTCTGTTGTCTGGTTCAAATGATGTAGTAATTTGCAAATATGGAAGGACAATGGCGGGTCTGTTGTCCGGTTCAAATGATGTAATAATTTGCAAAGATGGAAGGACAATGGCGGGTCTGTTGTCTGGTTCAAATGATGTAGTAATTTGCAAAGATGGAAGGACAATGGCGGGTCTGTTGTCCGATATAAATGATGTAATAATTTGCAAAGATGGAAGGACAATGGCGGGTCTGTTGTCCGGTTCAAATGATGTAATAATTTGCAAAGATGGAAGGACAATGGCGGGTCTGTTGTCTGGTTCAAATGATGTAATAATTTGCAAAGATGGAAGGACAATGGCGGGTCTGTTGTCTGGTTCAAATGATGTAATAATTTGCAAAGATGGAAGGACAATGGCGGGTCTGTTGTCCGGTTCAAATGATGTAATAATTTGCAAAGATGAAGGGACAATGGCGGGTCTGTTGTCCGGTTCAAATGATGTAATAATTTGCAAAGATGAAGGGACAATGGCGGGTCTGTTGTCCGGTTCAAATGATGTAATTAATTTGCAAAGATGGAAGGACAATGGCGGGTCTGTTGTCCGGTTCAAATGATGTAATAATTTGCAAAGATGAAGGGACAATGACGGGTCTGTTGTCTGGTTCAAATGATGTAATTAATTTGCAAAGATGGAAGGACAATGGCGGGTCTGTTGTCCGGTTCAAATGATGTAATAATTTGCAAAGATGAAGGGGCAATGGCGGGTCTGTTGTCCGGTTCAAATGATGTAATAATTTGCAATGATGGAAGGACAATGGCGGGTCTGTTGTCCGGTTCAAATGATGTAATAATTTGCAAAGATGGAAGGACAATGGCGGGTCTGTTGTCCAGTTCAAATGATGTAATAATTTGCAAAGATGAAGGGGCAATGGCGGGTCTGTTGTCCGGTTCAAATGATGTAATAATTTGCAAAGATGGAAGGACAATGGCGGGTCTGTTGTCTGGTTCAAATGATGTAATTAATTTGCAAAGATGGAAGGACAATGGCGGGTCCGTTGTCCGGTTCAAATGATGTAATAATTTGCAAAGATGGATGGACAATGGGGGGCCTGTTGTCTGGTTCAAATGATGTAATTAATTTGCAAAGATGGAAGGACAATGGCGGGTCTGTTGTCTGGTTCAAATGATGTAATAATTTGCAAAGACGGAAGGACAATGGCGGGTCTGTTGTCCGGTTCAAATGATGTAATAATTTGCAAAGATAGGACATGATATAATTAATTTGCAAAGATGGAAGGACAATGGCGGGTCTGTTGTCGGGTTCAAATGATGTAATAATTTGCAAAGATGGAAGGACAATGGCGGGTCTGTTGTCTGGTTCAAATGATGTAATTAATTTGCAAAGACGGAAGGACAATGGCGGGTCTGTTGTCCGGTTCAAATGATGTAATAATTTGCAAAGATGGAAGGACAATGGCGGGTCTGTTGTCCAGTTCAAATGATGTAATTAATTTGCAAAGACGGAAGGACAATGGCGGGTCTGTTGTCCGGTTCAAATGATGTAATAATTTGCAAAGATGGAAGGACAATGGCGGGTCTGTTGTCCAGTTCAAATGATGTAATAATTTGCAAAGATGGAAGGACAATGGCGGGTCT
Organism: Acanthaster planci; assembly: GCF_054643075.1. Lineage (NCBI taxonomy): Eukaryota > Metazoa > Echinodermata > Asteroidea > Valvatida > Acanthasteridae > Acanthaster > Acanthaster planci. The sequence continues at coordinate 10,042,973 of NC_141797.1, read as the reverse complement.
GTTGTCTGGTTCAAATGATGTAATAATTTGCAAAGACGGAAGGACAATGGCGGGTCTGTTGTCCGATTAAAATGTGTTTCAAAGTTAAAGGACAATTTGGTACCTTGGGTATACATGGATATTGTTAGCTGCAACATCCTTTATATGAAGATCGTCTTTCTGGAAGAAACATCATCCAATAAAAGCTTGTACCTGCGACCTCGACATGATCGTCAACGGGAGCGGCGACGAAATGTGCAGCTTTTCACGTAATCTGACTACCATGAGACGTTAACATCTTTCCTTTGGCGTATAAAACATTTCCTTAAAAAACTATTCATGAAATGAATGTTTTCTCTCATGACATTTTCGAAATATACCGCGTCAACTATCGAAGACGAGGATGATGGACAAAATTTTAACCTGCCTAACGACTTGTCCAATATCGGAACAAATTTCAAATCGATTGCATCACGTCGTCCCCAAATCAATGGGTATATTTTGTTTTTCAAAATGACCATGTTGATTGCGCTCGTCATATTCAACAACATGACGAGTGCGTTTAATCTGGTCACAATAAAACGAGTGCATTGAGATGCCTTAAACGAGCTTGATTGAAAGATCCCATACGAAAATTGACGAAATGAAACCAACCGATTGCTCTCCAAATACCAAAATCGAGAGAAATTTTAAATCGAAATCATCACGTGGTTTCCAAAAAATCTGAGTGTATTTTGTTTTTTAAAATGACCATGTTGATTGCGCTCGTCATATTAACAACATGACGAGTGCGTTTAATCTGGTCACAATAAAACGAGTGCATTGAGATGCCTTAAACGAGCGCGAGCTTGATTGAAAGATCCCATACGAAAATTGACGAAATGAAACCAAACGATTTTTCTCCGAAATACCAATTTCGAAATAAATTTTAAATGGAACGCATAACGTTGTCTCCAAATCAACGGGTATATTTTGTTTTTTAAAGTGACCATGTTGATTGCGCTCGTCATATTAACAACATGACGAGTGCGTTTAATTTGGTCACAATAAAACGAGTGCATTGAGATGCCTTAAACGAGCTTGATTGAAAGATCCCATGCGATATTGACGAAATGAAACCAACCGATTGCTCCCCGAAATACCAATTTCCAAATAAATTTGATATCGATTGCATCACGTCGTCCCAAATCATTGGGTATATTTTGTTTTTCAAAATGACCATGTTGATTGCGCTCGTCATATTAACAACATGACGAGTGCGTTTAATCTGGTCACAATAAAACGAGTGCATTGAGATGGCTTACACGAGCTTGATTGAAAGATTCCATACGAAAATTGACGAAATGAAACCAACCGATTGCTCTCCGAAATACCAAAATCGAGAGAAATTTTAAATCAAAATCATCACGTGGTTTCCAAAAAATCTGAGTGTATTTTGTGTCTCAAAATGACCATGTTGATTGCGCTCGTCATATTCAACAACATGACGAGTGCGTTTAATCTGGTCACAATAAAACGAGTGCATTGAGATGCCTTAAACGAGCTTGATTGAAAGAACCCATACGAAAATTGACGAAATGAAACCAACCGATTGCTCTCCGAAATTCCGAAATTTTCGTTTTTTAAAGTGACCATGTTGATTGCGCTCGTCATATTCAACAACATGACGAGTGCGTTTAATTTGGTCACAATAAAACGAGTGCATTGAGATGCCTTAAACGAGCTTGATTGAAAGATCCCATGCGATATTGACGAAATGAAACCAACCGATTGCTCTTCGAAATACCAATTTCCAAATAAATTTTAAATCGAAATCATCACGTGGTTTCCAAAAAATCTGAGTGTATTTTGTTTCTCAAAATGACCATGTTGATTGCGCTCGTCATATTCAACAACATGACGAGTGCGTTTAATCTGGTCACAATAAAACGAGTGCATTGAGATGCCTTACACGAGCTTGATTGAAAGATTCCATACGAAAATTGACGAAATGAAACCAAACCGATTGCTCTCCGAAATACCAAAATCGAGATAAATTTTAAATCGAAATCATCACGTGGTTTCCAAAAAATCTGAGTGTATTTTGTGTCTCAAAATGACCATGTTGATTGCGCTCGTCATATTCAACAACATGACGAGTGCGTTTAATCTGGTCACAATAAAACGAGTGCATTGAGATGCCTTACACGAGCTTGATTGAAAGATCCCATACGAAAATTGACGAAATGAAACCAACCGATTGCTCTCCGAAATTCCGAAATTTTCGTTTTTTAAAGTGACCATGTTGATTGCGCTCGTCATATTCAACAACATGATGAGTGCGTTTAATTTGGTCACAATAAAACGAGTGCATTGAGATGCCTTAAACGAGCTTGATTGAAAGATCCCATGCGATATTGACGAAATGAAACCAACCGATTGCTCTTCGAAATACCAATTTCCAAATAAATTTTAAATCGAAATCATCACGTGGTTTCCAAAAAATCTGAGTGTATTTTGTTTTTCAAAATGACCATGTTGATTGCGCTCGTCATATTCAACAACATGACGAGTGCGTTTAATCTGGTCACAATAAAACGAGTGCATTGAGATGCCTTACACGAGCTTGATTGAAAGATTCCATACGAAAATTGACGAAATGAAACCAACCGATTGCTCTCCGAAATACCAAAATCGAGAGAAATTTTAAATCGAAATCATCACGTGGTTTCCAAAAAATCTGAGTGTATTTTGTGTCTCAAAATGACCATGTTGATTGCGCTCGTCATATTCAACAACATGACGAGTGCGTTTAATCTGGTCACAATAAAACGAGTGCATTGAGATGCCTTACACGAGCTTGATTGAAAGATTCCATACGAAAATTGACGAAATGAAACCAACCGATTGCTCTCCGAAATACCAAAATCGAGAGAAATTTTAAATCGAAATCATCACGTGGTTTCCAAAAAATCTGAGTGTATTTTGTGTCTCAAAATGACCATGTTGATTGCGCTCGTCATATTCAACAACATGACGAGTGCGTTTAATCTGGTCACAATAAAACGAGTGCATTGAGATGCCTTACACGAGCTTGATTGAAAGATTCCATACGAAAATTGACGAAATGAAACCAACCGATTGCTCTCCGAAATACCAAAATCGAGAGAAATTTTAAATCGAAATCATCACGTGGTTTCCAAAAAATCTGAGTGTATTTTGTGTCTCAAAATGACCATGTTGATTGCGCTCGTCATATTCAACAACATGACGAGTGCGTTTAATCTGGTCACAATAAAACGAGTGCATTGAGATGCCTTAAACGAGCTTGATTGAAAGATCCCATACGAAAATTGACGAAATGACACCAAACGATTTTTCTCCGAAATACCAATTTCGAAATCAATTTTAAATGGAACGCATAACGTTGTCTCCAAATCAACGGGTATATTTTGTTTTTTAAAGTGACCATGTTGATTGCGCTCGTCATATTAACAACATGACGAGTGCGTTTAATCTGGTCACAATAAAACGAGTGCATTGAGATGCCTTAAACGAGCTTGATTGAAAGATCCCATGCGATATTGACGAAATGAAACCAACCGATTGCTCTTCGAAATACCAATTTCCAAATAAATTTTAAATCGAAATCATCACGTGGTTTCCAAAAAATCTGAGTGTATTTTGTGTCTCAAAATGACCATGTTGATTGCGCTCGTCATATTCAACAACATGACGAGTGCGTTTAATCTGGTCACAATAAAACGAGTGCATTGAGATGCCTTACACGAGCTTGATTAAAAGATTCCATACGAAAATTGACGAAATGAAACCAACCGATTGCTCTCCGAAATACCAAAATCGAGAGAAATTTTAAATCGAAATCATCACGTGGTTTCCAAAAAATCTGAGTGTATTTTGTGTCTCAAAATGACCATGTTGATTGCGCTCGTCATATTCAACAACATGACGAGTGCGTTTAATCTGGTCACAATAAAACGAGTGCATTGAGATGCCTTACACGAGCTTGATTGAAAGATTCCATACGAAAATTGACGAAATGAAACCAACCGATTGCTCTCCGAAATACCAAAATCGAGAGAAATTTTAAATCGAAATCATCACTTGGTTTCCAAAAAATCTGAGTGTATTTTGTGTCTCAAAATGACCATGTTGATTGCGCTCGTCATATTCAACAACATGACGAGTGCGTTTAATCTGGTCACAATAAAACGAGTGCATTGAGATGCCTTACACGAGCTTGATTGAAAGATTCCATACGAAAATTGACGAAATGAAACCAACCGATTGCTCTCCGAAATACCAAAATCGAGAGAAATTTTAAATCGAAATCATCACGTGGTTTCCAAAAAATCTGAGTGTATTTTGTGTCTCAAAATGACCATGTTGATTGCGCTCGTCATATTCAACAACATGACGAGTGCGTTTAATCTGGTCACAATAAAACGAGTGCATTGAGATGCCTTAAACGAGCTTGATTGAAAGATCCCATACGAAAATTGACGAAATGAAACCAAACGATTTTTCTCCGAAATACCAATTTCGAAATCAATTTTAAATGGAACGCATAACGTTGTCTCCAAATCAACGGGTATATTTTGTTTTTTAAAGTGACCATGTTGATTGCGCTCGTCATATTAACAACATGACGAGTGCGTTTAATCTGGTCACAATAAAACGAGTGCATTGAGATGCCTTAAACGAGCTTGATTGAAAGATCCCATGCGATATTGACGAAATGAAACCAACCGATTGCTCTTCGAAATACCAATTTCCAAATAAATTTTAAATCGAAATCATCACGTGGTTTCCAAAAAATCTGAGTGTATTTTGTTTTTCAAAATGACCATGTTGATTGCGCTCGTCATATTCAACAACATGACGAGTGCGTTTAATCTGGTCACAATAAAACGAGTGCATTGAGATGCCTTACACGAGCTTGATTGAAAGATCCCATACGAAAATTGACGAAATGAAACCAACCGATTGCTCTCCGAAATTCCGAAATTTTCGTTTTTTAAAGTGACCATGTTGATTGCGCTCGTCATATTCAACAACATGATGAGTGCGTTTAATTTGGTCACAATAAAACGAGTGCATTGAGATGCCTTAAACGAGCTTGATTGAAAGATCCCATGCGATATTGACGAAATGAAACCAACCGATTGCTCTTCGAAATACCAAAATCGAGAGAAATTTTAAATCGAAATCATCACGTGGTTTCCAAAAAATCTGAGTGTATTTTGTGTCTCAAAATGACCATGTTGATTGCGCTCGTCATATTCAACAACATGACGAGTGCGTTTAATCTGGTCACAATAAAACGAGTGCATTGAGATGCCTTAAACGAGCTTGATTGAAAGATCCCATACGAAAATTGACGAAATGAAACCAAACGATTTTTCTCCGAAATACCAATTTCGAAATCAATTTTAAATGGAACGCATAACGTTGTCTCCAAATCAACGGGTATATTTTGTTTTTTAAAGTGACCATGTTGATTGCGCTCGTCATATTAACAACATGACGAGTGCGTTTAATCTGGTCACAATAAAACGAGTGCATTGAGATGCCTTAAACGAGCATGATTGAAAGATCCCATACGATATTGACGAAATGAAACCAACCGATTGCTCTCCAAAATACCAATTTCCAAATAGATTTGATATCGATTGCATCACGTCGTCCCAAAATCAATGGGTATATTTTGTTTTTCAAAATGACCATGTTGATTGCGCTCGTCATATTCAACAACATGACGAGTGCGTTTAATCTGGTCACAATAAAACGAGTGCATTGAGATGCCTTAAACGAGCTTGGTTGAAAGATCCCATGCGATATTGACGAAATGAAACCAACCGATTGCTCTCCGAAATACCAATTTCCAAATAAATTTGATATCGATTGCATCACGTCCTCTCCAATTCAATGGGTATATTTTGTTTTTTCAAAATGACCATGTTGATTGCGCTCGTCATATTCAACAACATGACGAGTGCGTTTAATCCGGTCACAGTAAAACGCGTGCATTGAGATGCCTTAAACGAGCTTGATTGAAAGATCCCATACGATATTGACGAAATGAAACCAAGCGATTGCTCTCCGAAAATCCGAAATTTTTGTTTTTTAAAGTGACCATGTTGATTGCGCTCGTCATATTCAACAACATGACGAGTGCGTTTAATTTGGTCACAATAAAACGAGTGCATTGAGATGCCTTAAACGAGCAAAACTGAAAGATCCCATACGATATTGACGAAATGAAACCAAGCGATTGCTCTCCGAAATTCCGAAATTTTCGTTTTTTTAAAGTGACCATGTTGATTGCGCTCGTCATATTCAACAACATGATGAGTGCGTTTAATCTGGTCACAATAAAACGAGTGCATTGAGATGCCTTATACGAGCAAAACTGAAAGATCCCGTACGATATTGACGAAATGAAACCAATCGATTGCCCTCCAACCTAGTCATTCCCAAAACACTGAATGTATTATTTTACCAAATGATCGTGTTGAATGTGCTCGTCAAATTCAACAACGTGACGAGTGCGTTTAATCTGGTCACAATAAAACGAGTGCATTGAGATGATTGAAAGACATGGCATACGATAATTGAAGGAATGAAACCAACCCATCGCTCTCCGACCATTTCTAGAATGTTACAAACGTATTTTTACCGGGTGACATGCGAAAAAAAGTTGAACGTTTTAACTTTTTTTTCTTCTATATATTTCTGTCTATTTTACTATGAGATCTTCAAAAAATTGTCGAACGATTTTCTCTAACAATCTACAAAGATATTTGGCGGCGAAAATCCTCGAAAAAAATTTAAACAATTTTCTGTCGCTTTTTACGAAATCAACTACAAAACAAATTACAAGCAAATTGCAACAAAATATGCGAAATATTTCACCTCATCTGCAAAATGCAACCGAACGATTTTTCCTCGTTATCTGCGAAAAATCTTCGGATTTCACCTCGTTATCTACGAAATAATACTGAACAGTTTCACTCCGTTGTCACTGGAAATAATAAACTTGTACTTCATCTACGTAAATTACGATTTTACCCAGTAAAGAAAATTGCAAGGTTGTTTCACTTCAAAAACCCCAGAGGAAAATTTTAACGATTTTCACTCGCTATATAGGGAAAAGTTTCAAAGCATTTTTAACAAACTCCACAATCCGTGCAAGGGGTAATTCACCTTGCTATCTACAACAAAATTGCCAAATAATTTCCCCTCGCTATCTGCGAAACTGAAACCTTGTCACGTCATTTCCTCACAAAATCCCTGAGCTAAAATTGCTGACTTTATTATATGAAGTCTTCGAGAAAAAATCGGATCAATTTTCTCTGGTTATTTACGGAAAATATTTCGAAGCATTTTTTGAAGCATTGTTGAATGTTTCATTGCGTTATGCACAAAATAGTTACGACTCTACAAAAAAATTGAAAAGTGAGGTAATTTCGCTATGAAATCCCCAAAAAGCTTGGTAAACGATTCTACCTTACCTGCAAAAATCGTTGAACAAATTGCTTTCTTACCTACAAAAAGTGGTTAAATGATTTCATTGGTCTATCTTCAAAATGCCAAGCGAGTTCACTTCGTTATCTACGAAAAATAAATTGCCACGAAATCCTCAATATTTGCGAAATGATTTCACGTAGTCTTCTCTGAAAAATAAATAAATCGATTGTCTATAAGCCAAATTTGGGAGGTACACGAAAAATGCAATCCTCGTGAAAATCTCCTGAAACAATTTCACTTTTCGCAAATAAATTGTGAAGCTAAAACGTTCATCTTCAAAAACAGTTGCTCAAAGGTTTTGTGCTACTTTCTTGGGAAAAATCTCGTAGGGATATTCTACACCGTCATCTTAGAAAAACTGTTGAACTGATGAATCTGGCTGTATGCTCAAGTAGAAGTAGCCTAGTGTTCTAATGTATACAGTGAGGCCTACTTAAGAAAATTAAAGGATTATACATTTAGTTAGGGCATAGCTTGACCTTTCTGTGAAGCGATGTAGGCTACTTTCATGTTCTTTTGGTAAATTTGCAAAAATGTGTACTTACTTGGCCGAGTAATGTTTTTCTTTTTGAGGCAATGCTTTTCTTTTCATCTCGACAGCTGGACAACAATGAGTCATGACTTCCTCGCTACCTGTGTCGTGCTTGGTGGTTGATGGTAAATCGCAGATATTGAGTACTAATCAGGCCAGAAATGGCCAAGTGTTTTTCTTTTCATCTCCACAGCTAGACGGGTCAGCCAGATAAGAAGGGCCTCGCCACCTGTATGTCTTGTTTAGAGAGGGGCAGCTTATTCTGTCAAGATGGACATGTCTTGGATGACGACAAGTGACCAGAAGCTGGAAGAACTGGCCGGCAACACTTTGCTCCGCTTGATTTGCTTGCCAGTTAAAACCTGAAGGTTAGTTGATAAAAATGAAAGATTGGGTGATATTTTTCATCTTAAAATCACAACTCGGAATTTTTTTCATTTGAAGCCCCAAATCTTGCAGGTCTTTAATGCAGGTGAGTATGGGTGAATTTGCTTATTTCAGATGCTAATCTCCATTGTTTATATTTTCTTGAATGCACAGTTCGGGATTTCACCTCCAAGATTGTGTCCATCTCATCAGCCGGGTGTGGATCACTACAGTCGCCGCAGATTTCCACCTACTAAACCTCCTAAATGGCTAGCTCCCGGCAGAATTTCCAGACCACCAAGGTATGTCTGAATTCAAGCTTTCAGAGTACGGGTTCTCTTTGTCTGTTAGGAAGTGGAAGATTTTACAAACTATATTTGTTGGCTGTTGGAGGCTTCTTTCATGCCTAATGTCAGTCTTAATTTTGGTCAACAATTTGTTTCCTTTCTTACTGACCTTGCAATGAGTACGTTCTCAATGCTTTGAGAACGACTGTCAAATATTTCTAAGTCTTATGCCAAGTCTCCAGCTAATATCCTCTTGGGATTGCAGCTTCAATTTGACCGTTACTTTATTGCAAGATCTCTGACCTCCCCGAATGGAAATGAACTCGGGCAGTGTCCAAAAGTTTTCTCAAAACTTGACCGCATAACACATTCAAACTTAACGGGTCACTATTTGTAGAGAAGATTAAAGCCAAATCTGTCAAGTCCTTTTTTGATCGTCCCCTGTGTTGTTTGAGTTTCTTAGTCTGGGACTTTAAAATCATTTCTAAATCTCTTTCTATGTAGGTTCTTGAGGGACTACGGAGAGGGATGACACCGGTGACTGAACGCCGACGTTTCCCCCATTAACCTAGGCCCACCTCAATGGCTCTGCTAACCACGGAAGTTTGGGCATGGACATTTTATATGCTTACAGCACCAGCGCTGAAGTTCTGTGCTAGCTGGGTAAGCAGAGGCGAATATCCTTAGTTCCATGCTAACCAGTGGTACTTTCTCCATCGGTAAGCAGTGCCATTGAATTGGGCCCAGGTCCTCATAACACGCTCAGACAGTGGCTCCACGTGGAAAGGGCCGACACTGGTTTAGTTTTTAGTTTTAGCAAGTTAAATACCAAGGCCAAAAATGTTTCTAAACCAGTTTGTTTCAAACCCTTGTTAGCTCTTTGAGTCCGACAAATGCATAGTGCGAAGCTGTGTACTGAAGACATGAGAAAATGTTCCCTTTCAGTTCCGACTTACAAATTCTTAAGTCGTACAACAGGTGCGAGGACGAGTCAGGAACGTTGAACTCATGGTGTTCACAGTACAGCTTCGTAGTATCGCTCCTTACTCTGCTGACACAAATACAGTTGAACGTTTATAGGGTCATTATGAGGGGACCTATTTCTAAAAATTACAATACATCACGTAAGGTTTAAAGAATTAAAACTCTGGAACGTATAGAGGACAACTTTTCGATTATGTTCACTCTTTTGGAGCTAGGTTTGTGTCTGATAAAGAGTTTTTTCACTCGGCCTATATAATGAAAATTCCCCTTTGAAGAGTAACTTAACTTGAATTCTTTTTAAGGGAGATGAGGAACATTGACGAGAGGTTTTCGACTTTTGTTACATTCAGAGAGTATTCAAGATATTTCTTTAATTTTACACTATTTATTCTATTAAGTATCCAGCAAGAAATGAGACCGAGGGGTGCCTCTTATATGTCCAGTTGCTATACACACTCTAGACTATTGTTACCTAGCACATCCCCCCTCAGATGTCTGAAAAGAATTCCTGAGATTCAAGTGAAACAATTGTTCATTGTTCATTTATTTCCACAGTTTTGCATGAACACAATCTAAATTTTCAAAAACTACAATGACCAACACAAAGCAAGGGGGGGTTCGCTCCGTCTCATTTCTTGCTTCATAATGATTAAGTACCAAGAAGCTACTTAAAGGATCATTATTTGTTTTCAGTGTTTCAAAAAGTTTTTAAAAATCCTTGCCCAAAATTACACATTGATACTGCTACAGTTCAGCAAGGGGCACTGTTCACGAAATCACTTCTTGGCTTAGTGGTTTTTCTGCTTTTAGCCCATCCCGTGATTCACATGCACGATTAGACTGAGAACGCCATGAATTACCAAGCTCAAATGATGTACCCAGTGTAAACTTACGAAAAAAATGGCAAAATTGGTAAATTTCAAAAGGCCATGATGACCTTTGTCATTAGTTCACGGGCGTCGCCAGAAGGTCGGGTGTTCATAGAAGGTGTCGCCCCTATTTGCCAGTTTTGTCAAAATCGTGGTTCCGGGTTTCCGACAAGAATGGATAAGGAAAGGAGCGGAAGGGGACATCAGGCTACGGGTTACACCTTCGAACTAAACCGAGGGTTAGTTGGCAATTTGAATGATAGCACCCCCCCCCCTTCAAAAGGGTCTAGCGACGCCCGTTTGCCATTGGCAGAAATTACGCTTTGCCTAAAACTCTCGAAACCATTAGTTAACTAGTTAAATTAAAACCATTAATTGTTAAAACTTTTAATGGCCATTAAAAAGCCGATTTTTAGCACTGCATTGTAAGGTGTAAATACCTGTACGGACTTGAATTTGCAATAAACAAAAGAAATGAACGAGGTATAAAATCACGTAGAGAGTGACTTTGTCTGTCTTGATAAGGGATTGCCATTTCTTTGTCAAATAAAAATCATGAAAGTGCGATCAATTCATAACGAAATGAGTTAGTAATTGATAAGGCACCTGTTGAATTTTCCTGGTCGTGGATGATATTGTATAAATATTGCTCTACAAAGAAATGTAGATGTTTGGTGGCATCTCATTTTCTTTCATTCGGTTACATTATTAAATTTCAAAAAGCCACGTTAGATTGAGCTGGAAAAACTGGGAGGACTGTCAGCTAGTTGCCAGAAATAAGTGGACTGAGCAAGAATCTCGAGCTCTTTAATTAACAACGGCGCCAATCACGTAACTAACGATTGCAAGGACGGATCCAGAACCATTTTTCACGGGGGCCAAAATCGCAGGGCGCCAAAATATTTTGGAATTTTTTAGTTGAACTTTAATCAGTGGCATTCCTGATGATGGGTCAGGGCTACATTCGGGGAGGGGGCTTGCTGCGCGCTTTTAGAAGAAAGGGAAATGAAATAATTCTAAAAAGGTTCGTCTTTTATTAAGAAAAATTTGGGCCCTGCTGGCCGCCATGGATTCGCCCTCAGGCGGTACCCCCACCACCGTCGCTCACCGCCATCCCTGGAGGTTGAGCCTCAGCACCGGCTGGTCGAGGAAAGAGCTACTTCAACGGTTTCCGAGCGAACAGAGAACGCAAGATAATGATGCTTCAAACAGATGGACAATTCAGAGGTTGAAGAGCACCTTTAAGTGAATTTTCCTCTGGCAAATACTTTTGGGCAACTTTATAATCATAAGGCTTCAATTTATCAAAAACTTTGGCATCGCTTTGGATTACTGAAAATTAAGAAGTGCACTCCTTTCCAATGTTTTTGCTCGCGAAAAGTACGGGAGCTCTTGGTATGTCATTTTAGGAAGAAGTTCCGGTTCGGTTTTTAAGGTACTTTGGGCGCATATTTTTCAATCTAGCGTTTGTGACGATGAGTCGCTCACTGTGGTGCATTTTCCTGCCAATAATAACAAAGGTTATTCAATATTCTGGCAATTAATTTTGCCGAGAAATATATTATGTATGTGATAGCTATTTTTTTTCCCAGAATGGCATCACAGTTTTGTTCATGAATATTTTGAGCATTAATACATTAGTAAAGTATCCTTTAAAAACGAGAAAAAAAAATTTAGAAAGAAACTGAAATGGAACCAAGGACCGATCCAGAACTTTTTGGGGAGTGCAAATTATATAATTTCAAGGTTGGGGCACAATTTGTGACGGTATCAATTGTTACATGGGTTCCGTAAAAATGAAGTTATTTCTTCCGGGGTTCCCTATTGACACTGTTGTTCTTCTTGCAAGGCCGAATACAGAGATTTGTGTTATTTTTACAGAGTAAAATAATGACCTATCTACAGGTCATGAGAGGTGGTAAACGTTTTGGATGTAACAAGGACACTGTCACAAATTGTGCCCCAACCTCAAGGAATTACCTCTTTGGTGGGGACTGCGGGTATACCCTCCCTTGTCCACTCTTGAACGGGACAATAGCTTTCAGGAACACTATAACTACATCAAGCAAGGCCCTCTGACAGCTCCAGCAACCGTCGGTGGATGAAAGAACTCACACCCTCGTGAAGTCTGCCTTGCCCTGGTGTGAGCGACATTCCCCGTACTTCGGGGGAGGCGTACCAAAAATTGAGATGAGAATCATCTAGCATTTTCAAGTGACGTCCCACACGAAGTTGTGCCCAAACAAACGAGCGGGGAGAACTAAGTACTGAGGATTTCTGTCTTTAAAGGTATCAAAAATTGGAAGCAAAGGAAGACCCAGGAGAAATAAGGTTCCCCCCCCCAAAAAAAACGCCCCCAAAACGACAAAATGGACATTGGGGACGCCGAGCATGGCAGCACCATGGGCAGCTGTCGGTATTAGTGCATAATATCTAGAAGCCAAGAGTTTGCAACGCGTTGACCAATTGCGCAAAATCTGTCGACCCTTTCCAAACGCGCATTTGGTCGACAGATTTCGAGCATATAGATTGGTCAACGCGTTACAAACTCTTGGAGGCGGACTATTGTGAATCGCCCGTATTCAAACGCTAATTGAAAAGAATGCAAAAAAAGTCAACATTGTGCCGGGGAATCATGCACCCATCAATAACATGCATACCAGCATCTCTGGGGTTTCTGAAACAAAACCAAATCTTTGTCATGTCCCTTATCTTATACTTTCTTTTCAGTTTCGGTGGGTCAATTACATTTTTAATTATTCACACAAAACAAAATCACCCCGAAAGAGATTATTTCCGAAGTCTGCATATAGCAATTTTTAAAGTGGCATCCCTCTACTTTTTTGGGCACTTATTTACGACAGTTTTTCAACGGTAAATATTTATCCACGCTGCTCTCAGATGGAAGCCCAAAGAACCAGGGAGTTGATCCTGACAAAGTTTTACACAATCTCACAATTTGGGGGCCAAATAATCTCCTTTTCAAAAGAAACTGTCGGGAAACTTTTCATGCTAATGAGCTGGCTAGAAATTCTCACTTGACTGTGGACGGCACCCACAATTGAAGATCTGTCAGTACCCCGGGCCGTTTTCCAATGCTCAACTTCGTCTCCGTCGCATGCTTCGTTCCCCAAACCAATCCCCGATTGTGGGCCTGAAGCGTTTAAATTGCATTGGATTACTGTAATTTTTGGCTTTCTTGCATCATTTATTTGATGTTCAGTGGCACTATTAGACTGATTACTGCGCTTACAGGTTCAAAGTCAGCAAGTAAAAAACAGTTGAAGCCTCAGACGCAGCCGAAGATGAGTATTGGAAAATGGCCCAAGACGCTGTGAAAGCTCAACAGCGCCATCTACAGTTGCTGTCCGACGTGCTGAGTGGCTGCGGCTCGCAATCACACACAAACTTATGACAAATTGTCAGCTCCAGCCGTAGCCAATTTGGACAGATAGCTTGGCAAGCTGGAAGCCAGCGAGGACCGGGTACGTGCGATGCAGACGACGCACACATCCCATATCCCTGACCGGACCAACCGGACGGCCCACGCCCTAACAACATCGGAGCAACAGAAAATTTGTAAGTTTTTAATGCCATTTTTGGGGTCTGTTCTAACCAGGTTCACTATTCAGATGGGGTTTGTTGGACGATACCTGTTCGTGTTAGGCAGTAATCAATAATACTGAACTGTTAAAAAAAGTTAAAAAACGCTCCTGATCGTCGGGTTGTAACTCAGTAGTGGTGTGGGCCTTAGTCATTCTAAGTTGGGTTAGCATGATAAAGAACCCTACTTCGTAGGTAGGAACTTATAAGTTGTTGATGTTGGATGCTGTTGGGCATGTTAGTTGATCAGTACGATCATGTTGCATTCTCAATCTATCCATTACTATGAAATCTCCAACTATGGCGCAGTGCAGACATCCTGGATTTTCGCAAAATGACAGTTACTGCACCTGTGAAAACAGCAACCATGGCAATGTAAGCACGCACCAACCAGTCCGAGGATTGGGTTACACGGTCTTTTCTTTAGCAGTACTTATGGTATGTGGCTATGGTATGGTTTTCATTGGCGTGGTGTGGTGGTTGCTACCCGCATTGTTGTGAAACTCTGGATGTCCGCAGTGCCCCATATTTTCCTTTTTTTGATACAATATTCTGCAACCACAAATGGGAAAGAAGAGGTGATTTGCTGATGCTAGTATGATTGGTAAATCATGCACTAAGATCAACAGATGTTGCCAAGATTGAGAAATTACGCAGATCAACTGGTTATGCCCAATATAGAGAAGTTACGTTTGTACATGGAGGTACACGTACATGTAGCATGTGTGCTTGTTAGATTCGGATAGACGTAATAAGCAGTCCCACTGACTTGACATAGGCTAATATCCCTCAAAGGAAAGAAGACACAGGTTGGCGGTGATCAAATCATGTGGACTAGTGCAACAGAATTTGTTCACGTCCGTGGGTTAAGTAAAACAAAATTTGTGCATCTATTTTTGTTACAGGTTGCTGTGCATCTGATTTACTCTTCATAATGTGGACCATCAAATTACTTCGTGTCAATCATGTTCCCAAGGATTTCCGGGAGCCGTTCATCGTGTCGGGTTACCGATCCTGCCGCAGCAGTGTCTCCTCCTGCATTGTCAGTGCCTTCAGTTGGAACAACGAAACCTTTAATTTCTGGACCCACTTCATCACCTTTGTCTACTTCAGTTGGATCTTCACCCAGTGGCTGTGGTACGAATTGCAATTTGACGTTGACCCGTTCACCTACCCGCTCCAGGTGTATCTAGCCTCGGTGTGCCTCTACATGCTGGTCAGCTCCACTGCCCATCTCTTCAACTGCATGTCGGAGAGGTCACGTCACATCTTCTTCTTCTTTGACTACGGAGCCCTAAGTATCTACAGTCTGGCCTGCTCCATCCTCTACAGCTCTTACGTGTTTCCCAAGTGTTTTGTCAACACCATGTACCATTCTGTCTTTGTACCATGCTGTGTGTTCAACGCCTTGCTGTGTACGGTGCTTGCTTGCTTGTCGCGACTTGTCGCCGGCTTGAAGCTGCAGAAGATTTTTCGCATTATATCATTTTCATTGCCTTACATATTTTGCAGTTTTCCCCTACTGTATCGCTGTATTTTCTGTCAAGGTGACGACTGCGGTCACTCGGGTGCTATCGAACTTCACATCTATCAATTCATCTTGTGCACAATCACCATCCTCATCTACGGAACCCACTTCCCAGAAGTCCTCGCACCTGGCAGGTTTGACATCATCGGTCACAGTCACCAGTTTTTCCACATCATCAGTAGCTTGGCGACTTACTGTCAGCTTCGAGGAAATATCCTTGACATGCAACACAGACGTGATTACTTGCTGTCTGAGTTGCCAATGCCAACACTCCTCAACACAGCAGGCATTGTAGTTGGGGTCCTGATACTAAACCTCATCATCATCGGCATTTTCTCCGGTTTCATCTGGGAGAAGCAAGATTTGCGTCGAGTCAAGCAAAAACAGGGTATCTTGACCATCGGTTGCGAAGCCAGCAATCTTCAAGTCAAACAGAGTTAATCATTAATGGCCTTGGGGTTCTACTGCTGTCATATTGCGTCATCTGATATCCACCTTAAACAGAAGCAATACATCATCGGTTGAAAAGAGCCATATTGACCGGAAGTGTCCATTGCTTGAAATTGCACCCTCTTTTGGCCCTGCTCGAGGCCCATTGAGAAAAACCAGACCAGGATGGACCTTAAGAGAAATGCCTCATCCTAAAGGACATGCTGTTTTTAGCTCGTTCAAAATTTGCAAGCCCCCCTTTTTACATACTGTAAAACTTTAACTCTTGTGAACACATCTTCAAATTTCTTTCCAAAATACTGGATGCTGTGGAAATATGGACTCAGGGTAGCACCGAGGGGTGTCAGTTTCCAAACATTTTCCTGGGAGAGGACAGGCAATTTCTAACTTTTGCTAGGAAGGGGCAAGTACACCGTAGATGAAACTTTGCCTGACTCAAGGGGCTGCCGTGTCCAACTTTCATTGAAATTTCCCGTTTTGTGAATTGAACCGTTGAATACATGTAGGACACTGACATGTAGCAGCTCCATTCTTCTACAAACTCTTGAATGGGAGGTTAAAATTCAGGGAATTTTCGTTTGGCCCTATCAGTGAAAAAAAATGGAGTGAAATGGACGCCAGGAGCAAATAAATTAGGATAAATTGATTGCAACATACAGTGCGCATGCATGGCAGAAATGTACAATTTGATGTACATATAAAGCATCGGGGCAGTTGTAACTACTACAAACATATCTTTCTTTAATGTTCTACCAACCAGCACTACGCAGATAACTGTTTAAGACTTTTCATTTCAGTTATTTCATGCCTATGAAGTTGTTTCTTCAGACCTTCACGACCTGCACTTCTTTACACAGCAATATTTGTTTTCATATGATATTTGATATGAGATAGTTTGATATTAGCCTTGTAATGCACTTTACTATCCTTTACAGTTTTGTATCTTTTATTTTTATACTAGATGTATGTGAAGAATTTCAAGAGTGTGCATGCTGTCTTATATTCTTCTGTGGAAGTGGGGTAACTTTTTCAGGGTTCTAAGGTCAGGGTATACATTGTTGCCATTGGGTTGAAGCAACTGAGTTCTGGGTCAGTAGTTCTAGAAATTGTGCTGGGTGTGTTAATGTGCCAGCTCGGGGCCTGTTTTCTACAAGGGTTTAGCTTTGCCTTGTGTTTTTCAAATATTTATTCTTGTGGTACACATCTTGGTATAGTTGGACAAACAAAAATGGACTAACGCAATTCACAGAAATAAGCTTAGATACATGTATCTACATATATATATTTTTCTAGAAGAAATAATTTCTCTAACTTCTGTTTGTTTACTTGTATATTATGAATGTTTCAGACATGTACATGAAGTTACATATTTGTGCAAGTCATTTTATCATGTCTTAAAACGTTTGAAAAGTGTCAATTACATGAATACACGCACCTGTCGCAGTGAATATGTGCACCTGCCATGTTGAATATCAATATTCATCAATCTGTCAGGTCCTGGGTTTTTTGCAATTGCTCATGAACAGAAACAAGCTAGGCTCTGTTTTTGTAGCTGAACACACCTACAGAAATCGTGCTTTATTAAATTTTATCACTTGAAAATAGCTGGTACTGTGAGACGTGAATTCTAAATTAGTTTGTAAATTTCTGTACCTGTAGTCGGGTAGAAGAGGTTTAATTATAATTGTTGACGTGATTGTGTTGCAGATACATCTATCTGAATGTACTTTGTTTGCTTACGGGTGAACTGAGATTGAGAAATTTCGTGTTAAAAATAGACTTGAATAGCTGTGTGCTTCGAATGGTTTATGTGTACATGTTTTTGTAATATTATTTAGAACCATTGTTTCTAATTGCATCAGTGAAGTGTTACATTAATTTCTGGAGGAAACTGGTGTATTCGACACTTCCTGGGATTGGAGGTTAGATTATGCCACTTATACTGGTATTTTTAGCGATTTCTCTGAATATTTTTGTAATGACCTGTTAAGGTAAACTAACACCTCAAATTTGCTTTTTCTGTCTTTTTCCAAAAAAACCAAGCCGTGAAATCTGCTAACTGTAGTAAGAACAATGTGCTTGCTAGTCATGATAGTCAATATAAAAAAAGGTTTGACGTGTGTATTTCTTGATGTCAACCGGCAGGCTTTTTACAATTTGAGTGGCTTTGAAAGATATTTGCCATTTAAAGTGCCCGTAGAGATAACTCAGTGTTTCTTGTGACATAAGCATTTCTAATAGTAGTTATTTTTGTACTCTGAGTACCAAGTATATTTTATGACCACCAACAGCTTTTCAGGCATTTAAAGCTGCTTCTGGCATAAGGGGACAAGTAGATGAAAACTGAAAGTAGACTATTAAATATTTCCTTGCCCAAGTACTTGTGTTGTACATGTATGTACCTTTTATCTATGAATGACGCGTGATAATGACTATTCAACATTCAAAATAAATAGTATAAAGTTACACCACTTATCTTGTTTGCAGAAATGGCTAATATGTTGCACATTGGAATTCAAGCCATTGAATATGATGGAAAAATCATCAGAAATTTGATTTTTGGTTGTTATTTACAAGAAAGAAAATCTAAATATTGCTTGAAAAAACTGAAAGGAGTCACATTTGAAGTGTCTTTCTTGCTTCAAGGAATTTTTTCTTTCATTTAAAAGGTGGATTTCCATCACTCTCCAGAAAAAAAGTAAAATTTAATGTGTGTGTGGCAATACAATGAAATGCTTCAGTGCAGCCAAAGCTTGCTCTTGACATGTACTCAGCTCAGATGGGTCTGGCAGTCATCATTGCCCTCGTAAAATGCTGCATTAGTGACCAAGTTTCCACAATCAAAATATATCCACCCACATGTCTTGTAGGATTACACAAATATGCCTTACATGTAAACCAGGTCCCAACGCAGAAGTTTGAACTTGCTGTGAATTTTCCAGAATAGTCAGACCTTTTTGTCATAATCTTTTCACTGAATTTGGTCAAATATTTAAGCATGCTCGATGCCAAGCAGTTCACTGACACATTTGCATGTAGCACTGAACATACATGAGTTGTCTCCGATTGGATTGATGACTATTTTGGGAATCCAAAAATGTTGTGTGTATTTATGGTGCATGTGTAATAAACTGCACTGCAATGAGTGAAATAACAACCTTGAGCACTCTGACCTCTCCTTTTTTTGTTGTTTCCTGTGAAGTGATACAAGGACACTGAAACAATCAAACACAACAAAAGAACTTCTCTAAGCAGCCCACTGACTGGAAAGACTAGACAGATAAAGAGCTTGAACAGTGAGGCCTGACCTCTCTGTGAAAAAAAAAAGAGAGATTCTGTTGTGATCTGCTTGGTGACGGTTGGTACCAATTTTTTGGTGTATATTTTGTCATCAATAGCACAGCAAAGGTGGCCATGGAATATACAGCCGGCCCTATCGTAGACTATAGCACTATTGTGGTGCAGCGATCATGCATACTAGATGTCCCTGGGCTGTATAGGAAGCACAAGTGGAGTTGCCGGGTAACACCATAGTATAGTCAGTACCACAGAAAAGAATATAGGTGCACGTTGAGGCAAATAAAAATTCCCGTGCTGACATTGTTGGACGGACTTTGGCTGAAGTGTGGGCATTGTGGCTCTATTGAATTGCTTCTCAAGGCTGAATATTGGGCGGATTAGTTGGACATGCAGGGTACGCACATGCAACAAGCAGTACTCTAGATAAGGTAAGGGCCTTCATAACCGATGCATACATGTAACTTGATTTCACTTTAAAGGCTGGTTTGCTCCATAATTGGAAAGGCATTTATTTGGCCATGAATATTAAAGAGTATAGTGCATTTCAACTTTAGATTGTATTCACTTATAATAGCTTTGACAGATATTTTCAGCTTCTGAAAAATAAGTGCTTTAATTGACTTTGATCTTCGCATGGAATTCCTTGTGACAAAAAGTGAGTGGTACGTGGCTAACTTGAAAATAAATGCTTGAAAATAAAATCAAATTAATTTCACAGCAAGAAGTAACAAGATTTCATCAATTTTCCTGAGTGCCCTTAATTGGAAATTCTCATTTTAACTGCTCTTAACCTTGAATGCCCATTAGTTTGCAACATTTTTTAGGCATTGGTGTCTCTGACTTTTCAGCAGGTTACTAAATGTGCAGTGAAATGTGTGCCGCCAAGTTACAGCGTGCCGACCAAATTCCGGAGTCCTTCCGGGAACCATTCATCTTCAGTGGTTACCGATCCTGCCACAGCAGTGTCTCCTCCTGCATCCTCAGCGCCTTCAGTTGGAACAATGAAACCTTTAATTTCTGGACCCATTTCATCACCTTTCTCTACTTCAGTTGGATCTTCACCCAGTATCTGTGGCACGAGTTGCGATTTGACGTTGACCCGTTCACCTACCCGCTTCAGGTGTTTATAGCTTCGATATGTCTCTGCATGTTGGTCAGCTCCACTGCCCATCTCTTCAACTGCATATCAGAGCGAATCCACCACATCTGTTTCTTCTTTGACTACAGCGCCATCAGCATCTACGGTCTTGCTACCTGCTTAATGTACAACGTGTACATCTTTCCCCAAAGCTTGATGAACTCAGCCTATCACGAACTTTACTTTCCAATCAGCGTGGTCATCAGCCTTCTCTGTACTTTCTTAGCTTGTGCGGCTCGTCTTGTCAAATGGAAGATGTTGCGGATCTCAGCGTTCTCTACGCAATACCTTTTCTGCAGCTTTCCGCTGCTGTACCGCTGCGTGTTTTGCGAGGACCACGACTGTGATCATCCAGGGGCCATCCAGTTCCATGTTTATCAGTTCATCTTATGCACGGTCACTGTTCTCGTTTACGGTTCTCGCTTTCCGGAAGTCGTAGCACCCGGAAAGTTTGACATAGTCGGTCACAGTCACCAGTTTTTTCACATCTTCAGTAGCTTGGCAAACTACTGTCAACTGCGAGGGAATATCCTTGACATGCAACACAGACGTGATTACTTGCTGTCTGAGTTGCCAATGCCGACGCTCTTCAACACAGCAGGCATTGTGGTCGGGGTTCTGATGCTAAACCTCATCATCATCGGCATTTTCTCCAGTTTCATTTGGGAGAACATGGATTCGCGCAAAGCCAAACAAAAGACGGGTATTTTGACCATCCTTTGGCAAAGTGGCAATAATAACATTTTGAAAGAAGAATAATTTGCAAACAACTTTTGAAAACCTTTTATTCAGATATATTTTTATAACATTTTCATATCGACACAAGTATTTCTTTACAATATGCATCCTTTTCTTTTGAAAAGATCTCTTCTGGAACTTTTCTGAAGTATATTTTGAAATATGCAATTTAACTCGTACCATTAAATTCTCAAATATTGAGCACAAGATGTCCTTCAGGCTAACAAGTCACAACTAGTTTTGTGTATGTTCCAGTCTGTTATAGGAAATATTTGGACCAGTAAAGAAGACTTTGGAGATGACTGGTGCAGTTCAGACTGTTGTGCTGAAATTCTTCTCATAGAACACACACTTTAATTCCCCATGTTTCAAAGATTCTACCTTCTATAGACTTTCCCGTGGTCCTTGCAGGGATTGAACTGAAATATTTGCTTAAATAATAGGCGTAGCCACGGGCATTCTAAACAGGAGTTTGTAGCTAGAGTTGAGGTCAAAGTATTCTCAGGAAGCTGCTTCAAGCACAATGCGGTGTGATACGGATCAATAAAAACTAGAATAGCGATGAAACGGGATGACCTTGTATTGGCTCTGCTGTATTGACCTACTAAAGCCTCTAAAGTGTATATCTATCCAACACTATAAAGCAGATTGTCCCGTAAACCCAGGACAACTGTTTACTATTTCATCATCACCAGACTGTGATGATAGAGTGGATACCAGTCCTTCTGTACCTTCTAATGAAAATACTACAGACCAAGGTGAGCTTCACATCTACAGTTTACACCGTGCATGTATTTAAATGACCCCCCCACAAAAAAAAACCCACCCTTGGCGAGGAACTATATGTGACCTGTCGCCACAAAATGAGCTGAAAGTCGGGATTTTCAAAAACTGAGATATTTGTATTTTTGAATTCAGCAGAAAAAGAGCTTTCCAGTGGTATGTACATGGAACACTTAGGGTAAGAGTACCAGGTGACAATGTGACTTTATTCTGGCAGCTTTGCATCTTTGGTTCCGGAATGTTTTCACTATTTCAGACCAGGCACGAATAATGCTGTCGTCAAAATTGCTGAGAAAATGACATTTTTAAGTATATGATCCTGCAAAATATTTGTAGTTCAATAGGAGATGGGTTACTCTTTTCAAATATTACAAACCCTCTGTCTGTCATTTTATCGTAACAGGTCACATATATTTTACTGTTTTTGGTTCTTAACAAAAATGAAAACAGGTCGTTCTATAACTTCACGGCCCAAAAGTGTGACATTTTGGGGTCCCTGTTACACCTGTCCTGTGTAATTTGATGTGAAAATATCACTGAAATTGATTTCAAACTATTTCTATTTGTTTGGCAGGTAATCTGGATTAATTCATCACTCTTGGAAATGATAGAATGTGTTTTGAAGTTACCAAAATCATATGTCAGGTGTGACAGGAACATATAATAGTTGGACCCCTAATGACCAAAACCACCCCAAAAAGAGGAAAATAACTAAAAAAATGTAACAACCTGAACATTCAGGAATATCTGACAATACCGAATCGGTCTTAAATTCACAGGTTACGGCGACGGCAAAATTCTCACATCTCATTCTGCTTGGAAATACGCACATAAGGGTTTGTCTTCTAGGATGTTGACATGACATGAACATGGATACTGAAGCAGATTACCCTGCAGATTTCTGATGCACTGTCTATAAATTTTACGGTAATTGTAAATGGCTCATGCACCGAAATCAACCGTGAACAAAAGAGATTCGCAATACAATGTACCATCAGAAATTTGCCATCGGATCACTTTATGACTTCATGGATGATTTCCTATGCACAGGAAAGTTGTCAAACAGGTCAAGCAACGGTTTCATGAATTATTAATCGGCTATTGTTCACAATTTACAAGCATTAGCATTAGAACACTGGCCCATCTGGTTGTCTCATAAATAATTCTAAATTGTTCACTTGGGAGAAAAAAAGTAGTATTCTATAATTAGACTTTGGTTCACATCTGTGTACTGGGCTGTATAAAAAACTTGCTTCTGTAACGGAAGGCAACGAGCTTGGCCAAAAAAGACACTATTGTTTCAAATGACATTTTTGAGATAAATTCAATCCAGCAACAGCTCACAAGTTCCTTTCAAGTCTTAAGCAAATGAAAATACTCTTACTGTTTACTTGTACAGTCCAACAAATCAAAATTATCAAAATCTCTGAATGGCGTAACCAATAAGCAATTCGTGTCTGCTTTGTCAACCAATCGGAAATCATCCTGTCCCTGAGCAGTTCGACCAATCAGGAATCACCAAATCCCTGACTGATTCAGCCAATCAGCAAGTAGTCCTTCCACTGTGCAACCAATCAGGAATCCGCAAAGTTCATGCTTGGCCAATCGGCAAAGCTCCTCCAGGATCCAACCAAATGTTCTTCCATACTTCAGGTCATTGGTAGAAGTTATGAATGCGTGTTCCACAACATGCAGAAATCAAACAGTGAAACAAATACACAGGGCTTCCTGTTCAGACAGAGGTACTACCAAAGGAAGTTCAAATGAAGTGTACCTTACGGCGTCATTCACTGTACTTCTGGAGTTTGAGGCGAGGCACTATGTTCATGGATTGCAGTTCTTGGAAGAGCAGCTTACAGGCGTAAGGAATGCGTAGGGAAGATATACTACCTGACGATTTGCAGTAATGACACCTAGAAACCAAGCAAGGAACCGCAAGCGTCACAACGAGCAAAACCCTGTCGATTCACATCAGCCACTCAAATTCCTCACATCCTATTTATCCAAACTCGGCTGCGAATACATGATACTTGCAGCAATCTGGGTTTTTTTAACAAATACTCAACTTTTTCCATCAATTGAAAGCCCCAGCACTCAGTCCGCTTTGTCTAGATTCTCGGGGTTCATTTCAACTACGTAGTTTGGGGCCTGGCTGTTTCACACTGATCTGGATTGCAATCGGTAATCCCATGTTGGTTGACTGACACCAGAACTTGCCTAATGGAAGGAGCAAACCGGTTTTGGGATCACCGACCGCGATTCCGATCCTTGTGAAACGAACAGGCCCTCCGTACACTTGTCAGACTCGGAACAGGAACTTGACAAAATGGCGGCCACATGTATATGCTTACCATCCTGAGTATCCCAGAAGGCCACATTCCCCGCACACATCGACTTGGAACTGATCGCTGGATATCATCAGCCGCTCCAACAGCAGCATGCTGGCACCATAGCCAATCAGGCAGTCTCTTTCCATCTCGCCCAGTCTCAAGCCACCATCTCTGCGAAAATAAAACTACACCTTAAGTTTCCATTCAACAATTGGACTCTTCTTATTTCTCAAATTCATATCGTCTTCCAAACTCACATCCTAGGAGTGTCTGGTAACAGCCCTGGTAATTTGCATTGGGACGGAGCAAAAACTGAATTAAAAACCAAGAAAGAAACTCAAAAATGATCAGGGACAACTTTTTGGGGGATTGATTTATGAGGGAGCTATATACATAAGCCACTCCAATGCATATCATTATTCCACTGGGATTGCACAAAATGCTTCCAAAGAGCCCCAAAGCTAGCCTACCTGGATCTGCCTTCTGTTGGCTGTCTTGTCAACACAGCACGAGGTCCCTTGGCTCTAGCGTGCATCTTGTCCAGCACCATATGCTTCAGTTTCTGGTAGTACACAGGGCCAAAGTAGATATAAGCACTCAACGGCTCTCTGTCAAGACAAAGTAGAGATGATTATGGCCAAGTATGGACTGTGCACAAGAGCTCCCTCATTGGTGATGAAGAGGTAGGCTGGGCTGGCACTTTGCCATTGCTGCCATGCTTGTGCACTTCCTCTGAAATTCAAAGAGCTTTGTTGTTCCGTAACAGACAAAGCACTCTCATTAGCGCCCTCTTTCGTTCATGCTCCCAGCCTATAGTGACTAGCTTACCCTGTGATGCCCGACGTCAGGTAGTCTTTGCCTAGGTAGTTGAAGCCGTGACTGATCAGAACCTGTGAGACATCTTCCACTTTGTCCCCGCCGAAAGCTGCAAAGGGAATACATGAAAAAAAGTATTAAAAACTGACGAACTGTAACATGTCTTTTGTACAATCACGCTTGGCAGGGACACAAAATGACAGCCATAGGGAGGAGTCAATCCAATCTCTCGGTAAAACATTGGACGAGGACTTAACCTTTGACCCTATCCTATAGTTCTGCTCACCACAGAATTCTATACTATTGCAGTTTATGAAAAATGGTCGAGGGAAGCACAAAATCTGAGACAAGCCAAACGCAGCATACAAAATTCTAAAGGGTTGTCTCTTGAGGCGTGGCTAACTGGCACACTGTGATAGGTCAATTATGAGCTAACCAATCTTATCACATACCGTTTTTACTGAAACTCCACGCTAGCCCTTTGTTAGCCACAGAATCTTTGGTTTAGGGATGTCCGCACCCCCGCAAGATCAAACCTAACTTACCCGTTCCATAGTGGAACTTTCCCTTCAAGAGACCTGCTTTGCCAGCCAGTAACTCGATGAGTTTGCCCACGGTCATTCGAGATGGAAAACCATGGGGATTCATGATCTACAGGAAAAAACAGTCAATGTTCAACAGCATTATAAACTGAACACTTGTAAAGTCCTGGGCCCAAAAGTGCCAAAGACACGTGAAAACAAGAACAGCACATGCATTCGTCATCTGAGATAAGCAACGATTTAGGCAGCTGCGTTGCCATGGTGTGTTGCAATTACAAATCATTTTAATTAGAATGGCTGTACTTTGATGCTATTTGGATCTTTTGCGTCAGCCCGTTGATGACGTAACTTGATCAGATATGACTAAATGACCCTACACGCTGTATCTTGTCACACTGAGTAGCATACTGGATTTAACAACTGCCAGTGCAGTAGAAGAGACCTC
The DNA here is from genome assembly GCF_054643075.1 of Acanthaster planci. Lineage (NCBI taxonomy): Eukaryota > Metazoa > Echinodermata > Asteroidea > Valvatida > Acanthasteridae > Acanthaster > Acanthaster planci. The sequence goes on along the minus strand of NC_141797.1, from coordinate 10,016,753 downwards.
TTAACGTGGTGACTGCTGACTCGTAACAGGTGAACCAGATTCTGCCACTACGACTTTACTCGTAGGAACTGAGAGGCTACTGTAATGTAAATTACGGGGGACATGTGGCCTAGTGGTTAGGGTTTGTAGCTTCTGGGCATAGGGTCGGGGGTTCGAATCCAGCTGGTGGCAGCATGTTGTGGCCCTGGGCAAATACCCCTATGTGCCTCTCTCCACCCAGGAGTAAATGGGTACCTGTGAGGGCCGACAGGAGGCATGTGGCCTAGTGGTTAGGGTTTGTAGCTTCTGATTATAGGGTCTGGGGTTTGAGTCCAGCTGGTGGCAGGATGTTGTGATCCTGGGCAAGTCACTTTACCCCTATGTGCCGCTCTCCACCCAGGAGCAAATAGGTTCCTGTGAGGGCAGATATGGTAGTTCAGCTGTTTGCGCCAAAATGGCAGGGCACCAGGCTAGTATACTCCCCAGGGAGCTGAGATGGTTTCAGGAATGTTCAGATGATGTGTGAGCCCAGTGAGCAGGAATAATTATAACAAGCACAAGGAGGCATTCCGTGATCTGCGCTTTATAAAAACTGACTATTATTAAATTGAAGACGCTGGCATCAGTGAGAACGCAACAAATTCCCTGCTGGCAGTGTGGAGGACGTACATCTGTAAAATACTCATGTTCAAACAGACACCTGAAAGGTACCTGTCAAATATGCGCACATGTGTACAATGCTTGGCAAATGGGATCACCCCTTTAAAGCTATGCACGGCAGTCAACGCGTTCAGATCATCACAAGACAACATACGACTTCCTGTCTGAAATTAAGTTACAAGCTATCCCAGTGTGTGGCAACGTGAGCATTCCTTTGTCACTGTTCACCCTGTTACTTGTGACTGGTCTTGTGATTGGTCTTGTGACTGGTCTTGTGATTGGTCTTGTGATTGGTCTTGTGACTGTTTCTATGATTGGTCTTGTGACTGGTCTTGTGACTGGTCTTGTGATTGGTCTTGTGACTGGTCTTGTGATTGGTCTTGTGATTGGTCTTGTGACTGTTTCTATGATTGGTCTTGTGACTGGTCTTGTGACTGGTCTTGTGACTGGTCTTGTGACTGTTTTTGTGACTGGTCTCGTGAATGGTTTTGTCTCTGGTCTTGTAAAAGAAATGTGATGGTCTCAACTACGACACTGACCACTGCTGCTGTTGTTGCAGTCGGCAGAGTTTCTAGCCATAATAACCTTAAGCGTCGGTTTTAATGTGCCAGCTCGGTACTCTAACAAAACCGGAGAAAATGGCTGATTTACTTACAATGTCAGGACACATCCCAAGGTCGTTGAATGGCATATCCTCTTGCTGCACTATCAGGCCACATACACTATCAAAAAAAGAAAAGAAGTAATTGAAACAGGGAGCCTTCAATCATCATGAAAGGGCAAGCTGAAGCTCTGGTTTGATGTATCATCCACTTTGGCATCCACACGAAAATGGATTAAAGTGCCAAATCTTTGACAGTTCCTACTGATAAATGTGAGATTTTTTTAAAGGTCTTTAACTCCAAACCAACTCTGGCGACTCGCGAGTCCTTTTGTTAATGATCAGGTCACATGTTCAAGTACCCTTTCTGTCCATGTCGACTGCTGAATTTATCTCCAATCTCTGGTCGTCTGGTCTGTCGCAGCAAGACTTTGATCAGGAAGGCTTCCTCTGGGTTGGAGGTGATCAGTACCTTCTCAATGTAGGAATCCTGCGCTCCTTTGTATCTGCAAGTCAAAAAAAAAAACTCTCAAGTGCATCTTGGGAGTTGGAATCCAGCTGGTGGCAGCAGGCTGTGATCTTGGGCAAGTCACTTCACCCCTGTGTGTCTCTCTCCACCCAGGAGCAAACGGATACCTGTGACGTGAGGGCAGATATGGCTATGTTGGGTCCTTTAAATTTGGCCGGTGCCTACACGTCCCAGGTAGCTATGGTTTCAGGAATGTTCAGTTATTGTGAGCCCAACGTGCAGGGAGAATGATAATATATCAGTGCCTTTGAATTTCAGCTGCATTATTCATGATTGCAAAGATGTATGTGTTGGAGGATAATCAAATCGCTGAGCAAACAGGCAATGTTTGATCAAAGTCATAACTTCAACTTCCTTTGCCATCATCACTGTGCTTTTCATGGAATCCTTGGAAATGACAACCACATACAACAGTGTGAAGAAAGAAGCTTACGTAATTGGTACGTCCCGGCATTCTGCTTGCTGTTCGCCGGTGGCGTTGCTAGGCAACGGGTTCATGGTGACAACGGGCATGGATTTGTTCAACAGAACTTGTTTGTTTTTCACTCGCTCCCCTGTTGTAAAGTAAGGAGAAAAAAATATCCAAAACGGAAACATACTTCAGTCCCTATCCAATGAAAAGCAATTCAAAGTGGAACAAAACATGGCCACTGACAAGTGTCAAGTGTGGGATTTCACGAAACAGTGCAAGGTGTGCAGAATTAATGGGAAGAAATAATTAACGAAATTGTTTTCAGAGTTGAGCATTACAGTTGGTATTCTGAAACTTCCTAGAACTGCCCAATATTTTTTGAAGATTTCCACACTTTTAGATTTCCAGCGCTGTGTTTGTACATGAAATTTGAATGTGAGAATACCTGGCGCACATATGCCGTCCATGTCCAACACTTCGTGTCTCCAAATTGGCTTCTTGGTGGCAGCATCCAACATCGGTCCCATCATACGATCAAAGGTCTGATTGGCGTAACGCTTCAGCGTACATTTCTGGTTGCGATAAACAAGGCAACGCCCAACACCTGCAAAGACACACGCACAAGACATCGAACAGTTTTATCATAAAAGTTGAATAATGCTGCAATTTCTATTGCTGAAGCACTTAAATTACCTCATACAAAAACCTGCAAGTTGAATGCCTTATATCACTGATTATCAAAGGTTCCGCTGTGACACTTTAATCCTAATAGTCCTTACTCTTTCACCAATTGAAGAAATAAAAACTGTCAGGGATTTTATCGGTAGTCTGAAAAGGATGTCACGTAGAACGATGTGCACCATATGCATATCAAAGATATTTACACTTTTTAGCATAAATGAAGTTACGGTGTGCAAGTCATGAAAGCGTACAGTACAAACTTTATGCAGCCTGAGAGATCAGAAAATTATGTCGAGTTCTGTAATATGCATACAATGCACATCGTTCTACATGACATCCTTTTCCGACTACCTATTTCACTGTCACCTGTGAAGTTGCATCTTTCACAGTTTCGACTTGTTTACACAATAAAGGATTAAGATGGAGCAGATAAAGAGAAATCCATGAAACATCCAACAGAGGGACTGTAACAACGACAACAATACAATATAGTGACCTTTTAGGGCTTCGAAGACCAAAAAACATGGCAGGAGTGTATTTTGCACTTGGTTTTACTGACTTCAAATGTGGAAAATCCTCAATGACTACACCCATTGGGGTAAAGCAGACAGTGTAGTTTATCTCTAAGATAAAGAAAGAAATATATCATGTCCCTCATCGATGCAGTCAACAGCCGGTAAATAATAACTACCTCTGTCTACAGACGCCTTGTTCAAGATGAGCGCATCTTCTATGTCGTAACCGCTGTAGCTCATGACTGCTATGATGGCGTTCTGGCCAGCGGGGATCTTATCAAAACCGATCAGATCAACGGTCTGAAAATGGACAAGGGCCCAAGAAAATTACAAATGCGACTCACTCCAAAGGGAGGCTGAAGGCTTCCTAGCTATAATCTGAAACAACGATAAATGTCAAACAATCGATCGATCAGGATTATCACCTGATCATGTTGGGCTATCAGTTGATCCAGTCTGAAATTTCTAACTTTACTTCCTGTTTTGAAACAATCTTCCACAACCTTGAAGTAGAAAAAAAGGCAACCAGCGGATAGCACAATTATCGACAAATCCTGCAATAGAATTGGCAAACCGCACAAAGATTGACCGATCACACAGATCGACTGATAGCACAGATCGACTGATTGCACAGATCAACTGACTCCACAGATCGACTGACTCCACAGATCAACTGACAGCACAGATCAAATGATTTAGCCCAACATCCACGTAAACAGTGCCAAGTTTACAACTTTCACTGCCTTTAACGACCAAAGGGTTAAAGATTTCATTTTGATAGTGCGGGTGGCTAGCAGCCTAAAGCACTCGCTTCTCACCACTGTGACTCAGGTTCGATTCCCAGCCGGGGGAATATATGAGTATAGTACAGTTATTTGTCAGTTTCCTCCAATGACACGAGGCTGTGGCCCGTTGCCTATGACCTGTGTCTTACTGTCACCTGTAGATGAGTGGTCTGGACAAGGGCCTACCTTTGATTTAACGAGGGGAGCCTGTGGGTAAGCCAACAGGTACATCAAGGTGTCGATGCGGTTGCGCTGGTTGTAGGCTATGGTTCCTGTCACAATATTGCAAACGAAGAGTTAAAAATCAAGATTCTACTACGACTAAATTCTGCATTCTGACCCATAGTTCAGTTCCACCACCCTGTAGCAAGGGGATCATCAAAGCACAAAGTCTTTTATGGACTGGGGTCTGAGGCCTATTTCAGGCCCCAGAAATATTATGGATTCATGGTGCTCAGTGGAGTGATCTGACATCTGAGGCAATATCTGACTACTTCATGCAATTCATAGGAACGTTTGGACACTGATGTCGAGTAAGACGCACTAAGCTGGCTAGTATAAGCTTTAGAATCAATCGACTTCCTTTCGGCGACAGAACAGTGGGAAGGGGAAGACAAATATCTCTCACTTTAAGAAGTCGTGGGTGGAGACATGCCTCCCACTGATTTGACACTCATGCCCCAAAGGAAAGTCCACACAAAAACCTGCATATTAGGACAGACATTCTCAGCCTGAGTGTACATTTCAGTGTCATGTATTGATCAACTTGCTGTCATACGGACTTTGTAGAAAGTCTTATATTCTAGACTCTACAATACGTAATTCTCTAGACTTACCCATCGCCTGCTTGCCCATGGCACACTGGTACGTGTTCCTGGGTGACTGGTTATGATGTGGGTAGGGGATAAGACCGGCGCACACACCTAGGATAGTGAAAGGCTCGATCTCTAGATGGGTGGTCTCGCTGCATTCGGAAAAACCCAAAATTGGTCAAATGCGATAGAAAGCATCACTGGGTGTGAAAAAAAGGAACCGCTTTTTCTTTTAAAATTTGTCAGAAAAAAATTTCTGGTCATTTTTTTTTCTAATCTCTGAGAAAATACTGGGAAAATTTTGAATGATCGTTACAAGATCGCCATAATTTGGAACAGGATCCAAACATGAATGCTCAGGTACTCGGGTGCTCGGTTCCAATCCATCATAGATTAAGAAGTGTTGATGACCTCCAAATATTTTACACAACTGGTTCTACTGTGTACTACCTCAATAAAACTTGGAATGCAGATCACATTCGAAGTTTTACAACATGGAATTTACGGTGATCTAAAATTCCAAATGGTAAGCAGCGCCATCAAACTGGGCCCTGAGCTGATTACAAACCTGGTGATGAAGGATTCATAAAGTGCTATCTGACAGTCGTTCTCTTCGTTGACGTCCAGGTATTCCACAAGACCATCTCGAAGGAAATCTTCAAAGCTGCGAAATCCTCGATTCAATTCTTGCATGTGCTGGTTTGTCACCTTGGGCTTCCCTTTTTCAACTATGATGTACGGTCTGTGTGATACACACCAGAAACAGATAATGTAATACGGCAAATTCACAATGCAGTGCGTCACAAAGAGGTTGCCATGGAGAAACCTTTTTACAGCCAGAACAATTTACTAGTAAAAACAAGCGCTCACCTGCACACGCGGCCACCGTCCGATGCTATGTAGATGGTCCGCTGGGAATGATTGGCAAAGATGGAGACAAACTCGTTGATGTAGCCCGCCCGTCTCATCATGCGGAACGTCCTGACGAGTCGGCCATGATTGCAGATGACGCCCAGGATGTTGCCGTTGAGGAAGACAAGGTAGGTGTGGGGGGAGCTGAGCTCCTCCCCCGAGAGCAGACTGATGTCCTCCACGCCGAGGTTGAAGGCCAACTGGACGATGGGCTGTTCCTCCATGTCCGTCGTGATGTGAGTCATGAGAGCCAAGTTCTTGACCAGCCCGCATGCCTAAAAAGGAAATGCACAAAACGGAGCAGAGTTGTGGTTGAGAACTTTTCCAGAACCAAGTTCCAGCTCAAGGCCCATACAAGCAACTAAATAGTTGCCACTTACACTTCAACTGAAGGAATGTTACAAATTTTAGAAAGAAACCTGAAACATGCTCACAGCTGTGATATGGGACTGAAGTTTTTTCGCCCACTTAAGAAGTGGTGTATTGTGTCCTTTGGGTCTAAAAAAAAAACCATGTCCCACAAAACAATAGTTAACAATTGTTCCATCTCCAATGCCTGGGAGTGTATCCCGTCATATATCTCACCTCTCCTTCTGGTGTGTCCGACGGACACAGCATACCCCACTGGGACGGCTGGAGCGATCGAGGACCGCTCACTTTTCTCGTCTTCTCAAACTACATTTCAACAGGACGAAGAACACAAGAGAATGAATTTTACTGAATGAGAAACGTTTAGAGTTTGCCCTGCTGTCCTTGTGATACACAACAGACACTTTTAGAACTTGATACGCTTAACAGCAACGTTATCAAAAACACTTCTGCTGTTTTGCCATGAGTTTATAAGCATTCCCTGAAGAAAAAGTAATGTAACTTACAGGAAATGAAAATAAACTTTATACTTCAGTAGTGACCGTTGCTGGAAGCAAAGAACACCTTTTAAGGATGCTAAAAAGTTACCAATACCTCGGTGAAAGCTTTGGTCATTGAAATATACCGTAAGAACAACTTTGACTCGGGTGAATAAATAGGCGAGTTACCTGGCTCGATATGCGAGTCATCATTCCGAGACATGAGATGTAGGAGAGTCTGGAGAGCACTTGAGTCACACCAGCTCGGTCCATCTTGAATCGCTTGACTGACCAGTTACCCTGTAAAAATAACATAAACATTTCACGTGTTAACGCACTCACGTACAGTGCCAAGTACAAAGAATGTATTCCTTATTCTTGAATATCAAATAAGTGAACAATAGACCAATTGCGCCCGCTATTACAATCATGTGACCTGTAGTGAGTATCAACAGAGTGGGTATACAGTGAAGTTACGGTATAGTACCCACCGCATCAGTAGTCTGAGTACGGTACCTACCGTTGGCTTTATTTTTGGTCAGTGATGCTTATGAAACACTTTGCTTTTGGTGGACGCAAGGTTTGTTGATATTTAATACTCACTGTACATCACGTGACTTGGCGCGTGTAATCGGTCTATACATCCCAAGATGGTCCTTAAAGCTTTGTCACAATCTTTGCCCTACCCAAGATAATGAAAAACATCTCACTTGCTATCTCACTTGCGAATGCTGCGTGTGAAACACAGGTGTATTTCGTTACTCAATGTTTCACTAATGCTTGAGGGTTATCTAGTACCATATGACTGATCATCTCACCGATGATATGGCTGTTATCAGGCCGTTTGTAATCTGGTCTTGCCTCATGTGCTTGACGATGTCAAACTGCGCAGCCCGAGGCTTGGGTATGGTCTGGTCAGCAATCTTCTTCAATTCGTTGTTGAATTTCTTAAACAGATCTTCAAAGAGGAGTGCTATCAACTGAAAACAAGACCAGAAAGTTGTTATTTGAAAACCCAATTAAGCAGCAAACTTCATTTCAATAGGGGCGGCCAGGCAAATCTCATATCTGGAAGAGCTCACTTGAAATCACTTTACTATCCAGTTGGTAAGTGACTTTGTCATATATGAGCAGGTATTACTGATTACAACCTGTCATTGGGTGAACATCTAAGCTGCACGTTAACTTCCGGTTCCATGGTTCTACATTACTCTACGTACAACGGGCTTGGTGTAAACTGAGGTGACGCCACATTGCAAACCAGATTTAAGTCTAATTCAAAACTTTCTTCTACGGTGGAATTTAGGGTCGGAGAAATGAATAGTTCAAGTAGGTTTCGTATGAGACAGATGTAATTCAACCAGCACTGCACACAAGTTTGTGAGAAAGTTCAAAAGTTTGCCAAGGTGGGATTTGAACCTTCCACCAGCTGTTCACTAGTGAAGATATCTTCACAGCTCAACCATCCAGACTGTTGTAATCCGCCATCCTTCACCTTTCAACAAAGCAGCACACACCAAAATCGCTGATCAAGGAGGCCTAAATTTTAACGATAAGTTTTCTACTTCACAGGCACATTTTAATAAGCACTGTCAACTCAATTACACTGGTAAAATTTTATAAAACCCAAAGTGAAATTGACATCTCTGCAACAGAAAGTTGCTGCCCACTCACCTGACCGGCCATTTCAAGCCTCTTGTTGCCGTAGTAGTCTCTGTCGTCGACTTTGCAGTCGTCCCCCTGAGCTTGAATCACGCGACGGACCATCAGTGCCAGATAAATGCATTTAAGTTTGAAATTAAACTGAACCACCTGTAACACCGAAGCACATTGAACAAAATGCTGTTACTTCAGATAACCTCTTCGCATTACTCTTTATGTGAAAGTTATGCTCAAATATCAAACAAGGAAATCAGAAAGAAAGGAAATTAATAGTTGCAGGGGACTTGGAACAGCCTTTTTTAACCCTGTAATGGCACACGTGGGAAATCAGAAATGTCAGCTTATTCGTGAAAAAGTTGCAGGTACTCTATCTTGGTTCTGAAACAGTCGTAAGTCAAGTTTCGTCGCTGAAATGCCCATCTTATTTGTCATTTTCACAACAAAATGATGAAGAAATCTGCAAGAACAGTTTGGTATCAGAGTGATTTCATATCTGAATTGTCAAAATTAAAAGCAAATTCACACATAAATTTCAGGACCGAATAAGGATGGTCAATACAGCCTTGCTGTTTTAGCCGCGTTTTACTGCATGTATAAAAATATAGAGATAACCACGATGTAGCCAACTGGATGCACTTACAGGTACATGGGCTAACACTGTGGTCGCTAGAACCTCTCTGGCTTCATCTATCTTGCTTCTCTTTGAGCCTCCCCACATGCGTTTCTGTCTCATCTTACTCCCGATAAACTTCAGGGCCTGCCAAAAAAGAGAGACCATGAAATCTGCCATCACTGTGTGGTTTGAATAGCGCCAACAGTCCCATTGATACCTTTTGTATCATGCAGAATTCTGTGCCTTGACAAACCTTGACGGCCAGGGACGGAGATCAAAGCAGAGTTATTGACCTAAAAAAAAAACCAACTTACTTAAACTCTGATCTTAGGTAATATGTTACAGCTGTACACTGTACATTTCTACAGCGGCGGTACAAAAGCTTTCTGACATCAAGTCGTGATCTGGATTTGGCTAGGTTCTGTGAAAGACCCTTGGTATCCTGGTAGTCACCTCTCTGAAACACCGAGTCTGGATTGATGCGCTTGTCAGCCTAAATGGACCCTTACCTGCATCTGCGTAAATATCTGCAGTCGGTGACATTCCTCCAGGTTGGGTGCAAACGCTGCCATGGTGCTCTCCTCCACGCCGATGACTTGAACAATCTCCTGATCGCTCTCCATGCCCATGGCTTTGAAGACAGCCACGATGGGAATATCCTGACACACACCAAGACAGATTAATGACGGGTATGTCATAGTCCATGCGTTTTGGGGTGCTACATTCTGAAAATTCTTAAAATGAGGCATTTTTGTCACGTTATGAGGCACTTCAGATAAGTGAAAGAATTAGTTCTAAATTTTATCTTATGTGAAGCACAAAGTGAAAAAATATTTTTGGAAAATTGTCCACAGTACAGGGTGTAACATGTACTTTTTAATATGTGTTGTTTTCTCGGTCATATGTCAGCATGGTCAGTGTTAACTCAAATGTGCACTATGATGATCCATAATGCTCTGGAATAACACAATGAAGGGATGGCACTTCACATTTTATCACTGGTTCCTTGCCATATAAAAGGAACCATGACCAAGTACCAACTGCAAGGGGTCTATTGTTGTCTGTGGTCTATTGTGGTATGGTCCATGAAGTTTTTACACCCCAACAGGGGTAAATGGTACTAATGGCTTATGGCTGGGTATCATGGTCTCCTTGGAGGTGAAAACTGCCATGGAACACCCCACAGCAGGCAGCAATGGAGGTGTGGTAGAGATCGGCCCACCTCGGACATGGTGTTGTGCTTGAGGAAGTGACGTCCTTTCTTCAAGATGACGTTGGTTCGGCTCTTCTTCTCATGTGTGGAGCTGTAAAAAATAAGACAGGCCACGTGGAAAGTGTGGCGTAGTGACAATCAGGTTTGGTGGAATGAACTTATGAGGCATAACGATAATGTAGTAGCTGTGCCGAATACCCGCTTATCTGAATATTCAATCGATTATCAAATATTCAAATATTAGTTTCCAAACTTGAATATTCCAATGCAAAATTCATGAAAAGGAAGGGAGAATTTTCTTTTGTTTTAAATGAGAAAAATTGCACTATGGAGGCTTGTTTCAAGAACATTTAAATGAAAAGAAACAGAAATCTTACAATGATTCCAAAAGTAAATTATTCGTTAAAAAATTTAAATGGAATAAAAATTTTCAACAGGGCAAGAAGTACTGCTCGTCTCTTAAAGTTTGCTAACTTGTGGCTGGAGATACTTCTAGACGTGAGAAGCTATCACTGTGATTATAATGTACAATTGTTTTGGTTATTGCAACTGATTCTGTATATAGTTTGTTCATCACCAATCTGCCGCTTGGTCTGACCTAATCTTTGGATATTCGATCAAATTGAAGGTCAAATATTCGAATGGTGAGTTATTCGAATTGACTCAGCCCTACATAAATCCAAAAGAAACAGCCAAGTACTATCCCGTACATACCTGGTGACGCTGCACGTGACACTGCCTTTCTTGGTAGATTCTACGATCATCCTGTTTTTAGACAACTGCTCCTGGATCAAGATGACCTTCTCGACTCCCTTGCAGATGAAGTAGCCGCCGGGGTCCAGCGGACACTCATTCAGCTTGGCCAGTTCGGCTGGGCTCTTACCGGTCAAGACGCAGTTGGAACTCCTCAGCATAATCGGCATTCTGCAATGACAAAACCATGAGCATCCAGGTGACGTTGAGACAAAGACATTGGTTTATAGAGCCAACATTAACCCTAACATTCCTTAATCCTTCACCTGTTGGAGGACTGAGGAGTGTTTGGGTTAAGGCTACTGTCTATCAGTGTTGAAATCAAGACCATCATAAGACAATCACCAGGCGATTCACAAGACCAGACTCAAGATCAGACATAAGACAAGGCAGAAGATAAATTGACACAAGTCATAAGAGAGTGAACTCTGCCAAAGGAATGCACTCCTGGCCTTCTTTTTTAATAGCTTGTGACTTTAAAAGACCGTATTCACGGGAGACCCAATTTCAGTGGTATTCCTGAACACATTGTAGACATTGGAAACCCTCAATGGGATGATACCGGGCAATTTTTAGAAGCAGATGACCTGTTAATTTTCCACAAACTCAAACAAGAAAGAAATTGGTGGAAGCACAAAATGGATTTGGTGAATCCACTCCATGAAAAATGAAATAGCAAATTAAACGGGTGCACGTGCATTACTACCACTGGTTGGCAAGTGCGGCCGCCAACGCTGTTTGCAGTCTAGGAGAGCTGTTGTAACCATAACCTGGCATGTTGAAGCTCAATCAAAACCCTATTACAGCCTTTGTCCAATACTTCAGCACGTTTTTCTCAAAACCAAGTGAAGTTTTCAGTTTCCTGAGATTGGAAAGTAACTATTTCTTGTCTTTAAGTTTGGCACTCACGTCAAACTATACTAGTACAGAAATGGCATGTATGTGCTCATAGTGACGCGCACATGGAGATTTGTATTGTTACGTCATAGATATAAGCAACTTTGCCAACCAGTGGCAGTGATGCGCATGCACCTGCCTTATTTGAATATTTCATGGGAAAGGTCCATTGGAATTAGCTCTGAAGTTGGACACACCTGCCTATAGGCAAGTTGTTTCTGATGACTCGCTGCGATCCTCTGGTATACTCCACATCTACTGTGATAGGTGCGGAGTAAGTCATGTCTCTCAGACGGCACTCATGGGGCGATATTGGCTTGGTGATGTTGAAGCTCTCCTCCACATCTGGTGTTCCGACATAAATGTTAAGATACCTTGCAATAAAGAAAGTCATTTGTTATCTGTGAAGAGACTGAAGAAAGGTTGACTGTTTAGTTTTCACTTATTTAATGCTTCAAGAACTTTTAGGCAGAATGTGATAATTTGAGTTCATTTACATTACAATAAACTGTCCTTTTGAGGAAAACTCGGACACTCAACAATTCTACACAGTAGTTACAGAACCTAAGACTAGTTCTTACCCGTATGCATATACGAATCTTTAACATTACTACAAAGAACTTACTTCATGTAGAAATTGGGATCTGCGTCACTCACTATCTTTTCATTGGCTGACATGATCTTCTTGATCTAAAATCGTACATATTCAATCAACATTCATAAGTCGTCAAAATACAAAATACTCAGATTTAAAAATCTTAAGTTTTCAAACCAACACTGCCTTGTTTATCAAGCATGATTCCTATGGCATTGAGTATACTTTGAAATACTTGGTGGACTTTCAAAGGACTAAATTCCATCATTGGAAGAAACATAAAGTTTTCAATAATATTACCTCTACATTGATGAAGTAATTGAAGGAATCGATATGTTGTCTGACCAAACCTCGCACCTTCAGAAATGCAGGGAGGAGCTTCCATTTTTCCTGTAAAAAACAACGTAATCCCAAATACATGTATCCAACTGCAGGCAGGAGAGGCATGACTTCTGTATCTATCCACCGTGTACTTACCGCCAAAGATAAACGATTCTTGGAATAAGCTATTTTTCTCAGAATCTGATTAAACGTTGCCTTTTTTCCCGGTACCCTGTAGCTCCTCTCAGAAAGAGTACCAATACGGACACCACTTGACACTCTGTGCACAAACCCTATGAGACTGGTCTAACAAATTCTAAATGTTTTCTAAGTAATCAACTTGTTTTTTCCCTCCTAAAATGAACCTTTCTGGACATGGTTTTGCTTTCTGACGGCTAATAGGTCAATGTAGGGAACAATTACTGGCGTCCGTTTATGGGACTCTTTCCCACCCCTCGTTAAATTCAAATTTAAAAGTTTTGAAAATCTCAATTGCATTCAGCATTTTAGTCACCGAAGTAAGGCACAAAAATGGATGAAAATTTAAAGAAACTTTGAATTTAGGCATTTCAGTCAACATTCAAACTCATTTTTGTGCACAAAATAATCACAATTTACTCTGCATTGGAAACGTACATGTATTTGTGGTCTTGAGAAAAGATGTTTTTCAGGCAAAAGGCCTATTTCATGTGGTCATGATAGGCCTATATTTCTTAGGCCAAAACCTTGGGAAGCCCTGGCCCAATTTAAACTTCAGGAAATTGTGATGGCTGATTTTTCTTTCTGATAAGCACTAGTCATTGCACAATTACGCACTGGGCCTAACATCAGCATCAGCAACAATTTGACAAAAGTCCGATCCTATCCTGCATGATTTGACAATAAGCAGATACCCTGCCATGCCTGCTGTGCACAGCGTGCTAAGCATGTGACACAGTGTCACACATGTACATGTCAGACAGTGTTATGTAGCCTACATTGAGCATTGAGATCGTTACCTCAACTGTTTTGATGGGTGCCGACAGTTTTCTAATATCACCATCAACAGATGGGCTTTCCTGTGTATCTACGCCCATGCTGATATAATCTGTAATAAAGCGAGGGACGTGTTCAACTGTGCGCTGACATCTTGGAAATCTTCGAATAATCATCCACCTTCAACAAGTGGTGGCGCTGTTCTTCCACTGAGTATTCCACAGACGTAGACATTTTATAAACGTTTCGTTGAACATCGGCCATCGTACATTTTCATCTAGTTTCAACGTACACGTTGCCGAGCAGTTCGTCAATATATAAAAATAACGCCTAACGTTTCACCGACTATAAAGACAAGGTAAAGCTAGAGGTAAAAACAACGTTGAGAGTGAGTACTTGTTTAACAACAAACAACCAGAGGCCTGTAAAAGCATGTGAAACTTTACCGTTTAACAATGTTTCTTACTATATAACGTGTTTAACGCGCTTGCCCAATTTCCGGACCAGCTGGCGCGTGACTGAGCCCAAGGCCGTTTTCCAATACTCAACTCCGTCTCAGGCTTCGTTCCCAAAACGAATCCCCGATTGTGGGCCTGAAGCATTGAAATTACATTGTATATGTGATTGCCGAGTTTATGGTAACAGAGTACCTTCTTCAGGGCAAGCAGATTCAGTTTGCCCTGAAGAAGGTACTCAGTTACCAAAAGTTCGGCAATCACATATTTCAGAGCACTGATTTGATATTATATTCTTGTCACTGTAACTGATATAATTTGGTTATTGATCGATTTTCAAAGTCTTATCAAGATTATTTCACTGGTTCACTATTACCCTGATTCCTATTTTACTGTTCATAACTGAAATCATTTCAGACACGTTGACCTTGGACCATGAGCCTAGGTAAGAGTGATTCTATCGCTGCCATGGCATCGTTGGTTAGTTATGGAGGAGGAGACTCAGACCCTGACTCTGATGATGATAATGAAACTAAGACAGGCCAAGGTACCAGTCTCAGCAATATCATCGCTTATATTGTCATCGTTGCATTCAAATTTTTCACAATCTTTCTTCTTAAGTGCTCCGTTATTATTTCCCAAGGACTTTTCACTACACCTTTCTCTCTCTTATTATTCCAGTTTTCAGGATAAATTTTAAAGGAATTGGCCTTTTCATGAAATTCATCTTAATTTTTTTTTATCATGGTTGTTTCAAAGCCATTCCAGAGCTCCAAGTGGTTACAGTTTAACAAATTAGCTCCCAGTGCAGCCTCAATTTCTTCCAAATTCAGGTTAATTTTGTACAGTTTTAACAGAGTATTTGGCAGAATTAATGATTCTGCGGTCAGTGATGAAGCTAAAGCCAAAGATGAAGCCAAGATGTGGAAGGTTTCCTGCCAATTTTAAAACTCTATTTCATATATATGCACTCTGAGGTTTCTGAACTGCTTGTCTTTGTTTGGTATATGTGAAGGCCTTGTAGAAGGGGAAGAGGCTGCCGACGTGGATATCATCAGTGACGACGAAATGCCGCAAGTCCAGGGATTGGCTAAGGTGAGTTGTCACAGAAGCCAGGTAATTCTAATACACTGCTTTCACAGGGAAACCACGTTGGAATGCATTCCCAGAATGTCTCATATTCAGTGTACATGTAATCGATGGGGCGGTGCCAGACTATTTTGGGCTCGCACCTCACTTTTATTTTTTTGAAACTCTCGTTCAATTCAATATGGCGAACTTTTGATTAAGGCCAAGACCCAGATGAGTGGTCTTAAGATGGACCCAACAGCTGTGAAGACTTCTTGTTTTCACCCTTTGATGTGCCTGCAGGTTGCGGATGACACCTATTTGAATGCCTCAACCAATTCAGTGTCAGCTGTGGCATTTTCAGAAAGTATCCGCCGTTCCTGTAGCACAGACGAAGGAGACGTGAAACTACCTCCGGAGCCAACAGGAAGATGCTCCAAACATCTCCAGGTAATCACCCCAGGACCCCAGTTTGACTGTTTCGAGTGGCGTTGAAGAACAAGCCTCCTAAGGGGGATCCATGGAGCATTCTATGGGCCTGATTCTTTCACATGGACCTAGATATCAATCAGTAATCCATCCCTGGTTCACTGACACCAAAACCCACCTTATGGATGGGGCGAACCAGCATTGGGACCACTGCTTGAGATCCAGATGCATGTGAAACAGATAGGTCCTTTATTATGGCAGGTTAAGGTTATGGCAGAGAGGCCACATTTATTTGCAGTTTATGATGGGACGAAGTCAGCATGCATGTGCCAAGTGGCAGATGGGAACTTGAGATTGGAATCCATTTTGGTTCCAAAATCTGCATGTATGAAATGATCAATCATCTGCTTCTTGGACAACTGGTCTACGGAATGACCGTCTCATCGTCATAGTTTCCCCAAATGATACTCTGTTAATGTTTCCCGTACCTTGCAGGATAAAATTGCCAATTTCTACAAGAAACGCTTTAACCTGAACCAAATACAGACCCGTAAAGACTTCCGAAATCCCAGGTAAGCTGCGGCGAATCAGTATTAGGAGACTGAGAGACAAAAACAGGGAAGGGCCAAGCGTATTGTCATGCTCAAGCCTGCTTGTCACCCCTTGACAGGGTTTCCCCTGCCCATTCAAGTGTGAGATAGGCCACCTCACTGCTATTAATGAACACCTTGGGCTTTTCTGTTGAGTTTTACCACCTCACACTTAAAACAGATAAACGTGGAAGGAAAAAATGCAAAATAGTTTAGATATTTTGAAATGGATAAGTTTGGAATCATTCAGCTTGATAAAGAGGGACACAGAATTCAAGATCAATTCATCTAAGGGGGGAAATTCAGAGTAAAAGAAAACACTCATTTCCCAAGGGGAAACCCTGCCTGTTGATGCTGTGATTTCATTCTGGTAACTGAAATGCCGCTTGAACAATGACAAGATTTTTTTCTCTGCTTCCCAACGTCAGTATTTATGAGAAGTTGATAAGCTACCTTCGCATTGACGAGCTGGGCAGCAACTACCCCACAGATGTGTTTAATCCCCACGGTTGGGATGAGAGTTCCTACTACGAAGCCCTGTGTAAGTGCTGGAACCGACTTGGATGAAACCGCAGTGCGACCACATGCGCGTGTACAAACTAGCATTGGCACATTCAGAACCTTGTGTGATTTCTTGAAAAACTTCATTAAAACCAGAAAATTCATTATCTTAGCACCATGTGAAATTTAATGCATGGCGTTTTTGCACATACGTATACAGTCGAACCCTGTTAAGAGGTCTTTCAGACTTTGTAGAGTGCCTTGTTGTAACAGGAACCTTGTGTTATCTGGAATGAAACAATGAACATCAATGGATAGGGGCTTTAAAAATTCCTTGTTATAAGCTGTATGCTGTATTTACAGTGCGGTACTTAACGAGGTTCAACTGTATGTATTTATAACACGCCTACCACCTTTGACCAATTCTGGCTTCGTAGTTGTGGGAACAACACACTTGTTGAATGACAGTTATTGTGAAGACAAAATCATTGTGGGAACAGTGAACAAATTGAAAGGTGAATGGTCTACCAATCATATTTTTCGTAACCTTACCTTTGTGGATTTACCGTTCAATGACCATGTTCATAGACCTTGCTCCCGCCTAACCAGATCCTCTTCGAGTGATCCCTGTTCACCACTCCTTAGGTTGTATTGTGCTATTGGGGTGTGATCCCTGGCTACATGGTGTTTTAGGTTTCATGGCTTCTGGCTAGCGCCCCCCTGAACAGAGATATTGACAAATGGGAAGAGTCACCAACGTAGGGCTGAATAGCTCAGTTGGTAGAGCACTGGTACGGTGTTCCAGAGGTTTCAGGTTCAAATCCCGCTCCAGTCAATTTCTTTGTTCATCTTTATAATCAGTTCAGTATTTGACCGTGAATTGGTACTGGAAAAGTACCTGATTATAGAACTGTGCAGAGTTGCCGTGGACACTTTTTGTCTAGGCAAGGAGGGAGGAAAGACCCTCTGTGGGAAACCCCAGCGTGACCCCAGCATGACCCCAGCAAGTCCTGGGGTCGACCTGTCGTAACCAGTGCACTACAAGCCAGGGGGCTGTTGGTTCGAGTCCCGCCCGAGTGAACCTGGGCAGTTTTTCCAAAACGTCAGCGCAGAGAAGAGAATGGAAAAAAAAAACCACATGCCAAAATTGAAATTTAGCTCATCTGTAACGATCAACACGTTGCCCTTGCCATCCGCAGCGAAGGTGCAGAAGGAAGACATGGCCAAGAGGGAGAAAGAGAAGAAGGAACGCACCAAGGTGGAGTTCAAGATGGGCATGGTCAAGAAGACCACTCCAGTTCCTGCCATCTCTACTGTCACGACCTCTACAGGTGCCGCTACGACAGCGTCAAGTAACGCCGCTTCCCAACCTGCTACTACCTCAGCTGTACCCTTGCTATCAATAACGACCAGCCACTCGGCACCATCAGCTACATCAGGTATTCATGACTAGGGTTTTTTCAAACCATAAAAAAAGTGAAAAAAACGGCAAGAAATAGCATTAAACATGGCCAAATGCTAGGAATACTAACTCGGGTGTTATTTGGAAATCAAATGTATCTAACTACAACGTCATATTTTGTTACACTCTGCGACACTGCCACAGAGAGGCGTTATCATATTGAGTGTCTTTTTACTGTTATTTGCATTATAATGTCACGTTTTGTTTCTGACAAGATACATAGCTAGATGTATGCCCGTTCAAACCTGTTAGACAGGCCGATTTCTCCTTGACAGTATCAGCAAAAGAGTTCTTACTTTCCACTGGCCATGTTGTAAAAATCCTCCTCCCTGTGATTGTACCGATTTGTATCAATCCATCCGCAGATGAACCAGAACGGAAGCGCAAGTCAAAATGGGGCGTGGTCCCCCAGGACTCCATCAGGCCTCTACTGCCACTCCCTACTCCCATCCAGTCGTTCCCGATTGCCATGGTAACCAGGCCTCAAGTCAACATGATGAGTGCCTTAGTGACCAACCCCGTCTCCTTGCCTCCCATGATGCCCGCATCGTCGGTCGCCAAGACGACCGTCATCCCCTCTGTAGGTGTGTTGAAAAAACCAAAGATGGAGAAGTGATAGTGCATCGCCTTGTAGCAAAAGACATTAAAGCGGAGACTGTCTGGTATCACGCCTCCTCTAACCATCAATTTGCATGATCCTGTATCTTGTCAACTAATGAGGATGATATCACAGAATGATGGTCCGTCACCTGGCCAGGTTTTTAGGTAGCCTTTGAAAAACCTGGTGTCCATTTTTCTCCTCAAGTTCAAAAGCAGTGTCTGAGTTGGAGAAGTTGTAAGCTTTCATGAATTCCCCCAAAGGTTGTTCAATATAGCCCACAGGGTACCTGAAAGTTCGCCAGATGGGAAATCTGTGATCATTTTGTCAGGGCAATGATATCAACGTCAGCGCAGCGTGCAGTTTTGGTTAGTTTTTGTTTCTGTCAAGTTAAGTTCACTGCAAGAAAGGACCATGTTTCTATTTGTTGTGTAGTAAAATGATCAAAGTATTTGATTGTACGTTGGTTTGATTGTACTCGCCTCATTTTTTTGGTGTCTACTGATGAAATACCTCCTGCTCTATATGAGACAAGTTCAAGCGACAACTAGAGTTACCCGTAGTTTGACCAACGTCTCTCTTGACCATGTACGGATGATCCATTTGGAACTAGGACCTGGGGCAGTATTACATCGCAGGTTATCAATAGTCTGTTTGATATTGAAGTTCAAAGGGTGGTGATATCAATGTAATGAGTGAATTTGGTATTCAGTTCAGCCCCAAATTAAGCTTGTCAGAGGTTATCTGGATACATCAGTACGCCCCAGTGGTGTATTCGGGGGTGGGGGGTGGAATTGCCTCCCCCAACGGATATTTGAGTAAGGCTCTTGACAATTTTCTCTCCCCGAACATGTTGAATAAGCCCGGAGCTGCATTCACTATATACCCAGCAAGAAATGAGACCGAGGGGTACCCCCCAACATGTCCAATCCCTATACACATTCCAGACTATTGTTACTTCACACATCCCCCAAGATGTCTGAAAGGAATTCCCCAGATTCCTGCGAGACAATGACCAACACAAAGCAGGGGGGTTCTCTCCGTCTCATACCTTGCTGCATATGATTCACTATGGAAATTCCCCCCCCCCCCGACACACACACCCACACCATGCCAGAGCAACAGTGGCCTAATCAGTGTGGCCGTTTGTCGACTCTCATACGCTGAACATGCTCAGACTTTGTACTAATTGTGCATTTTTGAAATAACCAAAGTGGCTCATTGAGCCCAGAAATCACAAAATGCAGGAGAGACGCAACAGAAGGCAAAATGTGCACAGGGGATTTTAATAACAACTGACGTCGCTCCAGCGTGACTGTACGGAGGTTGTGCGCAGCAACAAACTGCTTTGGTAATGGAAAGATTGCACAAAAGATCCACTCATGTCTTTGGAGCAACAGCTCTGAAAATGACTGCCAGACGCAACCTCTGTATGGAGTACGTGTACAGTTGTTCCAAGGTGAAAGGCCAATTGGCTGAAACCTGAAGGCAAATAGATGGAGTTATGGCTGAGTGACTTGTGTGGACCACTAATGCCTACAAAAGGGCACTGATACATGCCTTATACACGCACATAGCACACACGAACTCTCTTAGTTGCTCCCCGTTCATTCAAATTCAATTTTATTTGGTCTATGTTGTATAAAAGCGGATAAGTGTGTTCCATCGGCAATCCACTTTAAAATGTTTCTTTAAAAACACCAACGAAGACATTCAAGCTACATAATCACAAGTAATTCGCAATAAGATAAGAAAAACCTAAAACAGAATTAAACTAATTACGGTAGATTCTCATAATTAAAAGACCAAATTAAATAAAAAATGGAAAACAATAACAATTATAACAATCAATGCACTTATTACCATGCGTTTCCCGCTTAACTGCGGAATTATACGGTTGAAGTGAGCTGGGAACAAATCTTACTCTTATTCTGTTGACAAAGTGAGCCAAATATGAACATGTTGAATTGAAAGTTAAAGCACTTTGTTATACACAAACTCATAAAATAAATGCAACATTGTCCGATTGACATAAAACTCTCTCATTTTCCGAAGGAACTACTTACGTTGGTTTGGTTAGCCCTCTTACACATCGGTTAAGTGTTTCTTGTCTACCACACAGATACCTTAAGTGATTGGATTATGTGCCTTAGTACTACGCCGAGAGTAAAAAATCAGTTTCTTCGTTTTTGTATAGTTATCCCATGAAATGTTGCCCGTTTTCAAAGGATTTGCATCAGCATTTGAGAAACAGTACTAGGCCTACCTGCTGATGTATGTGGCGGGGTGGGTGTGTTTGCGCTAACCTTACATACCTAGTGTGGACATGTGAACAAAAGATGTCCACGTGATGCAGGAAAGGAAGACGTTCTGTGGACTTACACGTCCACAGGACGTTTCTCCTTCCCTGAAAAAGTTTAGAGGCATTTTGGGGTTGGGGTCATCTGTCGTAAAAGGAAAAGGAATAGGCCTAGTCAAGGAAACCTTGTACACAAAAAAAACCAGCTGAAAATCGTGTTCCCAGTTCAAGAAAAATTAGTATTTTCACTGAATTTTCTGAACTGCACGAAAAGAAAGGAACGTCCATAGTAGGTATGTAAGGTTGTGTGTGTGAGTGTGTGTGTTCTTTAAGAATTGAAAAGTGGAAAACAAGATTCACCCTTCCCTCCGATCGAAGAACAGGATGAGAACTCACCCTCTCACATTAAATGCCATGATTTTGCTTTAGGGAGTTTTACCTTTAGATTTCTCTGAAGAGATTCCCTTGGTTTTCCTCATTTCCTCGGAAAATGGTCGATGTCTAGGTGTAATTTCGTGCCCTGATTATTAATATTATGCCATTTGTGCAAACAATCAGAGATAGTAAACATGGGCATAGTCCTTGTCATGAGCACAATGCAAGAGAAATCCCTTTCTACCAGGATGTTTTCCGAATGTGCATTCCGTTTTTTATTCATCGTG
The DNA here is from genome assembly GCF_054643075.1 of Acanthaster planci. NCBI lineage: Eukaryota > Metazoa > Echinodermata > Asteroidea > Valvatida > Acanthasteridae > Acanthaster > Acanthaster planci. Next base: position 9,994,926 of record NC_141797.1, on the reverse strand, counting down.
GTATCTTGCACAACACGACCGACCAACGATGTAACAAATGTTAAAAAGCAGTTCGGCGGTCTATAAATATCGGGTCGAAACATTGCCTATGTTATAAAGTTTCACACACGGCCCCTTATAATTTAATCGACAGCCCTACCTAATCGCCAAAGCTTGTGATTGCCATATACATGTAGTTTATTTCATAACTCCTAATGTGGTGATTTTGTATCCCCATCCCGGTTTTATTTATTGAACATAGAATTTGTTCTACATGGTTTTAAAGTCATACGTGACAATGTCCTCTGCACTCTGTCACCGTTGGATTAGTCTTGGCCCAAGACGTCAGTGATAGATTGTTGTTTTATTTTTGTTGAAGGGCGCACTAATTGTGAGTCGTTGGGGGCGCACTGTGCACTGTGCACGGTGTCCGCTATCAAGCACTACGTCTTGAAACCAAGACTACCAAGACTACCATTAGATCCGCAGAGAAATGAGGAAAAGGTTAGGCTTTGACCCTGGGGGGGGGGGGCTTTCTGTCTTTCAGTAACAAGCCACATGAAATAGCTTTAGGCTTATATCCTACTCTGCTATAGCTGGCAATATACCAGGCAAGATATGGACGGAGGGAGTACCCCCCCCTTACCTGTCCAATCCCTATACACACTCTAGACTATTGTTACCTAACACATCCCCCCTAGAAGTCTGTGAAGAATTCCTGAGATTCCGATCAAACAATGACCAACACAAAGGCGGGGGGGGGGGTGTTCCCTCCCTCCCACATCTCGTTTCCAACTTGAAAGGGCTTGCAAGGCATGAAGCCGTGTGCCTGGAGGCCGGGCTACAACGCTTCAGAGCGACCCAACCGACAGCCTTTACCGAAGTCGTTTCTGGGTCACCGCTGGTGTTACTTTCCACACCTACAAGTGTTTCAAAGCACTGAAAGGTGTTACAAGTAACACCAAATTACACCAAAATCTTTAACACCAGTGCAAAGTGTTGGTGCAGTCCTCTGATAACACGTAGGGTGTTAAATTTAAAACCCCATGTTTTGCAGTGTAATATGTAATTTTTTAAAATAACAATTTATGATGTTTGTTTAATGCATTTAAATGTCAGCAGTAGTTAAAGCTTAATCAAACATCCATGACATGTCACAGTTTAAGAACGTTTAAAAATGTCAGTATAATATTTGTGTATTTTTTTAAGATCAACTACAGCTTTACAAGTAATTATGCCAACATCATTTTAACATGGAACCATCGATAAGATGCTATTACTATGATGTTCTAAAAATGTCGAATCTTGTGAAATATATCTATTAAATCAGCGAGTTTTAAATATCAATAGGTGATGCTCAAGTGAATTGAGCATCAATTAAGTTTACTTAAGTAAACTTAAGTTTATGTTCTGGTTTGAAAATGTTATCAACACCGGTACATCACATTTCCTTGATATTTTGATATATCCTTGATATATTGGCTACAGCAATACAAGTATATTGAATTCACACCATTCAAGCATTTCAGTACCACTATTATAACCTTGTGAAATACCGTGAGCCGTAAAAGGTTTCCTAAACAGAATCATAATGCCAAAATTAATATTTGTGTTTTCATTTTCGATCACCTGAAGACCAATTCTATTGTGTATTTATCCCATGTCCTATAAAAAGCAAATTCCTACAGTTTTTCATCCTCCCTTGTCCATTTGTCCAAAATTCAGTTTGAGTCAGTTGAGTATCCCAGTTGGACAGGAACTGAACGAAATGAGATTGGAATGTTCACTGGAGAGTTGTTAACTACACGGTATTCACAGCGTTTGCTCCCATGAAAGTAATCCATGAATATAGGTCCGTATTTGCTGTTAAACTGACGAAGATATACCATTGGAACAGTGCATAGAAAATATGTTGCGCCAATCGCATATATAAGATAAACTGGGTGAAAGAAGATCACAGAAAATGGAGGTCCGGCGAGAATAGCCGCTGCCAGTCCCATGTTGGCTAGGCCAAACACCAATCCCGACTCTGTGGCGTAGCGCTCATCGGCGAGTGTAGAACACATGGATATCAGTGTGAAACGTGTTCCACTAGCCGCAAAGGAATGCACGAACAGGACCGAACCAGCGCCCAGAACTCCATTGGTTGAATTAAGGAGAGTCAGAGTCACTCCAGCAAGTCCCAGGGTTAATATTCCATAAACCCACAATCGATCTTTGACGATGGGAACGATTTGAGCGCTCAGGATACTGCTGGATAGAATCGCTGCACCACACAATCCAAACACGAGAGATACAGTTGATACGTCGGCTCCAAAGGCTGATTTCATCCATATTCCCAGTGATGGGTCGAGGGAGGTCCTACCTGTGTCTGCAACGAAGAAACACAGTGCTAAGATGATGATCTGTGCATCGCCAAACACTCTCCATCGCGAGGTACCGGTCTTTAATTCGGCTCTGTTTGTGGATGTGCTGTCTCCTTCAGACTGTCTCGACGAATGGAAATTGTCGGCCCGACAAGTTACCAAAATACCAAACATCAGAAGACATGACATCGGTATGAACAGGAGAAACACTCGCTGCCTCATTATGTCAAACAGTTGTCCGGTAAAGAGTCCCGCAAAATACGTGAATGAAATTTTGGCCATTGCCAAAGCCAGTATATTGCTGCATTCCTTCGACGAATTGTCATACAGGTCTTTTATCCTAGCGATTCCTATGGGTTGGAGACAGGCACTTGCTATACCCTGAAGAAGGCGCCCAACTGTGATAATCAACATGCTTGTGTTCATAACTCCATAAAGGAGACACTTAATTATCGAAATGAGTAATCCCAACGACAGAACAGCGTCAAAGCCGAACCTGTCAGCCAGCAGGCCGGCGATGGGAGAAAAACCGAATTCCAAGACGCCAGTCGAAAAGAAAATTGCACCAACTGCGGGACTCGGCTGCGCTTCAGTCTGTCCACCACTTCCATTTGACAAAACAGCCGATACGTGGTCTGGACGCGTGGACGCCCATTCCATGCCAGACAGAAGAGGAAAGATCGCTCCGTACATCGCACTTTCGAGATACAGGGCTCCAATACTTGTCCAAATTCTCAGCCATTTTTCTGCTTTTGCATTGCAGCGAGCCATGACTGCCCAATGCACAGCGTGAGTTTATAAACCAGGAACAACAGTTTGACCATGGGTCTATAGTGGTTCACCGAGGTACAGTTATGTTGTACAATAGTTGTACTATAGGGCTTGTATTTCGGTACTGAAAGGCTCTATATGAAAAATGTCGCAAGGGGGTTGCTATGGGTGTATTCAGCTATACTGGCGGAGCAAGGTCGTTTTAAGGGTGTAAAAGGAGAAACAGTGGACACTGTCGGTAATCGGTCGCTCTGGAGAATTGAAACACAAAGGGGACAGGACATACCAGACAGGGTCACGATAAGAAAAGGAAAACAACCGGGAAAACTGATAATGTTTTTCGATGTGGAGTTTTACCGTGCATATTTTTATTACATTAGACTGAAGAAAAATAAACAAATCGGTCAAATAATTTGAGAGCAAAATTCTACATTGTCTTTTCAGTTAACAACAATCTTTTGGACAAGAAGGCCATCAGCCCATTTTTTCACAAAGTGACAACTTGAAAAGTAGCCTCGTTACGAGGTCAGGGGAACTGCATTGTTGTAATTGACAAGTGTATTAAAAAACGTGTTAAAAATGCACGCACACATTTCTAAATCGAGGGCAGACCCCACAGGTGGGCGGCAGTAACGGGGGGTCATATCCACCCCCCTCCCCCTTAATAAAAAGGATCCAACTTTTACTTTGAAAAAATGAGAGAGGGTGATTTTTTTGGTTATATGAAATGCGCCCTCTACAACTATCCATAAAAGCCGCGTTTGTGCCCGCGATCCGACTTACATGCAATGGCTTGAAATAACGCACATAGGCCTACCTGTGACAGCCGTAAGCTAACGGCTTCAGCCAACTTCCCTAGTCTTGCGCGTTATTGCTTGCCGTAGCCAAGAAATGATGACATTTAGCATAATCTTTGACCCCCGCCGCCATACATTTTGTTGACAGTGAACTGATCAACCAACCCTAGCGCTAGCAGGCGGTCATTGAGGGTAGAAAAACTGGAGCTAGGCCTATTGCCAGGTCGTACTTCTCACTGTTCATCATGTCAGCAGCAACAGCCTAAAATCTAAGGAACAGGGTAGGTAGTAACATTCCTGCCTCCACCATGGTTAAGAAGTGTTTAGCCAGCTAAACCATGATAGAGGATAGGTAGCTCTGCTGAGTCTAGCGTTAGTATTCCTCTTTTTCCATGTTGGATGGGATCGTCATACCATGGAGGTAGAAATTCTACCTCCATGGTCATACTAACGTTAGCAGAGAATATATCGAAGCAATTACTTAACTGCTTAAAAACCCAATTTTTCAGATCAGTTTCCTCATTTGCATGGCCTGGGGACCGGGGTATCTGGATTGGCCTATGGAGCTCTTTCTCTTTCCAGTAGGCTTAGGCCTAATTAATTTTCCATCTGTCCTCAATTCTGATGCAGTGTTTTTGCTGATGTTTCATTTTATTCAATTGCTGCAGGTTGAAATGTGGGAAGATTGACTTGACAGTGTTTTATACTAGACTTGGTCAAGTTTAGAGTAAGACATCATGACCTTTGGCCTCCTCATGACGTAACTGAGAACGTGTGACTGTCTTTACCATAACCATGCAAGAAGTGCCGGTGCGTGTTGCCGTCAGGGTACGTATAGATTGTAAATGCCTCAACATGCCCTATAAGAGATCAAATTTTTAAACTGTTTATTGATTGTGCTGAAACATGCAAAAATACATTCATTTTAGCATGGCCCATAAGCAGCGAACTTAACGCATTCGCATGTAATCATACCATTTGTGACTGGGTTTGTCAACATAAGTTGTTAAAAGAAGGTGATTTTTTGTAGTGATTTTATTTGAATGGTAAACTGCGCTCCTTGTTTTCATGAAGTATTGCTGATTTGTTTTCTTTGCTTGTGTCCATCGATGCCTGTAGGTGCGTCCATTCCTTCCGCAAGAGAAGTTACATCATCACGAGTCCTGTGTGCGTGTGGTTCCCAAGACCAACCAGGTTGTCGTTGGAAGGGACCGTGCGTTCACGTTTGATCACGTTCTGTCATCCAAGACCAATCAGGTGTGCACGTTATCCTAGCAATCCTCAGTGGTGTCTTACGTTCGGTCAGTGTTACATTTTGAAGAGTCTACCTTGTCACAATTACTTTTTTCATGACTTATTGCTCAAACTCTGTTTCAGCGTTGATTACAGAAAGAATTTCATAAATTTAACATCCCTGATTTCTCCTCGCCATCGCATATCACCAATCGGAAAGGCATAGCACACCCTGAAAAGTCAAATTCAGCAAGGAAAGATCAAAGCATTTGCCAAGAAATCACACAGTATTTTCCAGACCAGTCTCCTGGGTTTGTGCCAAGTCATGTCCAGGCCTGGAACTCCTTAGATACATCATGCTGAATGGTACCGTTACCCTTATGATTACTACCTTATTTCCAGCTTAGATGCAAATCTTTCAAGTCCACACACTAAATTCCTCTGCATGATCATTTACTAATCATTCGTATGCCATACTCTGACTGTGACAAGTTCCTGGAGACTTGTTCCTCATGCCTGACTGAACAAAATGGAAGCCTGCGATCCGGTTCCAATTAATGGTTTCCTTGTCCAACAACCTTTAAAAATCCTGAAGTAACCTCTGAAACAGCTGCGCATCATGTGGTTTACCAGTTGCTTATAAAAAACTAATGGAAAAAAACCCATCAGTTTGTGTGTTCAAAGAATGGATATGAGATAACTTTGGTTACTTCATTTAATCAAGCGTAGGGCGTCAGTGTTGCTCAGGTGAAATTGCTTTATATCTGCCTTCGGGTTTAAGTTTTTCAAAATTAAATATGAGGAGAGATGAAATTCTCAACCACAGTGTATTTTCTTTGTCTTAATTATAATAAATAATAATATTTATTGTTTAAAGCTTATTACATCATAAACAGATCTCAACAGGCTCTACATAAATGTAATATTCTAATATTTTGCCGTTTGTTCTTGTTATCTGTAGGAGGAGGTGTACAATGTCTGCGTGAACAGTTTAGTTGCTAGTTTTTTTGAGGGTTACAATGCTACAGTCTTCGCCTACGGACAAACGGTAAGTTCAGTGAAATGGATTCTCTACTCAAGTCTTTGATTTGTCCAAGAGTGCCAAACAAAAATTGCAGTGAATCTGGACAATTGTCGACACTTGGGCAGCAAATGAAGCAGTTGATGTTTCAAAAGAGACCGTTGGAGAAGGGATGCAGTCAGATTTGTCTGTTGGCCGTCAACGGCGGACATCGCAGCCCCTGTTCCGCTTCAGGAATGCATTCTTGGTTCCCCTTCGGCATAGATATCTTTGTTTCTTGTTCCAGGGTTCTGGTAAAACCTACACAGTTGGAGGACACACCGCAGCCACCCTGACGGAAGATGAACAAGGAATCATCCCCAGAGCTGTCCAACACATGTTCAGCATCATTGAGGTATGATAACCCCTCCGGGGCTAGGATTTGTCTTGATTTCAGGATTTTTCAAACAAATTATTTTAAAATCTAAAAACCCTCAACACACCTCTTTGCTAGTCTTGCGACAGTTGATAGAGAACACAAGAAATGGGTATTCAAGGGGTGCTTTCAAGCAAACATAGAACATACACAGCTGTAGGGTCTTGATCGTTTGGTGTGGGGGGGAGTTCGAAAGTGAATGCAGCCTCGGGCTCATTCTGCATGATGTTGAGGATGAAAAAAATTATCAAAAGTCTTACTTACGGTCTCAATATCCTTGCTTTATTTCGTGGTGTTGTTTTCTGAGGGTGTTGGTGCTGTTATTTGATAAAATATACCAATAAGTTTTTCCTACTCGCCTATGAATTACTATTTGCCAAAGAAACCCAAATCCTGCCCTCCTGCTGGATAGGCTGCTGTTTTTAATAATCATTTTTCTCCAATCTCACCTGTACTCCTAATTTCAAAGCTACAAATTTTAGTCCTTTTCAAAGTCCAGGAAGTAAATTTAAAACCAAGGTGTAATGCATACCTGTGTATACATGTACATCAATTCTCCTAGTACTAGGCATTTTTCTGTTCTCATAGGAAAACCACAATGTCGATTACAACCTGAACGTGTCTTACATTGAGATCTACAAAGAGGAGCTCAAAGACCTGCTGGATTTGGAGACTAACAGTAAAGAGATGCACATCAGGGAAGATGAGCATGGAAACACTGGTGAATGCTTGTGATGAAACTGAGCCATTGAGTCTGTTATGATCAGGAAGACCAGAAATATGTGGTTATGAGTATCCATGGTTATGAGTATCCATGGTTATGAGTATCCACGGTTATGAATATCCATGGTTATGAGTATCCATGGTTATGAGTATCCAAGGTTATGAGTATCCATGGTTATGAGTATCCATGGTTATGAGTATCCATGGTTATGAGTATCCGTGGTTATGAGTATCCACGGTTATGAGTATCCATGGTTATGAGTATCCATGGTTATGAGTATCCATGGTTATGAGTATCCATGTTATGAGTATCCATGGTTATGAGTATTTGGGAGAGCAGATTGAGTTGTGTACTTCGGGTAAAGATGAAAAGCAGTTGTACATTGAATGAAGTACATGTAGGGTGAAATTTGAAGGGGTAACCAACGAGGGCTCACATTGTTTTGTAGGGGGCACTGAAAGCAAACTAACGGTGGCTTGTATACACTCAAAGTTTCAAATGGGGACACCAGGGGAGGGGGGACTTCTGCTAGGGGTATGCTCCCCCAAGTTGCACCAGTGGTTGAACTCCCTGTATTAGATGAACACAATTTATTATAATCTTGGGTTCAAAGCTCATATCAAAAAGAGAAGGCAGATTCTACCATGATGTCCACCATTTGCACAAGTACCTGTAAGTACTGCTCCCTAGTGGATTCCTGTCTAATTTTGTCTGTCTGTCGGTGCAGTGGTGATAGGCGCCACTGAGGTATCATGCGAGAGCCTAGATGAAGTCCTGAACTGCCTAGCCATTGGATCGGCTCACCGACACACCGGAGCCACTAACATGAACGAAGTGTCTAGCCGTTCTCACTCCATCTTCACTATGGCATTACGTAAGTCAGGAGTAGTAAGGAGAGGCCTGATATTGATTTAGATGAGTGGAAATTAAGTTGCATGATTAGTAATGGATTGAAAAGTTCGCGTAGTAAAGAAAATTATGTGGAGTTGATTTTGTTGCTTTTAGGTTATTTTACGATCGTTTATCTATGACATGTTTGCCGTTCTAACTCACCAGATGTTTTTGCCACCGGTATACGTCCAGTCCTTCGAAATTCTCACCTTTGTAGGAATCTAGTGACATAGTTTTAAACCAAAATTTGTTTAAGATTACAGTGGCTTGATTCTACCTTCCTCAATCCTTCAAAACCTTGCAGTAGATTTTGAAGGAACTGGGAGGGAGGAAGTAACAGGGTGCCAGTCCTACAGAGGGGTTGCATGGGGTGCTCTCACAGAAGAGCTAGGTCTTTGTCTTTGCCATGAAATCTAAATAACCAACATGTCCTCTGTGAGGGCGCTCTATGCAGCGCCCTCTGTTGTTGCATTGAGTAATTATTAATAATTGTAATATTTTATTCATTTATAAAGTGCAAATTTCATAAAAATATGTTCAAATGCACTGTAGATTAAGAATCTAGTGAAATTACACTGACAAAATACATGTGTGAGCAAGTTAAACAAGATACATCCACAAACAAATTAAATAAATTCATCTAAAAACTTGCCAAAAACATATATACAAGAACAATTTACACATCCACCTACATGTATATAAGAACCAAAGATAATAGAGCAAATGATGACGACTTTTAACCCTACATTTTTTATTTAATTAATTGCATGTTATGTTGTTATCAGAGCAACGTTGGGAAGACCCAGCCAACATCCAGGGCAGGGAACCAGCACCAGACGAGGACCAGCCTGAAGCGAGTGTGCACACCACGGCAGCCAAGTTCCATTTTGTGGATCTAGCGGGGTCAGAGAGAGCCCACAAGACTGGCAATGCTGGTGAAAGATTCAAAGGTAGTCTACTGATTAGACTGACATTTGATTTGATTAGATGAACAGGAAAGATGAGACACTCCGTGTCTATGTACAGATTCAGAGAAGCGTCTGTTTGACAACTTAGTGTGGCCTTCCACATTGACTTCCACCCAGACATTCACTTTGCTCTCTGTGCTGCAGTGGGCCAGACCAGTTAATCCGTCTTTAACTTTCTTTTTCAAGTAAGTCGTGTTTATTTGTAACCAGGTTAGGGTTTAAAACAGTGTTAATCATGGACGCGTGTACTACTTTGAAATATTAAAAAAATACACTTTAAAATTTTAGCCAAAAATTTTTTAGAGGAATACCAAAAGTGACAAAAATTAAGTGTGATTCAATGCTTTATAGAATAGTGTTATAGTGGAGACTACAGGCCTTCACAAGACCAGCACAAGACCAACACAAGGCCCCCCCGTCTGAATTCAAGCTACACGCTATTCCAGTGAACTGCAACAAATGCATTCCTTTGTCATAATTCGACCTGTTAATGGGCTCAGTCCCATGCATGGTCTTGTGATGGTCTCGGCTGCAACATTGATAAAGAAACACGCATTAAACGGAATGAAATTATTTCTACCAAACAGACAAGCATACCAGTGGAATTACAGACTTCAGCAGACAGATGGGGACAAGGAACAGACCAAAAGATTGACCAACCGACACGCAGACAGACATAACAAGACAACTGTTATGCCAATGTAGCTTTAAGCTGGCACTCATTTGATGAGTGTTAGTCCGGCCGTATGTAGAATTCTTGAACAATCTTGTGTATTCCTTTGATAAGTTGTTTGCATATCAACAGCATGCGATATTAGTGCACCTTTCGTTCTTGCCGTTTCCTGCAGAGTCTGTTCACATCAACAGCGGTCTTCTTTCCCTGGGTAACGTCATCAGTGCCCTGAGCGATCCCAAGAGGCGGGTGTCTCACATTCCTTACAGAGACTCCAAGATCACCAGGATCTTGAAGGACTCACTGGGAGGCAACGCCAAGACGTGCATGATTACCTGCATCAGCCCCTCGGCCGTCAACTTCGACGAGACCCTCAATGCGCTCAAGTATGCCAACAGGGTAAGAGTCAGCAAGTTTATTTTTCCATCTCATCAAATAAGAACTGCTGCTGAGATAATGTCACCTCTCATTATTTTTTGTCGTCGTCTTAATTCTTTTTTTTTTTTTCATTTCCTTAGTAAGCCCCTTTTTTATGCTTTTACATTTATAAATGCTTTTATTAAGATGGCTTTTTTGTTCATTTTAATGATACAACTTCATGTTTCATTTATTTTTTACTGTCTTGATGATGCTGTAAATTCACCGACAATTCGGCCTTGTGTTGCCGAAGGGGGATATTTTAATAAACCATCATTGATTGATTGAATTGCTGTGACACTAGTTTTCAGGTGAAAGCTTGCTTTCAGGATTTCTCCTTTCAACTGTTGGCTAATAGTAATTCCAGTGTAGACAAAACCATCCAGAGACCTGTCTTAAGACCAGACACAAGTAACAGGGTGAACATTGACAAAGGAAAGCTTTTGTTGCAGTTTATTTGAATAGCTTGCGACTTGAATTCAGAAAGGACGTCTTTCAGTTACACTGTTTTGCTCAATTTCGGAGTGAAAGAAATCAAATATTTTTTATCAGGCACGCAACATTAAGAATAAGCCGATTGTGAACCGAGATGTCAACTCGTGTCGTATCGCCGCCATGCAGACAGAAATCGAGGCATTGAGAGAGGAGTTACAGAGGCATCAATCAGCCAAGTCCAATCGTCACTACGTAAGACCCTCACTTGAATTGATCAGTTGTTGAGAATTTTCTCTTTGAGAGAAGCTCACCGCATTGTGTGTCTCTGCTGTTTAAAGAGCAGTTACCTTTGGTGTGGAGTGCCCAGGCCAGGGTATCTCTGTTGAGTATGTGTGGTTCTGAAAAGAACTGGAGGGCACTCAACCTTTTGGACAGTATGCTCTGTCTGTCGCCATTGGAACTTTTGTCGACGACGGGCAAAGCATACTCTCTGAAACGTTGAGTATCCTCCGGTTCTTTTCACAACCACTCCTACTCAAAACAGATGTCCTTGCACGGTGCTACCCAAAACCTCTCTGCCTTGCCACCTTCACTATGCAAAGCAAGCTTCAGAGCCCCAGTTCCTCTCAGCTGAATTAGTTCCTTTGATCAACAGGAAGATGCTGATTCACAGAGAGTCAAGGATCTAGAGGGCAGCATTATCAGGTAAATAAGTCCCATGATATGACTTACTTTGAGCAGCCCCCCCTCACTGTTCTGAGTGATGGGCAAGTTGAGCTTTTCCAAGTATTCATCCAGAACCAGATCTTAAAATGGAAATCGCTTTTGAAATTATGCTTTGCACAAAAGCAGAATCCTTGAGGAACCTCACCCCTGAAATAAAATCCTTTAAACCGTATTACCTACTTTTGGATGGTGAAGTTTGTTAATTTCATGGATACTGTAATTTCATTGACCAAAGTTGTAAAAGTAGAAGAAACTTGCTTAAGTGTGAGAAAACCTTGCTTGATAAATCAGGTAACCAGCTAAAACTCCATGTGGTGTTTATTGTTTGGGATCGTATTTAGCTGTCTTTTGGTTAGCATGACAGTCAGATAGAGTTTGAGTTGGTAACCTTGGTTTTTTTAAGCAGGGTTTTTTCACGCTTAAGCAAATTTTGTGCTTAAGCAGCTTTATGAAATTGGCCCCGGATGGTTGTGGAGGTATCAGGATTGTGGAAGTAACCACCTGGACAACTCTGTTTTAATCTTGATGCCCCTAGAATGCTTAAGTATCCACTCTGAGCGGGAACAAACGAGGGCATGTTTTTTATATGAACTTGACAGTCCTTTGATACAAACTTACCTCATAGATGCACAAGTTTATGTGTATTTGACGCAGGGCGCGCTGAGTGCGTGCAACAAATTTATTCTAGAATGTATGGTCTTCACTTGCACGCCGAACACGTGCAAGAACCTGGTTGGAAAAACTTTGTACCAGTCTGTCTTTGTTTGGCTGCTGAGGGTGCCCTTCAACTCTGGGTGAATTGAGGAGACGCCATTGGTTTCCTGCACAGTGGAAGATTTTAGAAGATTCTGGAATTGTGCAAAGTGCATCAGGAGCTAGGGTTCAAAAATTATTCTCGACTGCTGTGATGTGGGACGTGTTTTTTCCTTACCCCTTGATTATGCTTGGCATCTTTGGCTTCTACTTGGGTGCTATGCTTGCCATTGGATGTGAGAAATACAATTTCCCACATCATAGGAGCAAACAGTTGTTAATTGTCTTTGTCCTTGAAGGTTGCGAACCCAGTCTGCCCACTACCAAGTCTGCACCGAGGAGGCTGTCAAGTTACTCAGTGTTCTCCAAGACAGTGATAGTCTGACGGAAGATGAGGTCACCGCCATCAGGAATTGGTTAGATTTAGCCCAGGAAGCTGTAGATGCTAACAATGACATGCAAACAATGGTGCTAGGCAATCAACAGGCTGCGATCGAAGACTTACAACAGAAATTGAAAAAGGTACGAGACCCTCATTGCTTTTTCTTAAAATTTCCTACTAAAACATTCTGTTCTTTTGTATTATTATTTGAAACACAGTGTAAAAGGTCAAACTTCAAAAGACCTCTCCCTGACCCAAGCTAACATTTAGATTGCTTTTCTTCAAGATCATTCCTAGTGTTTATCATATTCATATTTGTCCTGCCAGGCACTTGATGATCTTGCCAGCGACGAAGAGATCTTCAGTGCCAAGACAAAAGAGAACAACGATCTGCTGGCTAGAATCAAGGAACTGGTGAGTCTCATTTACTTCAATTTTTTTGTACTATGCAATCCAAGCTTGATATGCAGAGGAGATCATTTTCTTGCCATAGAGATGGGGAGTTCAGTGGAATTTTTGCTCATCCTGTCGTAGGAAAAATTGCACAACGAAACAACGAACAGACTGGAAGACGCTGTGGCAAGACTTCATCGACAAGAAGAGGAACTGATAGAGCAGCAGACACTCATACAGGAACTACAAACGCATAGAAAGGTACATACATTGACTGCATTACAGCAGAGAGCTGTACAGGAACCAAAGAAGCACAGAAAGGTATACACTATAGCATAGGCAATTGTACAGGAACCAAAGGTGTGCAGAAAGGTATACACTACAGCATAGGCAATTGTACAGGAACCAAAGGTGTGCAGAAAGGTATACACTACAGCATAGGCAATTGTACAGAAACCAAAGGTGCACAGCAAGGTATACACTACAGCATAGGCAATTGTACAGAAACCAAAGGTGCACAGCAAGGTATACACTACAGCATAGACAATTGTACAGGAACCAAAGGTGTGCAGAAAGGTATACACTACAGCATAGACAATTGTACAGAAACCAAAGGTGCACAGCAAGGTATACACTACAGCATAGACAATTGTACAGGAACCAAAGGTGCACAGAAAGGTATAAACTACAGCATAGACAATTGTACAGAAACCAAAGGTGCACAGAAAGGTATACACTACAGCATAGACAATTGTACAGGAACCAAAGGTGCACAGAAAGGTATACACTACAGCATAGGCAATTGTACAGGAACCAAAGGTGCACAGAAAGGTATACACTGCAGTGTAGGAGACACCTGTACAGGAACCAAAGGTGTAGATAGGTGTCTGGTGTTCTATGGGAGACAATCATGCAGGAACCAAAGGTGCTCAGAAGAGTAAACGCAGTGCTACAGTGACATAACAAGATACATATAAATGGAATGTTGCCTTGAGGTGTATAGAATTCAAAATTCTGTTTTCAAGCCGAAGCAATGTTACCCCTGTTCACAAGATCCACATCTGATTTCCCAGGTGGTTGACTCTGAACCAGCGGAGGACAACTATGAAGCTCCTCTAACTGGACGCAGGAGACCAATGTCAGTACCAGCACATCTGTCTGGTTTCAGGAGGGCCAAATCAGCGGCTGATGGAGAGACTCTGCAAGGAGATAGGCCACCGTCTAGGAAGTTACACACCAGCCCACCGTTGGTAGGTAACACAATTTAAGACATGCCTGTCACCTTAAACAGTGTCCAACATCATGTGTGCTGGTGTGGTGCTTAGGATGTAAGCAACAATGCGTCATTGAAGTAAATTGAACGTGACGTACAACATTAACATTGTAGCCCTTATATATATGCAAGACAAGTGATAGGAAAACCTCATTAAAAAGATGAACAAAGAGTAAACGTTGAAAGTCCATGGTGCAGTAGCTCACCAAATATCCAACACAGAGCACTTTTCTTGTTTCTTGCATCTGTTCCTTTATTGTAGCATTTGTGTTTTGTTGTCTGTCAGTCTTTCTCTCATAGGGTATAAATTTAGTACTTGCGATATCTCAAACCCTGGTGTGTAGTTGGTGTCATTCTTATGCAACTGAAACTATGCCCATTTTGCAAAGTGTTTAAGCTGAACTATTGGAACTGGAAAAATGGCAAAGGTTTGATATCGGCCAGTGGTGGCGCGTAATCAGTAGAGGTTGAGTTACCATGAGGCAAAGTACATGTATTGATATTGGAATCTTCCACTGTTTGGAAAATGCGGACAAGATTGGGACAAGATGGTGGCCAAACACATTTGTTCCTTCATGTCCTACGTGGGCAACCATAGATAAAACTGATCACATTGTATTGTGGGCACGAGCAAATCACCTTTCACATCTGCAGGTTCATTCTTTATATTCAATCAAGTTTGCTCTTTGCGACACAGCTAGAGACCAGTGAACGCTCGCCGAGGCTGTATACTGACAGCTTATAACTTGTATGTTCATGTTAATGTTCTCCTTGTTTGACATTATACTCGGCCTCGTTCGTCAGTCCACTAGTCAGCAGACTTCACTCTTCTCGTCTAGTCCTTCTATCTCCAGCCAAGTCTGTGCGGCCTCTGCACAGGTCTACAATCAATTTCTGAACACTTTGGTACGTTTCTGCATGTCACTCGGTCCGCACCGCAATTCATCCATTGCATGTGTGATGAATGCAGCAACAGTCGGTTTACAAGTCACATGCATGCAATTCACGGTGTTCAGATTGACTCATCCTGGTGTTTTTTATCGTCCCAAACTTCCTGTGTCATCTTTGTGAAATGAGCATCTCTTTGGGGACAAAGCCCTCTCCTGATATAATGCTGACTTCATGCATGTATCCCGCAAACCATACCAACTTCTGTTGAATAAACTCAACCACCACAGATGCATGATCAATTTTCTATTATTATTATTATTATACACATTAATTGTAATTACTCAATGGATAAAATCATATTTCAACAGCTGTACTCCTTTAAGACGCATTTAGGTTCCAAGAATTCACCTGTGGTATATGTGACATCATAGAACTTCTGTACCATTTGTGTTTATTTAAGAAAAATCCTCATTTGGTTTTTGGCATTGCTTTATTTTATCCCTCTCCCCCAATTTCTGATCATCTGCGCGTTATTTTTTTTTGGGGGGGGGAGTTCAGATTAATGTAAAATCCTGTTCCATCATTTCTTGGCAATGAATGTTACCACATGACATTTACAAGTGCATACACATATGCTTATGGTAATTCCAGAAATTAGGGGTCCATTTTTTTTTTTTTGGGTCCCTGTCACATCTGTCATATGATTTTGTAAGTTCAGAACACATTTTTGAATTTCCAAGAGTAATGAATTAATGCAAATTACCTGCCAAACAAATAGTAATAGTTTGAAATCAATGCCGGTGATATTTCCTTGCCAAATGACAAAGGTCAGATGGTACAGGGACACCAAAATGTCACTCTTTAGGACCCCTAATTCTGGAATTACCCATATCCTCCGCATTTCATCCTTGTCCCAATTTACGTGCATGGCTTTCATGGAAATAGGATGAACCATAAGGGTCATTGTATAATTTGGGTCGCTGTCACATCTGACACGTGATTTTGTAAGCCTAGAACACTCTCTTTAATTTCCAGGAGTGATTAAGCCATGCAAATTACCTGACAACCAAATACATATATTTGGAAGTCAATTTCAGTGATATTTTGGAGTCAAATACCACAGGTCAGGTGTGACGGGGACACCTAGAATGCCAGCTTTTCGGACTCTAGATTTATAGAATGACCCAAATACATTTTATTATAATAGCTTGTAAAACGTGACTTGACCTGGAATCTGTGGTATTCTTCTGCCTCAGACAGCTGCAATTGCATGTTCATTCATGAAATAGTCACCTGCTAGTGAACACGGAATATTCTAACGCTAGCATTCAACGTTTTGAAAAGTGCATGCCTCCTTTATGAAATAAGTTGCATTCAGACTTGCATTTAAGAAACAAACTGAGCCGGGGAGGGGTGATTTCTCTGAATTTCAGAACGTATGACCTCCTAAATTTTGGATTTCTAGAGGTCTAATTTTCAGACTTTTCTACTGTATGGCACTTTGTTTAAAAAGACCCAAGTTTAAGATTCACATAGATGTAACCATTTTTCATGCCTTGTTAGTTCTGGTAATCCTGGAGTGTCAGTAATTTGAGGCCTGAGCCAGACCAAGAGAGGGTGCAATTTTCCTAACAATGGAGGCTCCTTTGGTAGGAACTCCACTTCACTAGTTCACAAATGACTATGAAAAGCATGTGTTACAGAGACGTCGCTACCAAGAAAATGAACACTCCTACCAACGTGGCTCTGGTCAGGGTGGATTGTTGCCATTGTTACAGCCCTTCTCTGGATTTTTGTGGATTTCTCATCACTCCCAATCTCAACCGATGGTACACCCACCGCTCCCTCCATTGAAGTGGCTTCTTTTTTTCTGATTGGTCCGTGTCGACAGTTCTCGTTGGAGCGAATTGTACAGGGCTTCAGAGCCAGGAGTCACCTCATTCTGAAACGGCTAGAGGAGCAAGATGAAGTGATGCAGTGGGAGATGAGCGACAGTAGCAACGATGATAATGACGATAGCCAGTCAGGGTAAGTTGGCACCTAGTCCAGGTCCTATGCTGTAGTGAGTGACAGTAGCAACGATGATAATGACGATAGCCAGTCAGGGTAAGTTGGCACCTAGTCCAGGTCCTATGTTGTAGTGAGTGACAGTAGCAATGATGATAATGACGATAGCCAGTCAGGGTAAGTTGGCACCAAGTCCAGGTCCTATGCTGTAGTGAGCGACAGTAGCAACGATGATAATGACGATAGCCAGTCAGGGTAAGTTGGCACCAAGTCCAGGTCCTATGCTGTAGTGAGCGACAGTAGCAACGATGATAATGACGATAGCCAGTCAGGGTAAGTTGGCACCTAGTCCAGGTCCTATGCTGTAGTGAGCGACAGTAGCAACGATGATAATGACGATAGCCAGTCAGGGTAAGTTGGCACCTAGTCCAGGTCTTATGTTGTAGTGAGCGACAGTAGCAATGATGATAATGACGATAGCCAGTCAGGGTAAGTTGGCACCTAATTCTGGTAAGGGAGCACGACCTCAGCTTTCTTTGCTTTCTTATCAGGGTCTTGGGACACACATGGAGTAAATCCAGCTTGTCTCGGAAGAAGTCTGATTCTAAACAGAGTGACTCGGCAAGTCGATTATCCAGTACTGAGAGCACCAAAGGTAAGTACAGTTATTGACTGCCTTGAGTCAAGGATTGAACTCTCGCACTTGTTAGGGTTTTTGTATTTTAAATTAAATTATTGTCAAGTGGACGGGAGCAGCTTGCTGAGCTTAACCAGTTAACGTCGGATTTTCTTACCTGAAAAAGCTGCAGGGAGCGGGTTTATTTTACCTGCAAATTCTTCAACCTCGCAATTGCGCTTTGAGCCAACCAAGCATGACGCATCAATATATCAACCGCAGAAAATGAAAAAAGAATTCTTCAAGGAGTGTACGCGTCCTCCGTGGAACAATTAAGGAAAATTGTGTGTATGTTAACATGTCATCCAACGTCAAGTGGTTAACAAGATACCGCAAGTCCACAACTTGCTCCGCATTGGTTCTAAGATTAGTCCTAAATGGGTGCATTACTACGGGAGAAACAATGAGTGGCATTATCTATTCATTAGACCAAGATGTTTGGATCCTTTGAGACATTATTATTCATTGTAGAAAAAAGCAAAGAATTAGGTTTTAATGATAGGAATTGACCACGTAGTCTTGTCGTGACTTCTTCAGGGTTTGGAGGGACGATGACCAAGACATTGGCCGCTAGTTGTCTGAAGGATCTCCCTTACATCGGGTCTCAAGAGATGGAAGCCCTGCGATCGAGCACCGTGGACTATCAGCACAAGGTCCGGGAATCTAAACTGAGGGTACAGGAGGCCCAGCAGAAGATGAGAGATCTGGCACTGAACATCAGGTGGGCTTGCCGTTACTCAGATGAGTAAACTCACAGTGACTCATTAATTGAGTAATGCTTCATTCCATCAAGAGAGTAGGACATTATGTACAGGACTACTTAATGTATTATACTTCAAAATCTCTGCACTGTGTGCTACCTGTTGATCTGGCAGGACTAGGAAAAAAAAGAACCTCGTGCATTAGCTCAGATACCTCATTTTTAAAATTCTGTCCTATAAGATTTGACTTGGGAGTCAGCTTGCACCGCGTATGATTTCTTCGCACGAAAACAAATTTTGAAAACATTGAACCAGTGACTAACAACCAGAACAGTTATAAGTTTCAGTAATCAGTTCCCTAGGCTGTCTGTGTCTGTGAAGTAACGTCCACGGCTACAAAGTTTACGTGAGGCAGTTTTGTTGCATTTTAGCAAATGCGAGGTAGTTCTCTTACAGTGCTTTGCATGTGAGCTAAACTGTCATGTTCGCGGAACAGATGTGACACACTATTTGGAACCAATCAAAGTGCAGCAGTGCACTACTTGAAACAGCTTGCCACTAATGCGTTCTGAAAGTTCGGACTGTTGATGTGATTTTTCCCTTCAGGTTGAAGGAGGAATTGATCCGGGAATTGGTGAAGACCGGCAGGGAAGCAGAGACGGCCAATAAGAAGTACACAGAACGAATCAAGCAACTGGAATTGGTACGCATGCCTAAATATGGCTAGCGTGTCATTTTGTTTGGCAAACAGTCAGCTCACAAGTTCGAAAAATTTGGGAAAGGTAGATATGGGGCAAGCTGAAATGACAAGATGAAATGAGCTGGCGAGTGGAGCAGACACCTTGACAGTACACTTGTGCGTATGTTCTTTTTTTGGGCAAGCCACGGTACCCCTTTGGCCGAAGAGGTCTTTAGCGCATTCTTACTTCCTGTGTGTGAGTGTGGTACCCCCGTAGTATTACCTTCTAAGTCTTGTCGTCAGCTGGTTCTGTTGACAAAGCTATTCTGCTTGGGAATGTGCTGTTTTCTATCAACAGGAAGCGCAGAATGCTAAGACAGAGCTCCACGATGCCCAAGAAGCGCTGCATCGTCTGGAAGCCAAGGAACATCAAGAGACACAAGACAAAGACAAACTCGGCGAGGAGTACCGACGGAAGATGGACAAGGCCAGGAACCGCATGAAAGAACTTCAACGCAAGCAACACGTCAGTAAACCCTCCTCAACTTACAACGCTTTCAGGAAATTTTTTCCCACTTAGGTTATTAAAGAAGCCTCCATCACTGATTTCAGGATTTTATCATCAGGATTTTCCCGATTTCCGTATTTTTAAGAAATATTTTTTAACATCTGGAAAAGCTCGAGTTTAGTGTGAAGGTGTTTTTATACGTAGAAGACGACTCAAAACACAAGGAACTGGTGTTTCAAGGGATACCTTCAGAAAAAAGACAAACATACCATAAACCTTACACTTTTGTGGGGCCCTTAAAACCTCTGATTACTGTTTCATGGATATTTTTCTTCCCCGATTTTGACATTTTCTAGCTGTCCACCAGGATGGACATTTCCCCTGCAATTGTTTTTCAACCTTTACCTCTGCTAAGAAGTGATCTTCTTGCGATCGCAGGACACGGAGAAGCTGTTGAAAGTTCAGAATCAGAGTGACAAGAAAGTGACGGAATTGGAGCTTGCTGTGGGCCGAATGAAGCAACATCAAGAGCTGCTGCAGCACCGTCTCAAAGAAGAAGCCGACAGGAAACTCAAACTGGAGGTGAGTGGAATGAAACTAGGGGTGTACATTTACGGGTATTTTTGGAACCGGGTACCTGTTCGACGTCAGTACTGGGTACCCGGGTACCCTTAGAATATAAAGAAGACTTTGACAAATGGCCTTGCGGGTTAGGGATAATGACTTTTAATTCGTCATAAATGTAGAAAGAAATGCAGAAGGACCAACAGAGGATCAGGGAGCTGGAGATTCGAATGGAGCAACAGCAGAAGATACTCAAAAGGAAAACGGAGGAGGTGAGTTACTCATGTAACTCAACTTGATGTTCAAGTCACCCATTAGTACCTCATATTTACCCCTTGAGACCACCACAAGACCCCCACAAGACAATCTACAGACCAGCATAAGACCTCCAGTCTGAAATAAAGTCACAAGCTATTTACGATGAACTGTGACAAAAGCATTCCTTTGATACTTTTCACTTATTTACTTGTGGCTGGTCTGGTTTCGCGTGTTCTGTCTGGTCTTGTGTATGGGCCTTGTGATTGATTTTGTGTTTGGTCTTGTGACTGGTCTTGTGACTGATCTTGTGACAGGTTTTGTGATTGGTCTTGTTTCTGGTCTTGTGACTGGTCTTTTGTCTGGTCTTGTGACTGGTCTTGTGACTGATCTTGTGACAGGTTTTGTGATTGGTCTTGTTTCTTGTCTTGTGACTGGTCGTGTGACTGGCCTTGTGATTGATCTTGTGACAGGTCTTGTGACTAGTCTTGTGTCTGGTCTTGCATGTGACTGGTCTTGTGATTGGGTTTTTGTCTGGTCTTGTGTCTGGCCTTGTGACTGGTCTTGTGTCTGGTCTTGCATGTGACTGGTCTTGTGACTGGTCTTGTGTCTGGTCTTGTGGCTGCTTTTATGAATGGCTTCGTGACTGGTTTACCTTGCACCCATACTTGTGATGGTCTCAACTTTCATCCCTTTTACCCTGTTAGTCCCGGGTTCAACCTTGAACTCTCTGCCTTATCTTGTGCCGTTTGTTTTTTGCTCCAGGTTGTACTTGCCCAACGCAAGCTTCGTCAGGGTAGCGCCCACAGCGATGAGCACGCCAAGCTTGACGAGCAGAAGAAATGGATGGACCAAGAAGTGGAGAAAGTACTGGAACGTAAACGCAGAGTCAAGGAGTTTGAAGAAGTGAGAAACTTTTTCTTTCAGGCAAAGAAAAGGTTAAAGCAGAAATGTTAAACCTTGAGCTTGAGGGATTAAGAGATAATTATTTACATAAATTGGTTTTCGTTGATATTGTGTTGTGTTGTGTTGTAATGTATTGTGTTGTGTTGTAATGTATTGTGTTGTGTTGTGTTGTAATGTATTGTGTTGTTTTATGATGCATTGCATTACATAGCTATTTTGTGTTGTGTTCTTTTGTGCTGTAATATATTGCATTGTGTTGTGTTGTGTTATGTTGTTTTTTTGTTGTACTGAAAATTAAATTTTGTGCAAACTTGAACAATCTGTGGCACAAATGTTTTCGTTGAAGTAATATTTTTAAAGATCATCACAATATGGCACCATAAAAACCAGTTCATTTCATTGATTCATTTCATTTCATTGATTCATTTCATTTCGTTGATTCATTTCACTTCATTGATTCAGTTCTTTTCATTGATTTAGTTCATTTCATTGATTCAGTTCATTTTATTGATTCAGTTGATTTCATTGATTCAGTTGATTTAATTGATTCAGTTGATTTAATTGATTCAGTTGATTCATTGATTCAGTTCATGTTATCGATTCATCTCATTTTATTGATTCAGTTTATTTCAGTTCATTTTATTTTACTGAAAAGAAGTTTCCCTCCTCGCTGTAGGAGCTTGCCAAACGTGAAGAGATAGTTGCCAAAAAGGAACAGCTTCTGAGAGAAAAAGGCGAGCTGGAGATGAAGAGACTGCGCTCCAGTCAAACACTGACAAAGGTGCGTTGCAGGTGGAGGCTACAAGAGGCTTGGCGAAGGAGTAGTTTCTGTGGACTAGGGCCTCAGCAATTATCAGGCTATGCAATTAGTTGATCATTATGCTCCTTTGTGGGTTCCATTTTTTTTGGTTCAGTTCATTTCGACCCACCTTTGAAGGCTGTGAACCTGTGCAGATGACTTCATAAATGTATTTGTTCAGTTGTTATTTAGATGGTTAAACATTGATAGCACATCATGTTATACTTTCACGTTAACCTGACATTATCACACAGCCGTCTGTCAATCTCACAGTATGTACTCTCATTTAGTTTTAGTACCAATAGTAGGGCTGAGTCAATTCGAATAATTCGCTATTCAAATATTCAACCTTCAATTTGATCAAATATCCAAATATTCGGTCGTACCAACCGGCAGATTGATGATGAACAAACTATATACAAAATCAGTTGCAATAATGCACACAATTGTACATTATGATCACAATAATAGCTTCTCTTTCTAGGAGTATCTCCAGTCACGATTTAGCAAGATTTAACAGACTAACAGTAATTCTTGCCCAGTTGAAAATTTCCATTCCTTTTACATTTTTTAATGAATCCTGTGAGATATATTATTCTGTCACTTTTTATTTGAATCTGCTCTAAACAAGCCTCCATAGTGTGATTTTTCTTACTTAAAACAAAAGAAAATTCTCCCGTCCTTCAAATTTGGAAAATAGTATTCAAATATACGATCAAAGATCGAATACTCAGATATTCGGCACAGCCCTAACTAATGGGCACACAGTGCAGTGATAATCTAGAATATATACCCACAGAAACACCCCATCGGGATACAGTTTACATTGAAATTGGAACCTTGGTGGCCCAAGGATCCTTAGTTAAATTGCTGGTGTTGCAAGCCATTTTGTTTATCTGCACATTCAGGATTTGAAGGGGTTGTCCTCGCGGATCGAGAGTGTGGATAAACAACTGGAGGAGAGACAAGAGGATCTGCGCGTCAGCGTGGAAGCCGTCCACGGAGACATCACGGCAAACATCAAGGCTCTCAAGCAAGACAGGTACAAGCTGATGCCCCTCTTGTGGTCAAGTGCATTGCAAGCTTTCTCCAGTCAGCTAGTCTCAAGTGTAGAATTTGGAATGGAATATGAGCTAGGCATTTCTTGTGCCCGGGCACTCGGGGTTTGAACTGCATTCAAGTTGGGAGCTGATTTGCAGTTGACTGTGTTGAACTTGTGGTTGACTTATTGTTGAATTGTGACTGGTGATTAACTTGTGGTTGTCTTATGGTTAACTTGTAGTTGATGTGGGATTAACTTCCTGTTGACTAAGGATTAATTTTGGGTTGATTTTTGGTGGTGAGATTAACTTGTAGATGACTGGTGATCAACTTGGGGTTGACTTGTGGTTGAGTGAGACTGACCTTTGCTTGTGACATGTGAGTGACTTCGACCTAACGTATGATTGGCTTGTGATTTAATCTTGGTTTTCCTAGCATGTAAATCAACGACCTGATAAAGTTCCTTATTGAAGAGATCATTCTGTTTTACATTTCAACCTGGCAGAGATCGTCTTATAAAGCAGAGAGACGTCCTTGATATCAAACTGGGACAAGGTGCGCTGCTAGCCCCAACGGAAGAAAGAAGGTAGGAAAATTGAAGCTACTCCAACCACACTTATCAAATAGTTTATGCTATTCAGGATTTTCATCAGTGTTATTGCATGAAGTGTCTGCAACATGGCTGTATCGTCTTGTATTGTACTTTATCTGTGATTATATTTGGCTGTGCAGGTTGATTGAGTTAGACGAAGGCATAGAGGCGTTAGATGCTGCCATTGAGTTTAAGAATGAAGTCATCGCAAGCAGACAGCAGGAACTACGAAAAGCAGGCCTTGCGACCGTAAGTCGTTCTTTCTACTATAAAAGTACCAAAGCGTGACATCATTTTAACCAGGAAGTGTAATACAACCAGTGCATGTGTTGGTTCGTGCACTGATCATCATGCTGAAGGCTTTTACGTACAATACGGCTGTTTCACAATAGTGCGCCACCAAAAGTTTGCAACGCATTGGCCAATCACAAGGTGTGAAATCTGTCGACCAAATGCACATTTGGAAAGGGTCGACAGATTTCGTGCGTTGTGATTGGCCAACGCGTTGCAAACTCTTGATGGCGCTCTATTTTGAATTGCCTGTTTTGTGCGCTTGACATGTTAATTTTAGTATTTTTACACAGATAACACCTGACTTTCTGATATCCCATGGATCCTATGCTTTTAGTTGGAGAGTATTCTCAAAGATTTCTGGTAAATACTTTGTAGTGTCGCTGATGAGTGATGTACTGCTTGTGTACATAGATTGATGAAGTACTTTCAGCGAGGTTACAGTCACTCACGACTGCTGATGCAACTGGCCTCCTTGTCAAGTACTTTGAAAAAGTCGTTCACCTCCGGGAGACAGACAAGAAGAAGGATCTCGCCATTACGGAGATGGAGGTGAGATGAGACAAAGGATGCTGGGATGTATTGGGTTAATGGTTGCTAGGAGACTGAGGTATTGGTCAGATGTACATGTAGGCCTCATCTGAGATTGTGCCTTTTGGCTCCGGCATTCTGGCTTGAGGTGTCTGATGGGTTCCGTGTTTGCTCCGGAAGTTTCAATCCCACCACTGAGTGAAGTCTGCAACCCTAAATTCTTCACTCATTGGAGGATTGAGGAAACATTACAGAATTGGCTCAGAGGGCCAGAGGTAATCCACAGCTAGAGATAAAGCCGAGCTTTGAAAAATTGTCTTGTTACATGCAAATCTTCTTTCTACTTATGCAAATCCACGGGGAATATGACAAATATTGTCAAACACCGATAATAAAAGAGCTTATAATGGAATAAATTTTAGATCCCAAGTCTTTATACTCGTTTTCAATGTTGATAATATTGATCGGAGGCCCTTGTTATAACAAGATTATTTGTCAGTAAAGTGCCAAGGACATTGCTATAAAGTTGTTCTGAAACTATCAGTCATGTCTGTGATTGCCACATTAGATGAAGATTGACGAGCAGGCTCGATTGGTGCGAGAATTGGAGAACACGTTGCAGCGATCCACATTGGAGCTGGACCGAAAACTGATGGCCCAGCAGAAGCAACATGAGCAGAGAGTTCAGATGTTGATCAGACAACAGGCCGATGGGGACGGTGGGAACTTAAGGTAAAAGAACATCAGTTCCTGGTTTTGGTTCAAAGCTGGCAAACTGGAAGCGATATTTGATATAGTCGAAAATCAAGATTTTTTGGTCGGAATTGTGAAATCCTAGACACCTAGTAGATGGAGATGATGCGTGTATGTAACGTAAGGTTAAGAGCAGGATTTCTTGTTTGAGGGTTGAACAGAGAAAAAGCCTGGACATTTTGTCTGAAAGTGCTGTCCAAAATCCCCATGTCAAACTTGTTAACAATCCTGGTTTGAGTAAAACGATTGCGGTTACTCCATGGATCTCTTTCTTGAGTATGAGTGGTTCTGAGAAGAACCGGGGAATAACTCGATGTTTCCTTGTTTGTTTGGGTTTGAGGGGTTGGCTCCTTAAACACAATTTGAATAAATTAAAAAAAGTCTTTCCTCAGTGGAAGTAACCTGCCCGCACCTGTAGACATATTTCCATTAACATAATATCAGATTGTGTCTAGTAGGATTTTTTTGGTAGAAATTAAAAGCTGAGAAAAAAACCACTGGATTCCATGTCAGTGCGTCAACACTTGAAGAGGCACCCAAATAGTTGAATGTAGGCTTGAGTTCACGCCTACACTTGGATTGGATGGATGTGACATACTGCAGAGCTGGGGGGGGGGCTCTAATTGCTGAGACGCATGAAAGAACAATCGCCATACCCCATGCAAAATAACATATGTTCTTGGACCCACAATAACTTGTTTTGGGACATGATCATTCACAACTGAGTGAATCCTTGTGTCATCACTGTTCCATCTAAGGACATGTAGTGGATATCTGAAATATGCCAAGTGTGACAGTAAAGAGTTTTATTTAATACCTGTATCAAGGACCCCTGTACTGAAATAAAGGATGTGTTGATAATAATAGAGAGCTGAAGACGAAGGACTTGACGCTGAAATTATTTTACTTTTCAACCAAAAATGTCTTTCATGACAGTGCAAAAGGGGAATTAAAAACCCACGTCTCCCCTTCAGGATAAAAAGGATGACACGATTTGGAAAGCTTAAAGAAAAGTTGGTGTCACAGAGCATTCACAGTTTCTCATTCACACGGCTATGTTAGACTTTGTGCTGCGTGGCCTTGAGAATTTAGCAGTCATGTGCCTCGCATCAACCACTGGTTTGTCGTATCTTGCCAATCAGTTGGAAGATGAAGCAAGTGATGTTTTCTTTGAGAATGCTTAATATATATCTGTCAGTTTTCGTGGTGGACATGCGAGACTGAGAAGTTGCCCTAATGTATCGGAGACATATTCACTGTACACCTACGCAAACACTGCACATCTGAAGCCACGTCCTGTGCCTCTATGGCCCAGCAGCGTTTACCGACTGGTCACATGTTCCGTTCTAACCTAATAAACCCTCCATATCCTAGAAACAGCGTATGATGTATATTTTCTGGTTTATGTGCAGTGCCTATGAGAAGCAAATAGCTGACTTGGAGAAGGACTTGTACTACTACAAGAAAACCAGCAGGGAGCTGAAGAAGAGACTGCGCCAGTTACTGGCTGATGGTGCGCCCTCCACTGGACCCAATGGAACAGGTTCGTAACCACTTTAAGAACGCTTTTGCCCCATGTTGCCAGAATGTTCCAGCCTTTGTCTTGTGATTGCCTACTGTTTCCAGAAATTGGCTTTGCACAGGTTCTCTTTTTAGTATTTTGATTTAATTTTGGGATGGAGTTTGGCTTTGAAAGCAAACATTTTCTCCTGTGGTCATCGGAGGGATTAGCATTTGCCATGTGGTTATTGGAGGGTTTCAACATTTGCCATGTGGTTATTGGAGGGTTTCAACATTTGCCATGTGGTTATTGGAGGGTTTCAACATTTGCCATGTGGTTATTGGAGGGTTTCAACATTTGCCATGTGGTTATTGGAGGTTTTCAGCATTTGCCATGTGGTTATTGGAGGTTTTCAGCATTTGCCATGTGGTTATTGGAGGGTTTCAACATTTGCCATGTGGTTATTGGAGGGTTTCAACATTTGCCATGTGGTTATTGGAGGTTTTCAGCATTTGCCATGTGGTTATTGGAGGGTTTCAACATTTGCCATGTGGTTATTGGAGGGATTCAACATTTGCCATGTGGTTATTGGAGGGTTTCACATTTGCCATGTGGTTATTGGAGGGATTCAACATTTGCCATGTGGTTAATGGTGGGATTCAACATTTGCCATGTGGTTATTGGAGGGATTCAACATTTGCCATGTGGTTATTGGAGGGATTCAACATTTGCCATGTGGTTAATGGTGGGATTCACATTTGCCATGTGGTTATTGGAGGGATTCAACATTTGCCATGTGGTTATTGGAGGGATTCAACATTTGCCATGTGGTTATTGGAGGGATTCAACATTTGCCATGTGGTTATTGGAGGGATTCAACGTTTGCCATGTGGTTATTGGGGGATTCAACGTTTGCCATGTGGTTATTGGAGGGATTTAACATTTGCCATGTGGCTATTGAAGGGTTTCAACATTTGTCATGTGGTTATGGATGGATTCAACATTTATTTCTAGTCAGTAAATATGACTAGAAAGTCATATTTACTGGCTCTGCTTTCTGTCACTTTGACAAGGGTCACTTTGTGGATTGGATTTTCATTTACTACTAGTTGAAATCAAACTCTGAAAGGCACTGATAATTTTCAATAGCTCCTCTTCTCTCTTCCTGCCAGGAAATGATGAGGCGGACAGGAGTCAGGACACTAGACCAGCTGCAACGCCCGTCAGAAAATCAAGAAGAGAGGTCCGAGAACTGAGGTGGGTTGAAAATAATAGTCTGGTTCCGATCTTCATCAAAAGAAGTGTCAAGAGAGAAGATTATCTTCAGTTTCATATTTGCAATTTGTCATCAGAGTATTATGTAAAGTCCCTGATGATAATTATATATAACAGGTTTTGCCCTTACCCAACGTATATTAATAAGCACTGTTTGCTCAGTGCTTGTCCGAGAGCTTGCGAAAAAACCTCATAAGCTTACTCGGGTGGGACTAGTAACTTTTGAATTATTTTGATATAATTCTCATTATGTCCGTTCTGTGCCAGTGCTGCCGAGTTGTCCATTCGCAGGTCAGGAGCTAGCCAAGCGTCAATTGCTGCAGGTAGGTCGGTCAGTTTGAGCTAAAGAAAGTCAAAATCTCTTTCGCAGTGCTCAAAATGTAACATGCTTGACCAGATGTCATGATTTTTTTTTTAGCACGAAGCTCCTTTATAGAACACTTTCTGCAAATTGGAAAGGACCCTTTCTTCTCGATTACCTTGTTCTTTTTGAAGCATCGAACTGGCTCGTCATGGATTGTTTTGATTTTCCACTCCGCCACAGATTCCATCGATAGATCGCATCCGAGCAACGGATCTTCCTCTGTCAATCCTTGGAAGTAAGCTGACCCTCGGATGCAACTCTAGGTGCGTCAAGTATTATTCCTGTCTAGTTTTTTGCTGCCTGCTTTCATTATTTTTGACGCTGTACTTCCGTAACATTTGTCACTGTTTGCCATTCAACTCTTCAGTAGTGTGTTGTGTTAATAGATTGTACAGGTCCAGTATGTGCAAAGATCTTGTGACCGTATTAACGGTTAGACAGCCAAACTTGAAACGTTTTCAAAGTCAGGCTTGTTCTGTATTCTCTAAAATAGCAAATGTATCTCATCATCTGTTTATAAAACTCTAAATGGTATGATATGACCTGTATCAAAAGTTCGAAGAAGAAGCTCTAAATCTGTTTGACATTGTCTAAAATGTTTAACCTAAATGGGACCCAGTTTTCATGATTTGGACCTTGCGTACTCGACTTTGTTATTTGTAAGAAGTCATCGCTTGGTAGGAAGGCGTAAGGTGGAATTAATCACTGTCCCTGCTAACAGCCAACTGTGCTGTGATATTTGTTTGGACTTCATCAACCATCATTCTGTGTACGATTTGCAAGTATTTGCGTCGATGACCGCCTGAAATATGTTTCTGTCAGTTTGTCCTGAAATGTCCTGGTAGGACTGGTAGTTTGCGTGTGGAGTGGGATACTCCCAAATCGGGTACAGTTTTTGTGGAACTGTTATGCTCACTGTTTTAACGAACCAGACAGTATTATTTCGTCAAAAGTTTTCCTTCCAGGATGCCACGCATTGCACGTTCCTTTAGGTCAGAGTTTGGCTTTCTTTTGCTCCGCAGTGAAATTGTTTCTTACAATTTGGGGTTGTAAAATATGAAACCGAGCCTTGTTGAGCTGAATGAGTTCACCTGCAACTTGTTGCATGTTTTTTTCGATGCTATGAATCTGAATGGTGCCACCATGTCAAACATGTTAACCCCACAGACTACTTGTGGAGGAAAGCCATTGCAGTAAGATGCCTTGCTTAGGTACGCTGGCAGTCAGGCCACCTAACTAGACAAACAGCCAGGTCACCCAGCAATAGACCGAAACCCATGCTGTCTAGTCTGGCAGGCATTTTACCCAGCTAGCCTGTCAGCCATGCACTGAAATGTAATCGTCACCTCAGATGTTAAGTTCGCAAATCGTTGGACCACGACGCTTTATTACTTTAATTAAAATGACTATCTGTGTTACTCATGTTACCGTGACAAATTATGACTCGGCGTTATTACAGTATCATTTTTCAAATGAATCTTGATGATTGATGGTTCCAGCACAGTCAAGTACTTAAACCCATGTTTTATCATTTTATGCAAAATAAAAGAATGGGAAGGGGTGGCATATATTACACCTTTGAATCGAGCTGTGAATCTGAAACAAAATCACCTCCGTTAAAATACAATCTTTGGATTAAATGTGAGTACCGACACACTCTTGTTCCATGGTAAATATTGTGGTATGAAGTTGTTTTATGCAGCGATATACAGATTTTGAGCTGAATTTCTTATGCCCTGTCGAATTCGGGGAGTGAGGTTGGCATAATGGTTCTTCCTTTGCCTTCCACATCTGGGGGCTTAAACTGGCTCGGTTCATATATGTAGATTGGGTTTTCAGTCCTTACATGAGTCCGTGGGTTTTCC
Source organism: Acanthaster planci (assembly GCF_054643075.1). NCBI lineage: Eukaryota > Metazoa > Echinodermata > Asteroidea > Valvatida > Acanthasteridae > Acanthaster > Acanthaster planci. Next base: position 9,964,510 of record NC_141797.1, on the reverse strand, counting down.
CCGAAACGTTTATCCGGGTTTTCCTCCCACCTCTAAAACTGAACATCTCTTGTCTTTTTCATTTAGTATCATCGTGTAATTGGTGCTAAATGCGCTGTTGGATGAACGGAAATAAATAAAATAAATGAATCCTCAAAATGCACTAATATGCGGGAGCCCATTGTCACATACTTTGTAAATGAAGCGATGAAGACGTTTGTAACTAGTCTTATGCCAAGTAATGGTGGATTCTACCATCTTCAGTCAGCTGCAAGACTTCTCCAGAACCTCTGGGTTGAAGTTGATAGATGTAGCAAGGGTTGGGTTGGCCAACAATGTTGAAGTTGCACCGAAAAGTTTAACATTTCTCGCTTTTTGTTTGTTTTGTAACTTAGGTCACTGAATCGGTTTTTCCCTGATTGTTATGTCAAGTCATTCATTAACGGATTAAGTGTGAAGCCTCTGCCAACCTCCTCCCCGACAGATCCGATTGCGTTAATTGTATTCTACCTAATGGTATTTATATATATAGAAAACCGAGTCTTTAAGAATATGTTTTGTGTTTTAACCAACTTGCTTAAACGTTTATATCTGTATATGACCTATCACAGGATCAGTCCGTCCATTGGTTGAGGTCCATCACTCAATGTAGCATTTGCTATGCATACTTAATGTTATTTGATTCCACATATAGTGTGAAAAGACACCCACTTTTATATCAAAGATAACATCCCGTGCTTTCCTTTTTCAGTGTGGTGTATTTATTTTGTGGGATAAATTTTACATTTGAGAGATGTATCATACACTGGATTGTAAATAATGTGAGGCATTTGGTTATTTATGTGAAGTGAATAGCACCTGGACTGATTTTTGGAAATTAAAGACTTTTTACACTTGTTGATAGTGTCATTGGACAGAATAGCTAGCCACTGATACCAGTGTGTCTATCTGAAGAAAATGCACACCTATGCCAGTGCATGATTAATATTGGCGATTCACAATAGTGCGCCTCCAAGAGTTTGCAACGCGCTGGCCAATCACGACGCGCGAAATCTGTCGACCCAATGCGGCCCTTTTGAGCTGTAATAACCGATAAACGAAATCACTCAAGAGATGAATTGTATTTTGTACCGAGGAAACCCCTTGAACTGTTTCAAAGTTTTCATTATTTTTTGCACATTGAATAATCTGACAACAGCTAAAATCATCAGCTTGATTTCCTATCTGAAGAGCCCTATCCTGAGGCCTAGTGGTTGGGTGCGCCCTTAAAGCCTGTTTAATAAACCTTCCACACACAGACCCAGATATGCAGGGGTTTAACGGGCCCAGTTCAGAAGAAGGTATTTTTAGATAATCACTGCGCATGCTCAGCCCATTCGTCATCATTTTCAATCCTCATTTTGCCATTTCTTGGCCATATCTGGGACTGTCAGGATTATATGTTAGTGAAGCATTTGATATAAGCAAAGAGGGACGTCAGCACGGGCAGAAACTTCTATGTCCTAATTTAAACTTACCACTTTTTTCCTTTGTTATTGGTTCTTTAGTGATTCAGTGCGTTGAATTTTATCGCTCAGACGATTTGCGTTTAGGATACAATATTGCATTGTCTTTAAAGATGACGGCTTTATTGATTAAGTTTGCGCCCAAAGTGACATCGCGACAAAAGCGCTCATCGGGAAATAGTTCAAAACGGCGAAGGACTGGCACCTTGCAAAGGAAGAGAGAAATTAACCCGGACACAGGCCTCGTCACAGTAATACATTTCAGAGGAATAGTTTCACCCATGTGAATCTTAGCATTAAACTCCGCTGGTACAGTTTCATTCCGCTTGTACAATTCGTGTATTCGTCTGCGGCCGTGGGCAATTATTCATTCAATGTATGCATCTATCTGGGCTGGATTGCTACATAATGGATTGTTTCCTGCAGTCCGCGTGATTAGCCTGGTTCATTGTCTCATCAAGGCGAGCCTGGCAAGACAGGACAATATGTCATCATCCGTCCCTCATCATGGTCATGGGATGCCGGAGCGGTATAATGACTAGGGCTCAAATGATGAGGATATGTCGTCGTCCAGACAAGCCGACGGTGAAGATTCGAGGTGAACGATACCTAGACAGCAGGACCCAGTTTGGTTGAGTTGCTACAAGAAGAGGATGGTCAGGCGCGCTGTCGCAAATTGAAAGCAGACGCATACTACAAAGTCTTGTGTAGCTCCGAATCTCCTCGCTTTTCTGGCGTCTGGATGCTTTTTTGAAAATCGTGCGTGGTAAATGTAACTATGGGCTTGGTAAAATCAGCTTGGAACAAGTCGGTAGAAATATAAACAGCATTTTGTTTGTGGCTGACTGTTATTTGTTGCGTATACTTTGTCCAGCACATGGGCGGTGGGTGGGTGTAAAAGAGCACCTTTTTGAAGAAGCATTCATATTTTGTGCGTGTGAAAGTTTTAAGCCGAGTCGGATGAGACGTTCTGCAGTCTTTGTTGTCATTCTGTAATCATCGTCATTGACTTTTCACATCGCCTTCCGCTCACACGTTTGGACGTAGTTGGCACCTTTTCAAATTTTTCGGCATAGGGGCCTATTTGGCAAACTGTGTCGAAAAATGACGATCCTCAAGAGTCTTTAATATGCCCACATTTGGTGAAATTCTACTTGCCCCCCCTCCACGGATTTTGTAAATCAAATATTAATAATACTATTTTATTTATCAAATATTAGCACTAAAACCCTAATAAAACAACGCCACAACACAAAAGCAAGGATGCAGGAACCGCGATTGAGACTTTTAATATGTTTTTCTCCCCAAGATCATGTTGAATATTAAAGCCCAAAGCCGCATTCGCTTTTGAATTTACCCTCTGACACCAAAAGTTGGATTCGCCGCTGGGCACGAAGCTACTAACCCTGCAGGGCGTGCGGGCCGTTGATTCTAGAAAAATATATTCGGCAGTTGGAATTTCTGTCTACAGTTCAGATACTTTCTCTGGTAAAATAAAATTGCCAAAACTTAATCATTCCGCATCCGTGAAAGATTCCAAGACGTGATCTGTGTCGGCGTAAGTAGTAGGCCTATTTTAAGAGAATGACATACAAAATTAACAAAATGACCCTTTCAAGAGGTTCTTAAATTCCGTCAATTGCTTCCAGTGCATGTCAATCAAAAATGAATTTCAAAGTTGGTTCAAGTTGATAAATCTCTTAGCTGTGCTGTATCTGCCTAGTCTCTTACGGTAGAGCAACTGGGCCGAGTCTAACTACCGTGCATCCCCTCTCCTGCCCAGGATATTACGGCTCTCTGGAATGCCTATCACCCAGCCCAATGCCATAGGATTGCCGGCAATTAACGACAAGTCGGGAGAGCCACCGCGACAGTGACTCGGCCCGGGCAAGAGACCGGCAGCAAGACGAGATGAGACCTAAGCAAACAGAGCCGAGGCGGGACGTGAAGAGCAAAGCAAGCGGACTCCGCTGGTAATGAATTCTGCTGATGAATGACCAAAGGTTACTTGGTATACCAAGATTACAGATTGACTCTTGGAGAGGAAATGCTGCCCAAATCAGGATGCAAGATAGCTGATGATAAAGGACAATTCTATCAAGAAGAGGGCTGACGTGGTGTATTCCGCGAATGGGGTCAATAATAAACAACAAAATACTGTCTGACAGAGGAACACAGAGGAATAGATGATATACACGTGATTAATCAGTGTTGCTTGTAGGAAAAAAAATGAAGAAGTCAAATTAATGAAAATTTTGATATACAAGTCTTAATATGCTGGTGAAGGTAAACCATTTAAGACAGTTGTTCGGAGAAGAGGGTCCTTTCTTGTAAAAAAACAAGAATTGGGAATTAAGAACAAAGTTTTAAGACATTAGGAGAAACAAAAATATCGTTGCTTTGCTATCAAACACAAATTACAAATAGTTTAATCTTGTTATTTTTGAGATAACTGATTAGTAACTGATGATATTATACTGAGATGGAGGAGGAAGCCGAATCACTCCTCTGGACCGAGACCTTAGTCCCCTCCCATCTGTGGCAATGTTGGGCTACATAAACCTGATTCGGCATCAGCAGATTAGTGCCAAATTTCAGGTGTTTAATAAAGGCCCTTTCGCACCCATCCTAAAACACGAAGTACTACCTGTGCAACACACTTTAAGAAAAACAGCATTTTGATAGTTCATCAAAATCCGCTGTTGGCAAAATATACTGTAAACACTACACCAGGCCAATTTGTATTTGCCGTTTGGCAATTAAAAGGTACAGTCCGTCATTTGAAGCTATCGAAAACAGAACTGACGAAATTATTGTTGAAAAGCGGGCGCCATTCAAAACATATAACTCGGCAACTTGTCAAATGAAATCAAGATCCTTGAATATTGTTGTTTCAATATTCAGTGGGCTAAAACTTCATCGGGTTAGTTGCTAGGCACTCTAATTTGCATTTGAGCGCTTTTGTTGCCTCAAACGAGTGTAATGTACAAATAGAATATGGTGGACTGCGCCTTTAAAATTGACATGCTGGCCTTGACGAGCACGCGTCTATTTGTTTATGCGGAACGTCAAATCCAGTCAGTAGAATTGTTTGAAGGTGCCAACATATGTTTTTAAATGGGCTTCACAATAGCCATAACGACTTTTATCAAGGCTGTTCTATGATTGAATGCCAGTCGAGAAGACCTTCGATGAAACTTACGAGTTTTTCCTGCATAGCGTGAGCACAGCTTGAATCTGTGCTCGAAAAACTGAACAAAAAAATTGGAAAAAGTTCCGTCCTTTTTTAGAATTCTAACTCAGCCGAATCTTGCACAAACGTTACCTCCTGCGGTCCACTTATCTTTTCTTCTTAACAAGGGTTCAGGCTGTTATAGATTTATTTTTGTTTACATTTGTACATCTATGTTTTCCGAGGTAGTTGAACTAACAGGAAATCTAGCTTGCCAGAGTTTTCGAACCTTGAAGTTTTACCCCTCCCCCCAAAAAAAACAACAACTCAAAAATAAGTTTTGCTCTGTTTGGTTGCCAAACATGGGCCACCGCAGCGAAGCGACATCCTCAACCTGAAAGCGCAACGTCCGATCTGTCAGATTCTTCTGTGTTGATAAATATGAATTACCGAAGGCAAGCATAGAGTAAGTAACAATCCAAACAGAAACCTAGCCAGATTGAAACGATGAAATTAGCTTTCTTTACGGTCTCATTCAAACTACGATCAAGCTCATAATCTTTCTAATAATTGTTTATAGCAGGTGACAAATTAGTACAATCGTGCCGACCTTGCACAGTGAGTCGACTTTGTCGACAAAAGGTATCAAGCGACATCTGTCGAAAATATCAGAATTCAGCGCACAATCTATCATCTCCTGGCTTCAAAACATAACTTTGGACACAACTAGTCCTCCATACCACGAAATGTCGGACTTATCGTGTATCCCTTGTTTTGGGACTTCGAATGGCGCATGTATAAAAAATAATTTCATGTAAGAAAAGGAGCGTAGCATCTGTTGCAGCATGAGAGAATTCGAGGCTGCGGACGCAGCTGCGCCACTCGGCGGTCGTCGCTGACGTGTAAAAATGTATTCTACATTGCCACACATCCATGGTAATTAAAGTTGGATAAAGGTTGCTGGTGTCATCTGTCCTTTGCCAGTGCAACTGCAGATGATGGAACAGGTGATTCATTTTCTACTTCTTATGTTAATGATAAATCCCCACAGCCAAGTTTGTTTCATCTCATTACAGTCTCTCCCTAGTTGTTCTAGTCGCCTCTTGATAACACTTATTTTCTCGACACGCACATCAGTATGCATCTGAATACTCAGGGCGTGCTCAGTCATGCGATAAATTATAATGTCAACGCCACTGCGCCCTAAAACGTCACGCATTATTATTGCGTGCAGCGTACTCTACCAACTGCCCCGTCTGAATCGACAATAACCTTTGAGCGTGCCAAGATGCGGGTTATAGGAACCATCGAGCATGTGCTTTGCATTGTAGCTGCCTGCATAGCGAAATTAAAAACAAAATTGGTTGAGGTTCAAGTTGACTGAAGTTGATGAGGTTGGCACCAAGTGTCGTGTTCAGACAGAGAGCAAGGAAACGGCAAAGGATGGACTCCGGTGTTTTGTTGAGATCTTTTTGTTGAAAATGGTTCTTGGAATGACAATGTGTGAATGTTGACCGTTTGGAGTGTGCCTAACTGACGCAATACCGACCTAGAGGCTTTGCGCATACCCTATGGATCAAAAGCATTGGCCTGTAACATGGCAGTCCTGCAAACCCTCTATGGGTATAAGTGACTGACTCGAAACGGTTCTAAATCACCAAGTACCAACTTTCACGATTCAGCAAACAGGAGGCAAATGAGATGCACACCAAGGCACAGGAGCCCTTAGGAGGAACAGAGATATTACAGAAGATTCCTCAGGAAATTCTGTGGCAATTAAATTCATTTGCCCTCACAACTACCACGGTTAAACATGGTCCTCAATGCAACCACAACAATCTTATTATTCAGATTGTAGATAACAGAGCCAACAGAGGCACAGCTAAACGAAGCTATGTAGCCAATACTAAGGTCATACGGTGTTACCATCCTCCAAAGCACCTCCATTATTTTCGCAGGCGGACAATTTGAATACAAAATTGAAAACAAAAATGCAATTATGCATGCTCGTGCAATCAGTGCCGTGCATACAAAACAAAAGAGTGACATGACATTACAGAGGTCGGTGTATATTCAACAAGCATCGGATTGTCTAGTGTGTATCACAACAGCGGTTGCGAATATATTGAGATATACTTACACCTGTCTTGCAGTTCTACTCAAAGAAAGCTGAGAAATGCTATAGGTACATTCATTGAGGATCTTCCAGTGGCCGTTGTGAATATTGCGGTACTGTTCATTTTTATTCTCAATGGTATTCGAGGCATCCTCGGAATGAATAGCGTAACATTCCAAGTGAAAATAGGTTACTACAACGTGCAAGAAAGTAGTAAGAGTTGTCGCAATTTTATAGTATTCGTATGGTATTCCGACTATGATTCTATTGTGAAAAATACCTGTAGGCCAATGACCTGGACTGGATTCTCGTGGTACATTCGACCGCTTGATAGGCCTATTTATATCTGACATCGGTAATATGAATTGGATTTGTCTGGCAATATAAATGTTGATTTTCAAAATAATTTAGTATTTTCTATGGACAGCTAGATTTCTTTCTGTGCCCTCTTGTAGGTCTATTCAGAAAAAAAAGTCAGCAGTGTTAGAATTCAATTGAAAACCTTTCTTCATTTTACATCTCGTTTTTTAAAGTTAGGTATTTTTGATTCAACGCTCCGTTTGAGGGAATTCGAATGTTTGTTTTGACATCGAAATCCTCTCCAAAAGATTTAGGCCGCCAAGCTAAACTGTAAGCGAAAAAAAAGAAGCCTACCAAAAAAACTACGTGCACTGAGAAAATTGGATCAGCCAGTTAGGAAACAGAATATTGCAGGCAGGAATTTATCCGGGAATCCCTTTCCAGCGTCGACTGTAGTTTTCTTATCATATTAAAGCTATCGAGCAAAATGTTTTGTCAATACCATTATAAATTCCATTCATTTTGATCCCCTCAGGGAACTCCGCTGTGAACACCCCTACAGGGATGTTCCACCGTAGCCGGTATTTCAGGATTCTTTCGTCCGTGCGCTGTGTGGCATGTCAGCAATTTACTGTGGTGCTGCACAACGGAAAGGCCGTACCCGTGGCCGTCGGATCAGCGATGTTGTAGAAAGCTAGACGATTTTTTTTTATTTCGTTGGCGATCGAAGCACGACTGGAGCATAATTCGGCAGACTACAGCGGCAAATATCTCCAGAGTGACGGATCTGATATATTATGGGAAGGCGGTAGCAAACCTATCGTGGAGATAAGCCCCACTCAGGGGAGACAACGGTCCGACTCTGTTCCGCGCCCGTTACAAAACAGTTCATGCCGTCTTTCCTTGCGCGAGGAAGTAGGTGGAAAAATAAATTCGACTGTGAGTGACAATTCAACAGTGTTACCAGAACCGCGCGCAGAGCCAGGAACGCGTTTTTTCATTGGCGAAAATGGGCGCGTGACGCTTCTATCCAAAACGAAGAGCGCGCAGCGCGTTGATTTAAAAGTAAAGGGTCACGAATCTTAGCGTTATAAACCATCACTTCCACAGCTCGTGTTTTTGGTGTCAGTCTTCAGCGCTTGTTTGACAGTACGCTCACCATTACAAATTACACGATGGAATGTACATTGACAGAGTTCAGACAGCCCCTTTCTCAGCTGTTGGGGTTTTAACACCTGGCATTCTGACTGAGATGAAGACCGCCTTGTGCCACATCGTCGGCGCGACACCGCAGCACAACAGAGTCTAGCTATCCTCTCGGATTGTAACTGTCCCTGTCGAGCAAGATGTCGGGAACTCCGTCGGAATCTGTGACTCTGGAAGTCGATGAAACTATGACGAGCGAGAGGACGGGGCTTCGTGCATCGCCATCACTGGACGATGAGCCCCAGAAATGGTTCCTCTCTCCCCACACCACGAGGATGCAAGTATGGGATACCCTGGTCATAGTCAGTGCCGTCTTCTCCTTTTGTCTAGATCTCTTCATGTTTTCATTTGAGTCTAAACTCATCGCCCTGTGGGTACTTGCCTATGTTGGCGACGCAATTTTCATCATCGACATTTTTCTACGCTTCTTCCGCGGCTACATGAAACACGGAATTCTGATAACGGACCGACAGCGAATCAGGAGACACTATTTAAAGACCACTTTTTGCTTCGATTTCTACTCCGTTCTACCCTTGGATTTTATAGTTTTTGCACAGCCTGGACTAGGTGCACCAGGAATAATGAAGGTACTAGCAAAATATCGCTGCATGAATCGGTGGATTAGATGTTTTCGTCTCATGTCATTTTTTGGTAAGTAGCCAGGGCTATTTTAGACTTAATCTAAGGTCAATTTGGGCTTAAATTTGTTTACGTGTGAAGAGTAATTCTTCATAATCAATTTCTGCGTGAAGGCAAGATGTCGAGTTGCATGATTTTTGACCATTCACATAAACATCCCAACATTTGGCCAGTTTTATTGATTTGGGTGCATTCTGGAGAGATTTTGGATGCATTGAAGAAGCTTAATTAAACGCTTTCGTCCAATCTCCCTCTGGCACAAACCTCTTCGGAAGTCGCTGGTAAAACCTCGTTAACCAGCCGATGCCCCTATCTTACCTTAAACCTATATACACATTAGTCAGTATATACATATATTACAGCACTAATTAATGGTCGGCCGCTATCACTGAACTCTGCATTGTATCATGTCCGTAGGACGAGCGTGTCACAGTGTAAAAGAATATCTGATTACGAAAAAAAAATTCCATTGTTGGACTGAAGGCCCGTGTCAAAATATCAGGAGTGATTCGTGTTTGGAATATGAACTTGAGGACCGAATCAGATTTGCACAGGCAAACCCAATCTTTACATAATATTACATTTTGTTAAATTAAGTTGTGAGCCCTACTCAACATTTTTTCACAATCTCCGTTTGAATTTGGCCAGTCAGAATTCAACCTCAAAGCCTTACCAAAAACTCTCTTTTCGAATATGTACACGCAAGTGAGACATAGCCTGGTCCATCCTTATTGGATATTGTTGCTGGGACAAATAAATTTCGTCTGTAGTGTTCCAGTTTGTCTTTTATAGAGGGACCATATAAATTGTCCCTTTCTCAAAATGCCAAGTGTTCGAAAAACTTGCAACAATAATTTCATCTTTTTGACCTTGATCGCAACACTACTATTATGCGATAGTGCTTTGTTGCAAGTTATTCATTTACTGTAAGCAATACGCGTTATGCTCCAATTCCAAATTGCAAGGAAAACAGTTTTCACGGTTGGCATGTGTTCACTCAGAAACACCCTATCTTTTGTTAAAATAAAGAGGAAACGGAGTGTCCGTCATAAAATACGATCGTGATCTTTTACAGCCATGTCAAAATTAATATCGTTTCGCCCACTTTGTGACCGATATTAGTTTCATCTATAAATAGACGCCGCACAAAGGCGAGGCGAGGTCGGGGATAGAACGTGAGCACACGTTTTGCTGTGTATCTTGGCACGGGCAGCACTCTCTCCCTTCCATTAAATACTCTGCCAGTTGCATTTACGGGCTCCCACTGAAACGTGCTTTCATTTTGTTTGGCGAAGAGTTGCCAAGTTGGGAAGATGCTGAAAGTGCTAGATCCCGCATCCCACATTACCAGTCATGCGTCCACGATTTCGACCACAAGCATCGGTTTCGTTACCTGAGTTTTGATTTATATTTTTAATTTACTGGCCGGACCGATATTGAACAAAGACTGCTGTAGAGGGAAGATCCACTTAGATGCGCTAAAATAACGACCATGATTCTCTATGCTTTACCCCGCTGTCAATGCTAGTCAACTTGACTGCCAGATTCTTGTATTGACGTGGCCGGCAGCTGGCTGCTGCTTTGATTAGGTTAGGCGGCTGTTTGATGATTAAACTGTTACCATATATGCCGGCTCACATTTTTACCTTGCTTCTTCATTGTCAACTTGAAATGTCTGTCTTCTCATTTTTACGATAAGCATAATTCATTAATTTGTCAACTTGGTTCGTTATCACCACAGCCACTCTATAAATGCAACGTTGCAAATTTGCTTTTACCATTGTCATCGATCATGATATGAATAAGATTTGAATAATATCCATTAGTGCTATTAGATGCAACAGATCCCTGCGAAGCTGCATCCAATACATCAGAATAGCTTTTAGTATTTTCACCTTTGATATACAGAAATTAAAATTGGAATACTTTTACCACACAAGGATCTAAGAAGCCAGTCTGTTGTCGGTGATTACCAATGTGCCGAAATGTCATTTCCCAGCTCTATGGGAACATTCGTCATAGAATCTGCGCATAAACTGCTGGTGTTTACTGCGTGCTGCACGCTGTTACCAAATTAATCTCGTATCGGTCCCAATCAGGGTCCGCATTGCCGCCTGGTGCGCTGGCTCGGGCCTGCATCACCATAATAGCCGTCAGGCGGCGGCCTTTTACATGCAGATAATATTAGCAGATATCGCCTGCAGGAAAACGGCTATCCAGACAGAAACGACCCAGGCGGGGGACACGAATCCACCCGTCGTATTACAACAAAGGTTACAAGGTTCAACCGCGCCACGAAAGCATTGTTTTGCCATACCCGCAAATATTTAGAGACTTCCAGATTGTCCAATTTCGTCCGTGCATCGCGATTATGATAATTTTTCCCCCTGGTAATCAGCTGAACACAGAAATATTCGGGTGAAAGTGTGTCAGATGAGAAAATACTGTATGTGTTGAGGGTGTCAACAAAAGATGAACTGATTAAAGAGGGTGAAATTATCTTGTTTCTGTTTACATTATCAACTTGTTTATATGATCGTCTAATCGTAAATCATACATGCTACATCATCAGATCGGTACAACAAAGTTACAGGCTGCAATTCACTGTGAAGTATTGTTCTGCTTCAGTTACTTTTATTTTGCATCAATAGCATTTACACTGCAGATTGGTTTAGAAGAAAAGAATGCTTTTCTCCTGGCCAACTTTCGGCGCCCGATTTTGACTGATTGCCGAATATGCATCATCGGCGCTACCTCTCGCAATTGTGTCGCGCGGTTCCGCTGCTGCAGTTTAGTTTGACGGCGGAATTATGAAGGGCCCTCGAGACGATACGCCACATGTACATGGCGGCGCGCACCTTGCCATGCACTTAGCTTCAATGCAACGGCGGCCGACCACTGTACAAACCCGACCGCTAATGACATTTTGCATCAAATACTTCAGACAAACATATGTTCCGAAAAGGGCAACATATGTAGACTCTTTGACTTTCTGCTCGCACGGCAGAACGTCGCTTTTAACTGAGTTACACTGCGTAAGGCAATACTCTTCCTTTGTAAAAATCGATGGTACGGGCATGGTGTTGCTTAACCTTGATAGGTCAAATTAGAAATTGTAAATTGATTGTCGTGTGTTCAGGTTTCTGTGCATATTGCTTCATGGGCCTTGACGTGAATTTAATACGCTATTTTGATGCATTAAACAAGGTGCCTTAATCACTAACACGCCAGGCAGGCATGGCTGTTTATCATGTTTTTTTTTATTAGCCCAAGGAAAATTATTTTGTCGTTGCTAGATGATTTATAGTTAATCGGGGAAATGTCTCCAATGCAGGCCGAGAATGGAAGAAACCAAACAGACCCACACTAATCCGAACCAGGAGGATAAGTAGAGTAGAACTGACTGCTCATGAACGGAACCGAATTGGTTCTGAGCTGAGTCGAGCTGGAACAAGGACGAATCCAGAACCAAACTTCGCAGGGGGTGCATGTAGGGGGGAAGACAAATAGGTAAACCACAGCTCGAATATTCCAAGAGAAAGTAATGAAAGCAGTCTGAATAGACTAAGCAAACAATTATTAACAAACCCAAAATGCATCGATCGTAGGATGCTTGTTTATTACAAATGAGGTACTTTGGCCAGCAGCCCGCGTTTTCCAACTTTATAAAAAATGTTTTCATTTCATTTATAAAATGAAATATTAAACTGTATGTAAACGACAGAGTCCTTATAAAATGTGGTGGGCCGTACAACAGGATCAGATTTCGTTTATAAAAATTCAGTTTGGAAATTGATGTTTGCAATAGGATCGGGTCGGTTTGACAGTAGCTATCCTGACTATTGTACATGTTACCAGTACCCCGTGTTAGTTCCCAACCCGTCAGCGATTCCCACGCATTGCATTATAAACCTTGTCGTGGGCGTTTGTTGCACGGCAGAGCAGTTTTGACATTAAAATCGCAGTGTGCTAACAGCCAACATTTTGCAATACTCACTAGCGCCATATCGCTGTACAGATATTACAGTATCATAATTGCATTTCTGGAACCCCATATAACAAGGCACCGCGTTGTTAGCTCAGCATACATGGTAAGAGTTGGACAGTCAGCCTACGCTTCGTTGTAACAAAAGAAGCAATTTTTACGCTAATACAATTGAAAATATTCACAAAGCGGCCATATTGAATTGAAAGCAAGGTTGTTTTTTTCTATTTTGGGAACCCGAGGATAAAAGCGAAAGCAATGAAACTGAAGTTCATTGCAGATAATTTTCATTTACAAATGAGGAATAATTTAGAATTTCTGGTTTATTACACATTTGACAGGATACCCAGCACGATATTTGCCGTATAGCGTGCATTATGTGGTTGACAAATCCATTGAATAAGATAAGTTAAGGGGAACGTGGCTTCCCTGCGAATAAGGTCCATTTACGTCCGCAGTGGTTTTTCTTGCCACTGTTAAGGTTGATGGGTTTTCCCATTTAAACATGCGTTCTTACGAGGGCAGTGGTGTAATTTGCTTAATTTAGGAAGCAGAAATCCTTAACCGAACAAAAAGTGATGCTGATTGGAAAAAAAGATGATACAAAATAAGGAAATATATAAATTATTAAACCTTTTACTACCATAAATGAGCCTTCAGTTTTATGGATAAAGGTTTACGGTTCATTATAATCATATCAAAATAGCATGGCACCTTCGAGAGCGTGTTAAAACAATGCATTTAGAGAGCACGGTCGTGCAACTACCGCTCTTTGCTGTCGAATAAGTTTTTCCATGAACATCACTACTTATGAAGTTCATCTCTCTTCAATCTCTTGGTAAGGACAAGACGTTATTTGTCAAATACGGAAGGTTGATACATGATGGTATCTTACCACACACGAAGGTTTCCCCATGCAAAGGTAACTTTTGTCATAGATTCTCTACAACTGACTGTTACCAAACCCCAGAAACTGGCAAGCCTAACGACAGTTCCTACAAAAGAGCAAACCTTAACCAGACAGGGCAGTGGTTCAAAAGTAAATACGGCTGCATTACTAAACGTTGTTCACGGCTGTGCGTTTGTGATTTTTTGGCCCTGATCGTATGGGCTGGACACTCCCGGGGACCTCGCTCAACCTTTCGAATTCTGTTGACCCTGACTTTGTCCCGTCGTTATCATCTTTCGAAAGCAAAAGAAAATTCTGTGACGAGGGAAAGACAGAAATAAGTTGATTTGACTTGGGGTCAGTGCATTTTCGTGTAGAGTGCAGTTGAGGCATACCGTATAATGACGTCGACTGTGAATAGGATTCGTCAATAACATAAAGCAACAAGCTGACCTAATGTTTATCAGGCGGTTATCAGGCCTGTAGTAATTATATGAAGATCAGTGCACAAGTTATCGTGATATTTTACGTTTTCATTTTTAGTGTTGCATTTCCGGCTGTGTTTCGCCAATATCTTTTATCAGTACCAATTTTAAAGAGATTTTCAGAGTTTTTTCAGTCATCACAGTTGACCTGTGACTCATCTTACAACTTAGTGATTCATAATAAATCATTTGACATCAAAAAGCTTTTTTTTGAGATACAAAGGAGATCTCTGAAAAAATACCAAAGGCAAGGTCAGAGTATGTTGCCGATTTTGCTTTTATTTGCGGGTATCTGTCAACTATTCATCCTGGCATACCCTTATATTTTTCTTCGCAGAGCATAGCGGTGTGTCACCTTCTCCAGTCATATTCTGGTGTTTTTTTTATCACCAGCGAAACTGAGTTAATTTTGTAAAGGGCACGAGCGATATCGCCCGACCGTTTCATATAAAATTCCCGAAGCGTTAGGAACAGAATTACCATCTGCTTGTTCTACTCACTCGACGACTATTTGGTATTCAGTCATAACACTGACGAGCACAAACACTAGCTACAAAGCGAAGGCTGACTGACAATTGGTAAAAGGAGTGACTCGATTGCATAGGGCATGTGGACACAAGGTGTCATATCATTCAGACGATGAACGATTTGTTTCAACGATTAACCTGAGTACAGTTCACGCCACTTGTAGTATTTTGAATTGTGCATTTTGTAGTGTAGTCTTTAGTTTAAAAAGGTCCTGTTCCTTTTTAGTTACCATTGGCGTACCAAGGTCAGTTGTATACGAGAGACATTATGCGTAGTTCAATCAATCTAACTTCTCAAGAGGTAACGAGTAATAGTCAACGGAGGTTATGAAATCGAAAGTCCACAGTAAAATGCTAAATCAAGCAAATCTAAATTCAGTAGACAGTATACTGTTCCCAAATGAAAAGCGACGAGGAAGAATTCTACGGATTAGTTTTTTTCCCAGCATAAACTGCAGTGTAGTGTATTAGTCTTGGCTGTACCACAATCTTCAAACCACAACTTTTAGAATATATATTCGCTGTGCAATCTGGAAGTTCCTGGGTCAATTCTCTGTGACACGTCAAACATCCGCCACCGTCTTGCTGCGCTAGCAACCAGTTCTTCTCTCCAGGCGGACTTCGCCAGATGGATCCAGAACAAAGACACCGACCAGCTTATCTTGTCTGCTCCTGAGATGCTCCGATGGGCCAATCGATGCACGCTGCGTGTTATTTTAGTCTTCTTTTTTGTGGGGGGGGGGAATGAGCAGAGCTACCGAAGCGAGGATGAATGATAAAGACATGTAGCGACGGCTTGTCCAAGATGTCTTCAAGACTGAATACCCTGAATACTTTGAGTCCCTAAAAACCTTTTTTTTTTAGCGTCAAGTATTATGCGGCTGTACCGTGTTATTCTTCGCTGGAATGGCTCACAAACACATGCACATTGAACATACACCATTATTAAAGATTGGTTCACAATTTTTGACAGTACTTTTTAAGGAATGTGTGAAATTACTTTCATTGTTGGTTATTCAAATGAAATGCTACCAACGGTTTGAAAAGGAATTTGTCCAAAGGAACGGACAGTTGACATTTTGCATAAGACCTGGCAAATTTCACTTGGATTGTGCAGAGCTGACCTTTTTGGAGCATGCAAGATATGAATAATCCTTGAAAAGAGAAAATGCAAAAATCTGTAAGTGTTAAAATTTATCCTTCCCACGGGAATTTATGAAAGTTTTGAAAGCATTCAAAATCGTAATATCAATATCAGATAATTGGATATGTTAGTACTTACTTTAAACGTAGCAGCAATTTTGGGGTCAGCTTTCAGGATTGCCAAATACGTTTTCTGAATGCTGAAAGCATGTCTCCCGCGTCGATCTGGAAAAGTCATTTTACATTTGAGGGTAGGCCTATAGGGTAAAAATTCTTGGTTGGTTAGTTTAAAGGGATAGATTCGCGAAATTGGAAGACTTTTTTACCTGGTGAAAGCACATTTTGTTTTATTTTACTGACAATCCTATTAGTAATTGCCTTTTACTTCGTGAAACCCTAGCATTGTGGTCTCTATTCTGTGTTTAACTTTTGCTGTAATTCGTAATATTGTGAATTTTAGCCCAGTCTTACATTCTTCCAGCTAAGAATTTATTAAGCTCATCATCAACGGCACTGCGGAAAAGTCAGTGACACAAGTCTCGTTGTTGGAAAGTTAAAAAAAAAACCGTCGTTTTTCTTACCTGGAAAAAGTGGGTGGGCCAGGTGATCCAATAGCACTCTCCCCCGTCTCTTGGTATTTACGCCCCTGGGAGAAGTAAATTGACTCTGATACTTTGTGGTGTCCTTGTGTACGGCAATTATCCCGGGCAATGGCCGACCTTCTTCTCTTATGGTTTCGGCACTAGCGGAAACTAGTGTCGTCTTCGGAAATCGGTGGTAATTTGTGCAGGTGTGACTCGCGTGACACGTTCCTGCGTGGCCACTGCGACCTCGAGTACACGGATGCCAGACAACAGCGAATACATTTTTATGCTGGGTATGATAGTGACAACATACGTTAGTAGACATAGCCGCGGCAAAGTTTAAAGCGCTGCTAAGTACGCGGCTTTCTGTTTACAGAGATTCATTTCACGTAGACCGCCAGCAGAAATAAGTGCAGGAAAGAACACCCTGTTGAATCTAGTCGCAGATTTTGCTTAAAATAGTGAGACACCAATGGACTAATCCAATAAGGCCGTTTCACAATAGTGTGCCTCCAAGAGTTTGCAGCGCGTTGACCAATCACAATGCGCGAAATTTGTCGACCCAGTGCGCATTTGGAAAGGGTCGACAAACTTTGCGCGTTGTGAATGGCCCCCTTTTAGACGGCACAACAGCGTGGCACCTTAAATTCTTCAATTTGACGCGCGCGTGCATTTGGCAACTCGCGACTCCCTATTGGTCGGAGAGGCATGTAACGCGCGTGCGCCACTTGTCGCAGCAATGGCTTCTAATCCTGGTTTTCGAATTACACAATAGAAGGTAGCTCCATTCTCAAGCGAGCGTTGTAACGCAACGTCCCTGCCATGAACGTAATCAACATTATGGCTAAACGTTTGGCTAAACACCAAATAGCACAACGTCCGTGCTTACTGTAAGCAATGCCAAGAAATCTGACCGATGAAAAATGTTAAAATGTTACCACCTGTGTGTACATGTACGTGTTACACGTAAAACATGATTGGTGAAAAAAAAGTCCCCGTAATCGTTGCAGATAAGTATTTTCTTACTGAGAAAGGAGCGTGTAAGGTTAAAATTGGTGCTCGTCAACATTTTTCTGGTGTAATGGTTAAACTGATTAGTACGTCTGTCGTTGCATCGCTGGTAAATCTACCCGAACTTCAACCATGCAGAAACACTGTAGGTTTACATACACTTTTTGTTTGCTGTAACAAGAAACGCCGAATGGAATGAAACCTCACCACCAGATGTCCCCTGACCTAGTCTTAAAATAGATGGATTCCACAAGCCCAACATTTTGCTCGATAGGAGTTCCACTTGGACGAGCAAAGTATGCGCTGTCGCGCATGATGATACCCGTGGATGAAACCACGAGCAAATTTATGGATGTCCTCATGGCGTGATGCTTCCCCACTGTGTACCACGAGTGAGTGACTGGGGAGTTGTCTAAGCGGAGGACACTTGTATTAAGTGGATGGCTATGATAAGGATATGCTTAGGCGGCATGATGATTTACAGATCACTCTCTGTATACACTGTATGGGAATTTCTTGGCGAGTATTGGGTGGAATTCGATTGAATTGTAAATTTGTTTGGATAAGAAGTAACAATTAATGGATGGCACTTGGTTTCGCGTGTCGAGGAATCCCGACCGCTATAGCTCAGCTAGTGTTCTAAAATTCGATCTTTCATCAACTACAAAACGTGAAAGAAAACCAATGGGGAGAAATTAAAGTAGGCCTAGAAGAAAACTAGAATGAAGGGGGACCTTTATTGAGTATTTCGGTCTGTGGAAATTGCAGTGGCGTCTACTTTGTGGATAGTGATGAGTGTCTGTCATGAATTATTTTTTCTACAGAAAACCTAACATGCTTTGGCCGACTCATATTGAATAGTGCTTTGCCTTGGATTGCCGAAACGTTCTGCGTGACACATCTAAGTGCTAGATATTATGTTTGTATTTGGTACCTCATGAATTACTTCCAGTATGCTCCTAAACAAATTTATTTCCTGGAGACAGTGCCCGATGCGTACATGTTACGTTCTTGATGAGCTATTTCACGTACTGTGTGATCAAGAACGTTTTGGCTTTGCAAATTCGTGTTGTCCTCTGAAACGGGTGTGCCTTTAAATCCACGCAGATTGTGATGGGATTTTTTTACTCTATGAATTGTCCAGGAACCTTGTAGAGGATCAGGAATAGCTGTTATTACTTCGCCTTTTTGTTATTTCTGTCTTCGACCACAGTGATATTGGGTTTGGTGATACCTAGCCTACACTTCCTTTGTTGGATTTAGCACTTCGAAAAACTCATAAGGGAGCCCTTTAATACAAAACATTTTATCATTTTGTTTGCCTTTGAAATCTGGCGAACAAAATACATGAACCAGTCAGCCTATGTAATTATGCATCTCCTTTACTGTCGCATGTTTTATTCGTTTCAATATCAGACCACATACTGCCACAGACTAGCACTTCTAAATACGGTAACGCGGACAATAGCTGCAAATCCGCATACCGAAATGGCCTGCAGTGTAGTATATTATGAGCTTGTAGACATGCAGAGTGCATGCAGTGTACATGTATGCCCTCTCAAGAACACTCATTTTGTAGGAGAGGATTTGATTGACACACCACGTGGTGTGCATTTTATAGGAAGCTGTATGCAGTAATAACATAAATAATACCCAAGCGTTATGCACTTGAAATACAAGTACGATATCAGGCCGTCTAGTTGATAGCCTACATCAGCCATTCCGTCTGAGGTTGTTTACCGACGACTATTCGGTATCCCTTCATAACGAACCAGTTGTGAGTAGTCGAAACACAACAAACGGTCGCTTCTCCACTTTACTATTCGAAGCTAAATTCTATACCCCTCCCGGCCCCGAGATGACACTAATTTACCGCATGATATTTCTTTCCGAGAGGAAATTTCTAAATAAAAGAGAGATATTATGCACCAAATAGTTTGTAAATGTGGCTTATATACGAAATGGATTTTCGATGCTACATGTATATAATCTGGGCTATTGGTGCATCATAGCATACAAATGAGACAGCAGGCATATGAAGCCATGGACTGAAAATATTTACGAATGTTACATTATACTGTCGCAGGTACAACAATATCTTTGCGTTTGAGGGTCTCGACATAATGTTTCATACAAATTATAACTTTGACACTGTGTGATAGTAATTTCAGTTCAGGGAAATAATGAGTTGATGAAAGCATAAAGACTGCAGGGTGTATATTTAAAGAGAGCAGCCGTGCTTACAGCGTTGTACAACTAGCAAGCCGATTCTGAGTTAGACTTTGACCCAGTCGCAATCACGGCAACATTATTGTTACCTTTTAATCACACATGTTCGCAGTAACAAGCAACTTCTGTTTTTTTCAGATAATGATGAACATTGAATCATTTTTGTATCAAAAAACTAGGTATACAAAATAAAGAACAATTTCCCTTTGAAAGTAGGCATTTAATGTGGTTTAGCGGGAGATTTTTTTTCGAAAATGATCACAAAATGTCCTTTATCATTACTGTACATGAAACAGCCGTTTATAACAGGCTCAACCCTTGTAAATCCCCAACCTGATATGGTCGCAACGAGTTAACGTACGGCATGAAATGTGGGACTTATTTGACATGCACAAAAGTCTAGCATGGTAATGAGACAATGCCGTGGGATTTCATATCAGTATGAAATGTCCAACTTGACGTTTTGTTGAGAGTGTCAATTTACTCATCGAGTAAAAGTGAAATTTCCTGTGCCTGGCAACACTAACAACTAACTTGCGTGTCTTCTAATATGATCAATATTGCCAAGTTTAAAGTGATATCGAACGTCACAGTTACATGTGTAAAAGGCATTAGCGAGAGAATCAGCGCATGAACCAACGCGCGCGCGTACTCCATTCGTTTCCTCTGCACTTTCTGTTCACAATGACGTCACACTTCAGTACTATACCTGAAAATAGTGGAGGGAAATTGTGCATTTTAGTGGTCTTTTCGCTTGCGGTGATAAAAGAAAAAACTACACGGTGTTCGAAAGACGTCTCTGTATAGCTTATTCTGAATTTCGGAAATCCTATTTAGTAAATTGCAAACGATATCTAAAATTTGTCGAAGTTTTCTGCTGTGGTGTACCAAACAGTGCAACCAGCAGAAAAAAAATCGCCATTCTGTAAGGTATCTCCAGAAAAGAGTCTTACCGTTCGGCGTTATAATTTAACTTCGCTATTGATTACACGAATTTGCACCTAAACTCTTCCTGGGATCTGTTATTGTCAACATGTCAAGCGCTAAAATAAATTACCCGCCTTTCACGCGCAGAAGAAAATATGAATAACTGGGGAAAAGTGATTCGGTTTCGATCGCGCGTGAACACTCTTGTGATAATGCAAAAGTGATAGGCGAAAAAAACGATTTTTTTTTTCGTTTCAGATCTATCATCGTCAAAGCTTGGTGGGGAAATTCAAAACGATAGCAGCTTTGCTTTAAGAGTTATTGTAAATTGAGGTAATAAGATGACTTAAATAAATTTTACAAGATTTCATTATGACACTATCCCTAACCTGACTTCTGTCTCTTACTCGTTTGGAATTAAAACTGCTATTGCTCGTTGACCATTAGTGAAACTCACAGAAAAGGATTCACAATACGTACAGGGTTTTAAGTAATGGCAAAATTCATTCAAGGCTTTTCTTGATTTTCATGCTGAGCGAATGATTTGACTCTTACTAATATAAATTGATAGCCCAATCGGAAGCCATCTTTTTAGCAGTTTCAAAAGAATTTGATAGTTTGTCGAGTTGGATCTCTGGAAGGGAGAATGTCCGTGCCTTTGGAAAATAGCAGGTGGCACCAACACCTGCGGCCTGCCCGCTCCCAAGCGCCTACACTCCGAAATACTTCCGCCCGGGAGGTTTCACCTTCCTCAATAATTCACGGCATTGCTTCGCGGGTTTTTGAGCATTGCACAGACCAACGACTGACAAGGCCCACGTTGTAATACTCTGACGAAATAACCGGGCCTACATCATGATGTTAAATCCGACGGACATGTTACATGAATTTCGTAAATCACTGACCTCGAAGGAAGTTTCTTTAAGCTCACTCCCATGCTTAAAAAGCTCACACGTTGTGGTTGAAAGTGTGTTAATTGACCATTCCGACTTTTACTCATTGGTGACTCGTGAAATGCGTGCGCAGAGGTAGCAGCGGCCATGTAACGTGTTTATCATCACGAACCTGGCTCTGCCGGGCAAATTACAATAACACTGGCCCGGCACATTCACAGCCACTGCGAAATAACGCTTCGTTTACCACTGCCAGCTCAGTCGCGCTCTTGTCAATGGGGAATATTTTTGTAGACTCATTAATTTCGTCCTCGATGGTACGACGTGGACCCATTGTTGATGTTTTAAGGAATCGACTTCTAATAAATTTGTTAATTTATTTTTTTTATTTCCATGGGTTGGGATATGCAGACTTGCATGCTTAAAGCGAGTTCTGAAAATGATTTTCTCTTCCAAAAAGCCCCAACAGATTTGTTTTCATAAACAGAATGTCAACACATATAATGTTTTGTATCTATTTCAGCTTAGAAACATCTTACTTGTACTACAAACACATTGAAACATACACGTAATATTGCCAATTCCTCGAAGATGTCATTGCAAAATGCGTAACTCTGTGAAATTGTGAGATGCGATGGCATTCACCATTTCAGAGTCAAAGAGTGCACCTCATGTTTCATTCTGTTTCCCCAGAACACATAGATGTGTTTATTTAGCAGAGCACGTAGTACACATCACTACTGTTCAGCATTCACATGAAAAGGACGCTGCAGTCTAAAATAATGCCATTTACTTGGGCTGACCGCGAAGGAAACTTCAACACCTCGAGTTGAGTTTGCCGAATCGAAACAGACTCTACGCAGGTCGGACTTTGCAAATGAAGGAGGATAAATTCACAGTCACGTAGCATTAACACGCTCGGCTGGGCCCCCAAAGAGATGCTAAGTAAAAAACGTGTGATGGCGACAAACCGACAAATACCACGGAGGTCATTCCAAGCAATGCTGAGAATATTGAAAGCTCTCCTCAAGCAGATTAACAAGGCGCCGTACGAGCTGAAGTGTAGTACACGTTAAGCTGGTACCACGGCTTCTGCCACTGAAATGGCTGATTGCCAAACAGTAAACGAAATCAAAATGCAAAATACCGTGCACGATATTGGGCCGATGGGTACCCCCCCCACATATCCAATCTCTATACACACTCTAGACTATTGTTACCAAACACATCCCCCTAGAAGTCTGCAAAGAATTCCTGAGATTCCGATCAAACAACGACCAACACAAAGGCGGGGGGTGGGGTTTTCTCCGCCCCATATCTTGTATCATATGAAATGCAACGAAGTCCTGTGTAGATAACGCACAGAATACACTTTAATATTTCATATGCAGCTAGGTATGAGACGGAGAGAACCCCCCCTGCTTTGTGTTGGTCATTGTCTCGCAGGAATCTGGGAATTCCTTTCAGACATCTTGGGGGATGTGTGAAGTAACAATAGTCTGAAATGTGTATAGGGATTGGACATGTTGGGGGGTACCCCTCGGTCTCATTTCTTGCTGGGTGTATAATATTTCGACGCTCGCCACACAAAAAATCCCTGAAACTGAATGCAGACTCGTTGTAGGTATGTTGATGAATACAGTCGTATGATTGCTAGTTTTATTCCCTTGAATTCGTCGACGCAGTAGAGAATTATCTGAATAGAGAGGTTTTCACTGACAGAGTCATCACTCAGTACCTTACTTTAAGTCCCTCTGCTTAACCGGTATCAGCTCATCCACTTATCCAGAAACTGAAGCCGTTGCGGTCCTGTTGCTTTGTTCTTCAAGTTACATCTTTTACAGCTCTGATGAGCCGGCACGTACGACCGCTCAATGCTTTTTTGTTAAGCCCGTCATCACTTTCGATGCCACAGTACTGTAGCATCGAAAGTGGCATTATGAATACTGAGGGCTGTGACGTCACGGTTGGTTGCTAGGGACCAGTCTTGCGGTGGAGCTGGAGCTAAGTCGACGCCATGTTGTTGTGCGGTATATGCTTTATGATGACCACGCCGTAATTATTTGCTTATTGATTGCTAAGTGGTTTTGCTTACAGGTCGATTGAGGTTCTTTTTTTCCCGGTGCATGAGGTCGCCGAGCCAAAGTTTGTACATCAAGAAGTGACTGCAAGTACTTTGTCGCCACCTCGAGCGGTATTTTAATGTGGACCTTTGATAAATAAGAGATATGGCAGGAAAAACATATTAAACGCGCTGCGTCTCCGGCTTATAACTCCGTGTTGTGAATGTCTTATCGAGAATTTATTATTGACGCGTGCCCAGCATATGAAATTTCCTCTTGGACTTTTGCTTTTATCGAACGATTTTAAGCCACGCCGCACATTTTTCTTCTTTATTTCAAAGAAGAAAACATAACCGTGACGACGACACTGAAACACAACCGAACGCCCTTTCTTCAAAAATCAGGAACACGAACAAAGAGCTAGAAACAGCATGTTAGTGCAGACACTCGTATGACGTCCTTGAGTTGATTTGGACATTCTTAGGTATTTATCCGTGAGTTTGCTTCAGGCAAGTACGAATACAGAGCGAAATTTGAGCTACAGAGATATTTAAAATGTTAACCGTGAAAGGTCCTGTTTCCACTCGTCGGGGGAAAAAGGGGCAAGTATTTCCACAAAATATACTCAATGCCAAAAAGTTTTTCGTTTCATTAAAATTGTACCGAAAGTCTAAAACAAGGCATGTTTCGTTCTGGAGAAACAAGTATGGTTTTACTCTGGGATGCCAAAGAGATTTCATCACTACATGTGGATTGTTGTAGACGTTAAAAACAGATCATCACTGGTTGATATACGTGCCTCCTCACAGCTACGAGCTCGTGCCCGGAGATTGCAGCGAAATACAAACATGGAACATTCGTCGTCTGCCTCGACTCTACAAACACTCGCCTCAAACGGATTGGAGTAAACAGTAATTGCAATTTGGATCAGGCTACTCCTTGCAATTAGTAACTAATCCAAGCGGATTGTGATTTCGGGCTTTTCTGTCATCCGTAGATCACGATTTCATGCAGCCTGTCCGTGCCATCTATACTTGGTTTCATCCACGTCACTTGTCGGGAATGCGCATCACAAGTACACGCTATGCTCTTATTTTAGTTGACGACTCGAAGGAAAACACCACTGGGGTAGAGGGGGCGGCTGTTTTTATGGTGTAGGCCTAAACACTGTGAGGGAAAATAAGGAAAAGGGATACTTAGGAAAGGGAGGAAACTTATCAGTCGGTCAAATTGTTTTGTTTAGTTTGCAACTCGTAATTCTGCTAACGAATTGAATAGAACGAGACTATTTCTCTTCAGAATGAATATGCTGTTGAATGACATTTGCTCTTATTGCCCAAAATGTCCTGGTTACTGTCTCTCATAGAACACAGAATGCAGTGTCCAGAGAAATGACGAAAACACTGAAGTTATTGAACAGCATATCAATGATATATTCACAGTACTTCGGGAACGCCTTTTGCTTCATACGATTTCCATACTAGCTCGATATACCGGATTACCTGAACTCATCAGCTGAAGTGATCAATGTTCGATATTTTCTCGCTTAAACCACATCAGGTGAGTGTCCCCCTTTGCGGGGAATTCTGCCACCCATGGCAACCAATCTCATTAAATGGCACCAATTCCCTTGAGATTCGAATTTCGTCACGACATACAGCCGTTGCCATGACAAAATGAGATCAGTTTAATCCTGTTGAGAACATCGTGCACCCACCGTAGTTGCTGGATTAAATTTCTAGCCTTAAGGATGTGAAAAGAAGATGTCAAGAAAGGGACGGGTGATACCGATAATCGCTTTATGGAGGATTTTTGGACGTGTTTCCCAAAGCCTTTTTAGGGCACACGTCGCTGGCATACTTCGGCTGGGGGCAGTTGTTGAATGTTCTATAACATACTGGTATCTGTCAGGAATATTATTTTAGGCTAGTATTGTTCTTTTGCCTCTAAAGTTCAGTGACATGATGATTAAAAGTTTCTACATTATAAGAAAGTAGAATAAGTATGCTCGCTTAATGCGTCAAAGGTGAAGGAAGTATTTATTTGACACAAGTCATGTGGCATGATATACACATCCAACACGATCGCTGGAGATGACATTTTGCACTATGTGCACATTAATACGGGCGATTCACAATAGTGCGCCTCCAAGAGTTTGAAACGCGTTGGCCAATCACGATGCGCGATATCTGTAGACCCAATGCGCGTTTTAAAGGGTGGACAGATTTCTCGGGTTGTGATTGGCCAATACGTTGCAAACTCTTGGAGGCGCACTATTGTGAATCACCCGTATTTTCATTAGAAGTGTTGTCTTTCAGTATTTTGTTACTGCATACTCAGATTGTCTGATTTCTTGTTATCAAAGGAAAAATTGTCACACATTTAATTCGGCTAGGATCCGAACCCATGACCTACAATTTACTGGGAGAATAAAACTCAGTTGGTTTATATGCAGGATGACACCCTTAGAACCCCCCCCAAAAAAACAGCGCTGATAAAACAAACCCATACCTGCTTTTCTTAGAATAACTGAAACCATGTCGTCTTCTTTGCACATTATTGGTCAGTATGTACTTCGGGTTTCGAGACAGCCTGCTTTGTGCACGACCCCACGGGAAACTCTCTTGCTTCCAGTAGCCGGTCGAGGGTACTTCAGAATCTTGAAATATTCTGCATTTTGCCTCAAGCCATGGCCACTCAGCCCATTTCTGACCGACACAGCTTGTCTTTATTGCGTATTTAAGTGCTACAGAATGTCCCTGCTCACAGAACGAGCAAACAGCTCAGGGGCGAGATGGTATTCTAAATTCTTAATTGTTTAAAGTCTGACGGCTTCATCTTGTGCAAAATAACAATGTACAGGCGTAACAAATTTCAAGAAATAACACACATCAAGCATTTTCAATTTTTTTCCCAGTTGATTAGTATAAAGATTAGATTTGATTTTACGAATCCTGAGCTGGAAAGTAACCAACGTTTTATTTGAATGGTCTTTCCTTGAGATTTTGCGCGTGATTTTCAATGAACGATTTCCTCAGAAACAGAGAGTGTGCTATTTCCGTCTTGAGCAAAGCGGTAGCAGCTCAGAATCCAAGTGCGAGTTCTTCCATCACGCGTGGAATCCGACCCATCAAAAAGGAGACGCTCGATAGGCAAAGAAAATCCTTCCTTGAATTATAAATTCCATTTCCGTGTGTAGAAGGAAAGAGTGTGTGCGCCGGCAATACTGTTGTGCATAAACCGTCCCGTCGACGGAATAAGTATGTAACTCGGAGTGCCAAATCGTACTGCCTCTCTCAAGCAGCGCTCCGTTGGCCCCGGGGGCCATGCTCCTTATAGACAGAGAGGGACTTTAGATCGCAAGCGTGGCTCTGACTTAAGGGAGTTGAAATTAATAGCTGGGACGACCGAGGGGGAGCGGTGTTTTTTTGCGTCGGCAGGGGCCAAATCGCACCTATGATCAACCGGGCCTGGGGTCGCTATCGCGCTCTGAACGGAACTTTAAGATAAAAGAACGAAATTAGTAATCACCACTTAAACAATCGGCAGGGCCAAGGAAAGTGTTTAAAATCAGTGTACGCAGAGTGACCCCTTTTTGGCACTGTGTTTGAAACCCGATTTTTGACTGCGCAAAAGCGTCTTATGGAATGTTGAGCTAAATTTTCTAAACAATATGCACCGTTATCGTGCAATTCATTTCATGTAGGTTACGCAACATGAACGCGAACGCTACAATTTTTTATCGCATAAGCATGCGCGGACGTCAAATGCCTGTTTGAACGTTTAGATGCGCGCCTCACACAAAAACGTTCACCTTCCAATGAACGCTAAAAGGACAGATCAATCACATCCAATTAATCTCTCAAAATAGGTCATCATAAACCCAGCATTAAAAAACCCAATCGCATAACCTTTACACTTTCCAAAATGTCCATTTCATATCATGAGCGAATGTTCAATGCATTATTTTAATCCTTCCGAAACAGTTGCAGTTTCTCACGTTTGGATCCAACGTGAAATTCACGTTTCACGTATTGGACGTCCGTGCGACGTGCAAGAATCAATGACGTCAGCAGGAGCCCGCACTTTTTTCACGTTCTTGTTTACGTAGAACGTGCAACTAAACCTCTCTAATGCTAATGACGATGATTTTTTTTACATATGAAATACTAAAAAAAAATAGCAATCGTTGACAAGTCGATGATAGAGTGTTTGAAATAATAGTTGTATCATGACGATAAGATTATTCTTATGTAAGAAACAAACGTTCAAAAGGAAGGGAAAATAATCTGCAATGCATCCTGCCTACAGTGGATTTCATCCACTAAATCGAATTTGCATTGTAGATTCATACGATACGAGCGCTGCAATTTTCATTTGCTTCAACGAAAAATAAACCTGATGCAATAATACAAGTTATAAAGACCGTGGAAAACAACGCTGAAGGCATTTCACTTTGCAGCTAAATCCATACTGCGCCTGTCAGTCCGACAGGCCTGAGCCGTTTGTACAAACAGCCCTTGTTTTCATTAAGCTATAATTCTCGAAGAGGCATCCCACCTCCTGCCACTAAATGCAGCGACAATGTCACAATGACGTCACCACCTCGCAGCCAGCCAGCAGGTATTTTCTTTGGCTACCCTCTGAACACCCGGTTGGAAGCCGCGTTTCAAAAGATACGCGGCGCCCGCTTGAAATATGATTTTCTCTTGGGCGAGCTTTGAAATTAAACGCAGCGAATGCCCCTGAGCCACTAGGCACAATGGCGGAGGGCGAGGCTCCGCCGTCCACATAAAAAGGTATTTAATTTTAACGGAGGAGTTGTTATTGTGCGTGCATGACAAGCTTTTTTCGTCCTGGCTGGCCTTAATGTCATGTCCCGTCGTTCATTTAACTTGTTACATTAACCACAAGGGAAAATTTGTGATAATAATTTTAGTCCTGATAACAAGAAAACCAATCAAACGGGTGAAGTAACCTTTCTTCGCATGTTTATTTTATCAATAAATTTAATTTGACTTAAAGAGGTGAGTGAAGCACATGGAACTGATAAAGTTATAAATCTGTCTTATATTTTAACGAAAACGTATAAGTAGTCACCAGCAACTCCAGCTACACGATGCGGTACATTCAGCTTCAAAGTATTCTGCAAGGTGACGACATGTAAAAACGCTGAATGATTAACTGAGATATTCAAATTCAATGAGTAATTTCAAAAGAAAATCTGACCTGGGAGATGAATTTTGCGTTTTATAATGTGGGCGAATCACAATAGCGCGCCTCCAAGAGTTTGCAAATCTGTCGACCCTTTCCAACGCACATTGGGTCGACAGATTTCGCACATTGTGATCGGCCAACGCGTTAAAAACTCTCGGGGCGCGCTTTTGTGAAACACCCGTATTGAATGAATATTGCATTTCACAATTTACAATTTAGTTATTTTTCGAGTAATGTTGACGTCTGTTAGACCCATTTTCATAGCTGACGCAACTTAATCATTTGTCTCACGCTCAGTTACAACCATTGTCAGGTTGCTTGGTAGCGTTGATCAGGAAGGGGAGACCTCTTTAAGTTTAGCATTTGGAAAAAAAATGAAAGTCGCAGAAGACTGATGTATAGTTTCCAGAGTCTCAAATGAATTGGTCCATTCTTTCCCGCAAAAAAAGCTTAGAAAAATAAAATTAGTTTGTTGTTCACCTGAATTTCTGAATGTGTTAGAGAGCTTTTTCTATTGCATTATATACAAAGGCTTTGTAGTTGAAGCATTTAAATTTTGTTGACAAAACGGTGGACAGAAGACGGGGGGATTCAGAACCCGCTCAAGCTTTCAAATCCATTCTTGGTACCACAGAACGTTAATCCTAATATTCTGCATGTAGTACTCCTTTGCTCATGCACAGCGAGTCTTCCTACGCTTTCGATTACTTCATCATGTGCACTTCAATATTTCTTCAGCCAGACTAGTTTACGGTGGAAGCAAACAGTGGTAAACGAGTAAAATAGATCGTGCGAGCAAATACAATCTGACGGAGTTCTGACGGAGTTCTCACTTTGAGGACTGGATTAACATGGGTGATCCATAGCTACCTTGTAAGCTCAGACAGCTCATTGATTCCCATACGTGTGTTAAAAAGCCAGAGTTTTTGCACTCCGTCGAGCTCCAACGCCATGCTTTTCATGCATTGACCTACTTGCTCTTTACTTTATTGAATTTTCTGGAATGCCGTGCAATCACCTCTGTGAGGCAATTGACGGACTTCGAATTTTTTCATGGTATTCTGAAATAAATAAGCGATATTAATTTCAATACTCAAACATTTTCCAGTTTGATAATACAACATTGTATTCACGTTAACGTTCGGCTTAGGAATAGTTTGAGATATTTTCAAAACGTTCGTCGCAATTGATGATAGAAGCTTTATAAAGACCCATCTTCCCTTTGATCTCCCTTCCAGTTTCTGTACCAGGGTGAACTTTCACGTTGAATTTGTGCATCTCTCGTTAACCGATCTCTCGCACTTTCTCATCATTTCATCTTGGCCACACATATCAGTTTCTGTCTGAACAGCCTGAAATTTCCCCGTGTCAAAGATGCCTCCCCATGACCCGTTAATGCCTTCGATCAAGACATCGCAGAAGATGGATTAGGATGCTTAAAGCGATGAGTAATTCACTCTGAGCAAAGGTTGGCTGGCCAGTCGCTTCCATCGCAGTGTCTGCCTGTAACGTAACTTATCAGGCAGGTGCATTGGGTTTGACAATGATACTTCTTCGTGCCAGGATAAAACTTTGCCCTTCTGTGATCTCACCACACTCTTTGTGACATTTGGGGAGAAATTTGAATTGATGTAGTCTTCTAGGTTATGGAGTAAACAGTGCTTTTTTAAATAAAAGATCTTACTCAAAACGTTGAGGTTAAACTCAAATATTAAAAACTACGCGTTGAAGTAAAAGAACACATTTTGGTAACTAATATTTATAATCAGTTTGCGTCCTACGAAGATATCGCAAATTATGAAATCTGTCATAACCCAATACATGGATCTTTCAGAGGAAAACATTTCTAAAGGCAAATTTATAGGCGACGATAATTATGATGAAAGCTAAAATGAAAGTACTAAAATTATCACTAACGATCATTGATGGTGATTGAACAATGGCGATTTTATGACCACAGCTTCCTTTCACAGGGAAACACAGCGGGTTTTTTTGTGGGCATAAAATGTCGTCAGTGACGACCTGGTTCTATCTTCTGGTGCAGCCCTGAGTGCTCCACACACAGTTTGCTTATGGCGGAAAGCTGTGCATTGCTCGTGCGCAAGGTAATTTCTTATTGCTGTGTCAACACACTCTGATTGCTCAGTACGTTTGCGCAGTGTCGTCTTTCGTTGTAAGCACTCGTTTGCCCGCAGTCTACACCATGATACATTGTAGCTCCGCCTGCACTTCACAGGAACATCTAATGGGCGTTTTTTCTTAGAAATTTCGTAATTGCTCCATCGATTGCAGGGTTCCATTCCAAATGCATAATAGAATCTTCATATAAAGCATTCCAATTACTGTTAATTGCCCCAAATTAATTCTCACCATTGATACTGATAATATCCGATCCAAGATCGGCTACATACTCCTATACCTACTGACAGAACAAAACGGAATTTCACTTTAAAACACCGTTCGTGAAAAAGGTACAACGCTCCATGATATATGACGTTCATCTGGTATGATCTTAATACACCCACTCACTGCAGACCATGGGACGCATACTAATGCCTCGTCCTATCATACATGCAATCTTAAGAAGTGTGAACGTGATAGAAATCCTAATCCACCTAAAGAAATTGAACATATTCAAGAGAGTATAAGTTTTTCCTTCTAAACAAATGAGGAGTAGGCCTAAGTTATTTTAGCAGGATCAAATTTTCATACTTTCTCAAATTAGTTTTCTAATACTTCTAAAAACTTCGAATTGACGTAATGCTTGGAATTGAAGTGTGTTCTCTCCCACTACTTAATAGCATAACTGAGACAATAAAAAGATCTCTATGAACAATTGTTAAACAGAAAAGGGCAATTACTGTGATATTGTTCAGTTGGAAAACAAAACGTGATGTAAAGGTATACTGTTTTATAAGCTAAGTATCGTCAGACCTATCGTCATACCTATTAACATTATCACGTAAAGAATCGTCGATTTTATATTTCTCTTTTCAAGAAGGCCGTTTGGGGTGTATGACATTTATTGCATGAGGTATTTCCAGCTTGGTTTTTTTAGCTCTTGCGTGGGGACTTGGATAAACTCCATCTTGACTAGCACTTGTCAATGTGCCCTGATAATGTAATGGTTTTGTCACAATCGCTGTGCTATGTAGAAAAAAACCAGGTACATCGGAAAGCAATATGCAAAAAGTTAATTTTACACAGTGCAGGTTTCATGTGGTTATCTTCTTGTGTTGGAAGTCATGCTAGAACATAAGTGTCTCGTATGCACAAGTTCGAGCAAAGCCGTGTCAATTTCGTGTGCTTTTCTAGCGAAGTTCACGAGGTAACACTATACCGTCATTGATCCCCTCCAGTCGGGAATGTAACGACTGTTGGTTTCAACTCTGCAAAGTTCATTGCCCATGCGCTGAGAAATAAGACAGCGCGATATCAGTCATTAGCTGGTAGGAACTGAACGAAAAACTGGTATTTATAAATATGTAAGCAACTGAGTTTCGGGTTATCGTCATGATTTATACACTCTCATAAACCGAGAATTATTCATTACTGCTTTGCATGAATCACCAAACCATAAACTATTGATGTTGAAGTGCTGACATGCGCGAACAGCCGGTGTTTGTAAGTCAACGCTGTTGAAAGCACCGAAGTCAAAGCATGGCAAAATTTAAGCTGGGACTTTGTCGATCGCCTCCTGCATTGCCAGAAACGGAATGATGCGAGTGTGAATCATATTTACCTTCGACTCATAGCGAATGAATCACGCAGAATCCTCAGCTTTACTGACAATATTGCGTGTGAATAATTATGATATATTTGTCAATGTAACGTTAAAGGTGGAACATTTGTACGCGTACAACCATGCTTTAGAAAATGTAGCTTCCAACATTTGAAAATAAAGTAGTTCAAATATGTTGCGCGGCAAAAAAATGAAATCGACCACAACATAATGGAAAATGTATGTTTTCTCTTGCATACTTTTTTCCCTTTGTACTTCTGGAAACCATATCAAACAACATGAAGATCAAAGGAAAAATAAAAGCATATGAACATATCGCAAAGGAACCCACCTCTCTTTCTAGGCCTTCCTAGATGTAAACTGTGTTTAATATTTTGTTACAAAGCTTCATACGGATTCTATATCTCTGTTATGCAACCGACATTCCTTTAATAAAATCCTGGCACTCCTAATAGCTGCTTGAAATTGCAGATATTTATGCGATGCAACAATCTTACAATCATGCCAAAAGAGTGGGAAAAACGACAGACGAAACTTAGACTGTGATCAAAAGGCATTGGCATAACAAGCAGGCACACGCCATTCCATTCAGTAAAGTGAAGAAATTCAAAACGCCCATCAAGGAAGTGTACATTTGCTTGGAAAATAAACATTGATCAATACATTATGCAAAGCGAGCACGTGGAAAATGGTCGACATTACAGGCATACGAGAACAACTTTACGAACATTTCCACCTGATCGTTATTCTCGACGTGATTGATTGCGTGTCGATAGTATTGTAAACGGGATTTTGGATTCATGTTTCATTGCTTTCTTGGAAAAAACCTCATTATAACTACTTCAGCGCTGTTGGAAATATTAATTTGACGACACAGTGAGGACCTAATGCATAGGATCTGGTGCTTAGTGCGCACTGATCACAGGGAACTCCATCAGCATGGTCGATGTACAAACGATATCCACACTCGACAAAGTGTAAAATAGCCCTAATTACCACGCAGTTTAATACGTTGTTTGAAGTTCGTAAAAATTTACACGGAACAGCCGTTGTCTGAACGTAGGCTGGCCATTGATTTGCCTCCCGAGCGACGAGGAGAAGGCGATATCACTGGGATTCAATGCCGTCATATTGACTTTTGTCTCGCGATTTGGAGCAAAAGGATAGCTTGTTCCCTCCTCCATATCACACGAAGGATAATATAGACAGCCACGCACGGCCAGATTACATATATACACAGTGGTGATCAGCGACGAGGTTGGCAATAAATGCAGAAATTTATGGGAATCACCCCGGCACGAGATACGTTTACGCGAGTGTGGGGACTTTCAATATTCCTGTATAAACAAAACCTTATATAGGTCGGCTTTAGTTGCAGACAATTTTACGGTGAAAATACCGCTACAAATGGCAAGGATGCGCCCTGTTGGGGTTTCTAAGAAGCTGTGTTCAGTCAAAAAATGATATCATGGTAGAAAAGAATTGCTAGGATCTTACAAAATATCGGCTTATAATAGACTGTAGTGACCAACCATAGCAGATTGACATGAAAGAATTTTTAGTTGAAATCCCCCCCCCGTGACTGGGTGCAATAAATGGAAAATTCAGGGCACTCTATACATATATATATTTAAAGTTATATTCAGTGCAGCCAGCAAGCCTTGCTACAAGGGTTAGGCGCATTTCGGAATGTAAGTGGTCGATCGATCGCTCGGCGGGGAAGATTATATGTACCACGGCATTCTGTAAATCATTTCATGAAAAAGGGAAAGGTTTCCTGGGACGTGAATACTATGCATGTGCACAGATTGACTTTGCATTAAATGCATGTTTTTTAAATGAACTGGAAAAGGTTTGGCCAGTGCATCAGATTATATACATCAGATCTGCCAAACTTGCCGTATACTCCTTCCCGAGGTCAGGCATTACCACACAATATATTAAAAAAAATTAAATGAACTGAAGGTTCATTTTAATACGTTTTAATCATAGTGTGGTAATGCCTGACCTCGGGAAGGAATACGGCATGTTGGCAGGTCTGATACATGCATATAATATTATTTGATCATACTCGAAAAATAAACAGGCTTTTTGTCTTTTAGTCTTTCAGTTTTAACTACCAATATTCTCCCTGTTATTTTCTCTCCAGAAACCCGCGAATCAAAACTGGGCTCCAACACATCACTATTACGAACCTTTAAGTACACAACCGTTGCTGGCCTTATCATCCATATAACAGCCTGTGTGTGGTATTTTTTAGCCTGCGATGGTTGGCATGATGGGCTCCCTAATGCGTGTCAAAATGACAGCTGGGCCTTGAACTTCGACCTTGGTAAGTAAAAAATGTTTTCGTCGCAATGCCCTTAGTTTCCATGTATTTTGGGATTTTGAAAGGATATATGTACACTTTACATGTATACTAATAATTATATCAAATACGTGGGTTAATGTTTGTGCGTAAACCTATTGCTTCGCCGTAACCATAGGACCAAGACCGACCTGGACACGAAATTATAGCCTATGACTATTTCATGGGAATATGGCATTTAACACCGGAATAATACGCTCTCGTTCATAGTATAACCACAAGAGAGTACATTAGAGGTTTTAATATTGTGTTATAACACGTTGTACCTGCACGTGACCCTTGCGCTATTTCTGGATCCCAACGTGCACAGTGATCGCAATAATCACAATTAGTCTGTGGGGAATTTTGTTTCGTCGTATACGATATTAATACGGGCGATTCGCAGTAGTGCGTCTCCAAGAGTTTGCCACGCGTTGATCAATCACTTTGCGCGAACTCTGTCGACCCAATGGGCGTTTGAAAAGGGTCGACAGATTTCGCTCTTTGTGGTGTGGTTGTAAACTTGTGGAGGCGCACTCTTGTGAAACGCCCGTATTAAGGTCATTGGTTATGTATGGGCCTGTATGTGTTGTGAGTTTTTAATGATTAAGACTTACTCATCATGTGCAATCATCAGGACTCTTTGGAAATCATAATTATATGGATACCCCTGATTGGTGGAACCGTTTTGAGTGCATAGCTTCGATTCACCAGTTGAAACGTTTAGTTGACAACTGGGGGCGCCGTCGCTGTGATGTCATCTAAGGCGTACGTCACGTACTGCCCGGTCGAAGTTTTCCCTGTCCAATTATGAACCAAAAAAACGCAGCTCCCTGAAAATATCTGTGCTGGGAGGTTGCTTATTGATTTCCTGAGAGGTATCGTACTTTATGCATAAACTATAATGGTTGAGGTAGCTTCAATATACTACCTTTGCCAATGACGTCACATTATTTGCAACATGTAAATTATAACACCAATAAGCGCCCCCCCCCGAAAAATGGGTAATATTTTTTTTTCTATTACTACATGTCTTTACGTGAAAATGCATAATACTGCGCAATATTTACTACCTGTTTGTACCAGTATCAACCATTTAATAGTTGACGATTATCGCATTGATGATATGTTACGAGAGCCGTTCTGGATTGCTCGGAAAAGGCGCCTTGTCTTCGCATCAGTTGTTCAATTCTGCACTTTTGTTCAATACATCGATATGGTAGACAGCGCGAGGTTTGAAATACGACGACAGAATATGCACAGCCAGGGACATTCAGACACACCGTCTCTCCAGCACCAGGCATTACAGCAATTACGCCAAAAGAATGAAATTAGCGCCAAATTACGAGTCCTCTAACAGGTCCAATTTCCAAGCAGCACTCTCTTTCAAATGCTCGGGGCGATTTTTGGTCTTCGGTGTGTACAGCAAGGCTAGACATTTTGTTTTTAGTGTTAGCGCTGCAGGCGATGGGCCCGTGGTGAAACGCGATCCGAAAATTGAAAGTGGCGACCAGTAAATAAAACTTGCAGACATTGTGAGGTATCTGTTAGGGTAACTTGAACGGGTAGTTCCGCGGAGTGAATAGTATCAAGATATTTCCGACATAACAAATCATCTTTTTCAGAACTTTATAATTTTTAAGTAGCGACAGAATTACTCTTATAGTGGACTGTAAGTATTGAATTAAATGTTCAGAAACAAGTTTGTTGCCTGTTTTACTAAACAATGGAGATAATTTTCACATTTGGTTTGGGGTTATTATGAGTGACATTAATTTCAGTGCATAAAATTAGTCACACACATGCATCGTTCAAGGTACACGTGCGTTTATGGTTGGGGCCTACAGCACCGTGCTATGCATGGCAAGCTATACGCCTGCCATTATAATTTCACACCAATTGCCCTGAATCCGTCCTAGATTTGGCAGGATGCACAGGGCGTTGCATGACCGTTCCTGATAAATTCTGTCGCAGGGGAGCCGAACCAGGAACATGAGCACGACTGTTTGACAGGCCATCACTCAAAAAGTACACCGACCTTTCACACATGCATAATAATCGTTGATGGCATGTTCTCATTCACATTAGCAGGCATTACGGCTGCTTAATATTGGCGTTCACAGCCAAGGATTCATGTCGCGCCTAGGGGCCTGTGTATTATTGCCGACTGCCCTGCAAAGAGCATAATTGCATGGAGTAGGCCTAGATTAACTCCCCTCATCGGGAAGATTATGGCGTCAAGGTTGAATGAATTGGCCCTTGTCGATCGCACAACCATCTTAAATCATTGCGATGTTCAAACACACTGTTGTTTCAGAATAACTCAATCACAGCACATTTAACAGGCACGTACTTTTTGGAAGATAATGGTTGAGGCAGAGACAGATTCAGGTCGATGAGCATCGCAAAAAAATAGGCCTAGGCCTAATGGTGTCAATTTCACGCACCGATGAGTGCAGTTTCACCTCAGTAGTTATAAGGAAGTAAATACCAGCAGGAGGCTCTGTGTAATTTCGGTGGAAGCTTTTAAAATCAAAATCAATAAATCAGTCATGGAGACCCAGATGATAATCCGCATCAATCGGATTGCATGTTTAATCGAATTGGGTCAAATCCGTCCCAGATGCTACCCGCGCCGTCAACAGCTGAAAAGGGCCTAGCCTCAACACGTGAAGATTATGCCGCACTGTAAATATAGCACAGGCGGGAAGACTATAAAACGCATCCAAAAACCGGGATCCCACAGATATTAATGTTATTGCATATGGATATAATCTTTCTACAGGTGCCGATATCAGGAATATCAGTGCCGGAGAGTCCTACGTTATCGCCTTGTATTGGTCTGTGGCTACTGCAACTTCAACAGGGTAAAAAAAAGTTCAGATTTTTTTTTTGGGGGGGGGAATGTATCTCTCTCAGGCAAAAAGACGTGCATTGTCTTTCTTTTAATTTGGAATCGATGCCCGGATGATTGATTATTAGAGAACGAAGCTTGCGTGAAGGTCATTTTAAAGAACAATTAGCAAGCTATTTCAGTGGCTGCATAATACGGGCGATTCATAATAGAGCGCCTCCAAGAGTTTGCAACGCGTTGGCCAGTCACAATCGCGAAATCTGTTGACCCAATGCGCGTAGGGAAAGGGTCGACAAATTTCGCACCTTGTGATTGGCCAACGCGTTGCAAACTTTTGGAGACGCACTGTTGTGAATCGCCCGTATTGTACCTTGTAATGAGTCCGTTTTAACCGGTGTCGAGAATTAATTGAATTATATTAGAGATGCAGTTCTGACCAGACTCACATTATTGACCAGGTATGGCGATATTAGTGCCGTGAACGCAGGGGAGAAGTGGGTATCTATTTTGGCCATGTTGATCGGCGAGGGCGTCTTCTTTGGGATGATTCTCGGCGGGATGGCCTCCATGCTCACCAACTTTGACGCACAGAGGGCGCGCTACACACATCGCTTCAACGTCATCAAGCAAAGTTTGGTTAGTGACTGAAGTCCGCGCCACTTTGGTCAAATACAAATTGAATTTCAAACGTGTAATTTGTAAATACCAAAAAAACACAGGAAATGACCACAGCATTCAGACTCCACTCTGTTGGTTGTGTAGAAGCTCTGTGGATGGAGAGTTTAGTGCATTTTCGAAGTATTTTCTTAATATGAATTATTTTCCTCTCCCAGATTCATGCCATTTCAACATGACCGACCTTCGTTGAAATCACAACTGCATGATAAAAAAAAGTGGAGGCAGGATGCAATATTCTTTCCGAACAGAGAACATACAAGAAAAAACCCAGAACACGGCCCTGTCTAACATTTAACTTCGTGTAAAATTAAATCTGTTCACTCCTAGAAGGACGAAACAGTGACAGAAGATCTGCAGAGGCAAGTGGTGGGTTATTATGAATACCTCTGGTTTCGAAAAAAGGGAGTGACGGACGACAGTCTGATCAATGCCATGCCGCTGACCTTCCATGCAGAGGTATCGCTGAGCGGAAATAAGTACATCTTGGATAAGGTAGGATATGATACAATGCTTGTTTAAAACGGTTTGTAAGCACTGCCTAATGACAATGCTGACGACACATTTCACCGATCAAAATGTTTATGATTAAAATGTCATATGAAGTACTAAGTGCAAGTCGTGTGATAAACCTTGTGAAATTAATGCAAAATTTCAGGACTGTCAGTTTTAAGAACGTTCACTATACTAAGGCTAGTCTACTCGTGAACTGAGTGTTGTCTGATAATATTACTTCCTTGTAGAATCAAGAACACCAACCGCGCATGATCAGCTCCATTTATCAAAAAACTTCACCAGGGCATAATTATTTCTGCCACGGCTTTTAGGTTTGACCGTAATTTTCGATTAACAATACCTTTATGCTTTACTTCTGCACCAGTACAGTAGTAGGTGAGAAAATGTTTACAATAC
Source organism: Acanthaster planci (assembly GCF_054643075.1). Taxonomy (NCBI): domain Eukaryota; kingdom Metazoa; phylum Echinodermata; class Asteroidea; order Valvatida; family Acanthasteridae; genus Acanthaster; species Acanthaster planci. The sequence goes on along the minus strand of NC_141797.1, from coordinate 9,925,110 downwards.
CTCATTTTATATCTTCATTTAGGCACCGATGTTCAAGGGAATGAGTGAAGGGTTTATGCGCATGCTCTCTCTAGAGATCAAACCGTCTCTATATCTACCAGGTCAAATGATCGCCTACCGGAATGAGATCTGCCATAATATGTACTTCATCCAGAGGGGGGAGGTCGAGGTAAGTAACAGCTTACATTATTAACGCAGGCCTTTAATTAAACAATATATTCACCGTATGTTGCTAGTCTGAGATCGCTGGCGAATCGGAACCGGTCTAACATTCATAGGCCAACTTTAACGATTGATAATTTAAATCAATAACCTAGTTTGCAATACATGTATACCGAACAGAATGACGCAGCCAGCCTTTTCCTTAGTTTCATATTATTCCTTGCGTCCCTCAGTACGATTTTTCTGCTCTCCCTGAGATCTCCAAAAGATGCCGGAAACGAAACAGTTTTAATAAGTGAATAAATATGGGCATTCCTGTTGATGAATACCTTTTTTATTGCAAGAATCAAAAGAAGTCAACATGTGATGGATTTCCGATTTGTTCTAAAACTTTACTTTCACTTTCCTGAACACCCCCGTCCATTTTATGGTATGTTCCTTTAGAAAGTTGTCCGATCTGCCTCGAGTTGAAGTGCACCCCAAAGCGGTAAAAGAAAGACTGAATGGTTTTCCAAGCAGGTTCCTGTACGCGTTCTGTGTGTACGCAAAGACCATACATTAAGGAATAACTTCGTTACGCCTAGTCGGCGAGCTCCGCGTCAAACGCGCCATTGATTTCTATTATAAACGCGCGCCTATGCAGTGAGTACAAAAAAGCCCTTATTTGTTCCGCTTGGAGCGGATAGAATCCCCTTCAACGAATCTGGCGCGCGCGTGGCGCTTGGAGCTTGGCGCGTTGCGCACACGCAGACTCCTGACCAATCAGACCCGATTAAAGTGTCTCGTATCCATGTGCCATCGTGTGATTTATGCAGCGGGCATTATCAATTGTTAACGCACGGTCACGTTACGCATTTCAATCAAAATAGAAAAACTGTCTAAGGTATTTATGAATGTTATTATATAACTACAAGTCAACGGCGTGCACATTAGTAAGAGACATCGACGTCACACAACTTACATTGTGCCCTTCGACCGGCCTAAAAGTGAAGTCACCACCACTGATTCCAAATTTGCTGCACCTCGCTCGATGAAGTAACATGACAGAAACGTTGAAGGGTTAGAGTCTATGAAATTGTTCGAATTATGATGGCCACACAGTATATGTATTAAAGTGGGTTGTTGTATACGCCCGAGCGCGCTCGCCGAGCGCCCTATCGGTCTAGTGTGATAGCGCCCTCTCTTGGTACGTTAGGTCTTGAAAATCATGAAAATGGCTGGCGCGCCGGCGGGATATTTGCTTTTGCATCGCTGGCCTGCTGCACGTACAGTATTTAGGTTGGCCTACATCAAGTTGTACGGGATGTACGGAGGTTTGCATTTTTTGGCGTTTTTATTTGTGGGTTTTTGCCTGTGCAAGAAGAGAAAGTGTCGAGACTTGTAAAGTTATGTTGGTTTTACGGAAAATTTGTGCACCAGATTCCTTGCTCTAGAGTATCATCACCAGATCACGGGATTGTATACTTGGGTTGGGGACCCCCCAGTTTGAGATACAGTTAAGGCCAGAGTAAAGGTTCACGCGATGACATGATATATTGATCACACACACGTTAGGCGCAATACACGTTCCTGATATATCATGCAGGGTGTCCTCAATACACGCACTAAAAAGGGTTGGCCCGACAACGGAAACGTGTATTGGGTAAACCGCACACGCTATGCATTAAGTGGTGTCACTGACTCGGACCTGTGAACGTGAAGCAGGGAAATGCTGCACGCTCGCAAACGGGCACTGCATTCCGTTCACCACAATTACATGCATGTTTGCATGTCTTTGAAATCGTGGCGTACGTGTTTAAACCACTTTTAAATTGAAGAGTCCAATGTTTAGAAATCCGATCACGATGCACAACGAACTACACTGAGTTGTCCAACGTGCAATAATGACCGTAAAATAATGCTTATGATATCGATCGGTGCACCCTTGGTGTAGATATTAATATCACCAACAAGCAGTCTGTCCACGAAGAGTGCTGGCTTGATTTGATTCGGCACAACTGATTCACGAAATCTCATGAAATGGGATTAACGATCCACCTTTAGTGAAAAAGATATCTCTTGCCCCTCCGAAATGATCTGGATTGCACAGGATCACCAGGAATACTTTCCTGACGGGTCAACGTACAGAACATCTCCGTACATGGAAAAAGACAACATTAATCCACTGGGGCATCCATTTCTTCAGCCAGATCGAATCAACTAACACGCAGATGCAAAAGTCAAGCATTAAAATTCTTTTTCAAGAAAATGTTGGTCAAGGAAAAAAAAATACGCTCGTGACATCTGTACTGTATTATTTTGCAGGACCTGCGGCAGGACGCCCTGACGAAAATGCCTGCGCCGCTCCACTCCCCGATTTTGTCCACTGGATTTCCATTCTGCTATCCTAAGTTTCCAAAGTACGAAAATGTTTATTGCGCTACATTGGAATAAGTTTGTCGACATTTATATTGGAAATTATGCAGTACCGTCTTTAGATCTGGATACAACGTAGATAAACAGGGCCCAACAAATACTCCTCCGTCGTACCAGTATAGGGCAGAGGAAAACAGAACGTACCATGAAGAAACTGAAGAACGATTTCGTAGTTTTGGATTGCAAAACCGATTCAGTCCAACTGCGGACGGACAATCCACAACTTAATCGCCCACATTGTGTGACGGAGATCCTTTGTATTCTTCAAAATAAAAGCTTTTAATGTAAACAGGATTGTCAAAAGCGTAGCTTCCATTTTCTCGATCGGTTTATAATCTGGATCAGCAAGTTCGGACAAAAATATCAAGCTAGAAAGTGAGAAATCGTACGTATCAGTCAGAACCACCCGAGAAATACTGATTATCTGACAATGCATTTAATTTTGGTCGTGTAACGAAATTTTATTGACTCTGAAACAAAACTCAATTGCGTGTATGTTTTGAAAATTTCACAAATATTACGTACGAAAGCTTAACTGAACACGGACCTTCATCTCAATCCGTCTCTCAAGAACAAGCACGCGGACCGACTACGACCATACCACCGATTGACCAATCACGTACCCGCATAGCACTGACGTCACAAAAAAGTTGATTATGCACGTGTAGTTCGGTAGGTGATCTGTATTGCGAACATTAACGAGGCCAAAAGTCTTTAGGATAAATTAAAGTGCCATTTTTAATTAATAGCCATTTGATTCAATCAGTCATTTTGTCGCAGGGAGAGCCAGCTTTGCCTTAATTACGAGTTTCATACAGTTCCCTCTGAATAAAAGCTAATCCACGCCGCGTCTGGCTTTCACTGGTACTACATGTATATTCGCTTCCTAAAATAAAAAAATGAAAAGGAATAAATTATTACAAGAAAAATCCTGCTTGTGAAAAATCAGCTTCTGATGGCCAAATGCACGTCCCATCAACTTTAGTGTTGTAAATTTGTTTTTAAGAACCTGAGGAAAGTGGCAAGGAAAAAGCCTCAGTTCAAATTTCCCCGGCACCCTCACCAAAAGCTAATACATCACATTTCCGACTGAAAAATGCTGGATTTTCACTGTATGTTGCAACGGGCGTAGTCTAGACCTAGCATAAAAATGGAAGACTAGGATTCCCCAGTATGAAGTCTTCTCATAATCACCTATCTGAAAAGAATTTCCACGGAATATAGTCTGCAAATAAACACGTAGTTTTGTTGGACACTGCCTTGGTACATGGTCCGCATGATGCCGTTATTATTGGTACCCTGTACCGAGACTAAAGACAGTGTGTATACTAGATGGCTAATCATGCGCAGTGGGACCAACTGACATTCAACTTGTTTAAGTCCTTACGTTTTGTTTTGTCAATTATCTGAAATAAAACATTCACGACTTATTTATTTCAGAAGAAAACACAGATATAATAATTAAATTAATTTTAGTCTTAATTATGACATCTACACAACTGCATATTTACGAATTTATACGTACATGGTCCTCAAATCACAAATGTGGGAAATCAGGTTAACTAGAGCAAGTTTTATCTGTTGCAAATCATCATGGCGGCATGTGGTAAACAATTTTTTGCTGCGCGGCGGCGATGCCTCGGATGTGGTTTATTTGCAATACTTTATTGGGCATGCTCGGGCTGATTTTAGGACATAGTAGCTATATCAAGCTGTATTCTTTCTACAAAGCCTTTGCAAGGTGACATGTGGTTCTGGAATACAACTTTAATGAGCGATCGTCCGCGTGACACCCAGGTGAATTGTCAACTTCGGTGCTTACGCTGCCATAAATGTAAATGTATTTATAGTCATGGTCACGGTATGAAAAATACTGCTTTTAATTTGATAACAGATTTGGACTATTTTCAGCATGACTTTTCAGTAACAAACTTTTTTATCACTTCCATGCATTTTAATTCAGAATATTTTGAACTTTCGCCAAGGCTACGTGTAAGATAAAGAAACTTGGGCAATAGTTCTGATGGTAAGTTGATGAATTTTGTGTGTGTGCATGTATTGAGCTCATTTTTTTAAATCAGTTTAATTAGAATGTGCATTATTCTTTACAAATCCTTTCATTTTTTCCATTTAGGTGACAAACTGGCTAATGAGGAAAACCAGCCTTGATGATTGCCGAGGCGCAATACACGATCAAAGTCAAGAAACACTTAAAATGGACTTTTCTGTAATTTCTGATTTTTTCCGTTATGGAAAAGAGAACAAAGTTGTTGTGTGGCGTTACTTTTACTTGAGTAAGGTTATTGAGACAAGTTTAATGATAGATGAAAAATAGTTGTATCGATGTCTAATAAAGAAAAAAAATCGGGGATCGGGGGAAAGGGGCGGATGTGGGCAGTGATGCTAAGAATTTTCAGACCATGTTGCACTTACGTGTAGTCACGTGGATTATTCAGTGAGTTTCAGCCTACATGTATTTCCTTTTCTTTCAGAAAGTGGTTCAATGTTTTACGGCCATCAGATTTTTGTATCTTATTATAAATTTCTTCGGCTAGTTTGTGTCATTGACTTGGTTGTACTTTTTGCAAAAGTTACTTATTCGACAAAGTTTTGTAAAGCATTGAAGGTTTGTTCAAGATTTTGTTGTGACAAAAGCTTTTGAAAATAGTTGTAGCTCTTAAATTTTTTATTAAAACCGAACAAGCACTTTTGCCAAATAAAAGCTAAAGCTTGGGTGGCATCTTCATCCAGTTCTCCAGCATTTGTATTGAACATCGATGTCACAGGAAGAGTTTGAAGGTTTGCAATCCTAAATGAAAAAAAAGGTAAGTCAGAGATAGGACAGCATATATATTATTGCCACATCTTTTAAAACCGCATCTTAGAAAGGTACAGTTAACCTTTGGCCTAAATTACCGATTTCGAGCATACAAAAACCGGTTGAGCACTAACAGTTCGTTCATAAAAATGGTGCAGCTCGTATTTACCACAGTAAACGCTAAGCTTAACTCTAAACTTCCAGGGTGATTTTTGAAAGAACACTTCTCCATTCTTGCAAATTCCAGCGGTTGACCGTGTCAAGTGGAATAAACAGGCGACAAGGAAAACCCCAAATCTGACAGGCTCTTGATATTAGGTGAAACTTTGTGCTTGTTTCAACGAGACAGGTTTTCAGTTAATTGAACTATTAAGGCCAAAATGTTATTTTGGACATTTGCCACCCTCGATAAATACACGTACATGAATTCTTATATCTTTTCATCTCTAGAAATTTAAAAAGTGAATCAATGAACGTGTTAACCTGGTGTCTGTTCTTTCAATACCCAGAACATGGAAGTTCCTCAAGTCATTTACACCGTACTAGCGAGGGCTCAATACCACAAACTAAACCATGTTATGCACTCGTACTACTCTGTGATTCCCTTGCCCCATAAGGATTGTAAGGAATTGAGTTACAGACAAGAAACCAGGCAAAGCCAATCATTTACGAAAACAGTTATCCAGAAGACTCGGTCAGATCCACAGTTTGTTCTATGCATGAAATCTCTGTAAATTTTTCATGTTTGCACTGTTGGTAACGCGTATTTTAGGATTAGATATATTTTTCGTATATTTATTGTTTATTGTCGGGGATTTTCATCCGCTTTTCTCAAATGTTTGGGAGTTCGTGCAGCTGGGACCTGGGCACTAAAAATAATCTTTTTCAACATGTAAATTTGCTTGTTCGTAATTTTGCAGTTGGGTGTTCTCACACAGGTCGTCGAAGTATTTTCTGTTGCGTTTTCTCGTGTATCGTGCTGGGTCACACGACCAGGGCCGATAAATAAAGTGAAGAGGATTTATCTGGCCGCTGGGCCGCTACTCACTGTTCGTGGGGGGTTGTGGCTAGCTTCGATTACTGACAGTTTTACATATGTTTGTTCTCAGTCTCACACAGGACACACAAACACTTCCTTTTAGGCTGTGTGTTTTCGTGGATCGCGCTGAATATGGCCTGATAAATAAGTGAATTTGACACCAGTTTGCCGACCGCTTGGTCGTGTGTCGTCCAGTTAGGTTAGTTGGGTAAGACTTGGGTGAAAAATTACGTCCTTGTTCACACAAGTTTGAAGGTCATCATGATTTTTAAAGGAAATTGAAGACAAGGTCGGCTGCATAAAAAAGCATTCTTCGGCGATAGAAGCCAAAAGGTCAATCGGGTGGTTGGTCACCTGACCACTGAAAAAAAAAATCGTTTCACGATTTCAGTGATGACAGTCAACTCCACGTTTTGCATTAAATTCGCCGGGCATGACACGGTTTCCTTAAATTCAAAGAAATTACGGCTTTGCTTTCTGCCAAAAATCCGTTTGCATGATCATGCAGCTAGGCAAAATAATTATTTCAAAGAACGGTTTGCAAAATCATTTTGGGGATTGGGTGTATTTTTTTTTCTCGAACAAATTTTTATTTTTACGGAAACATTCTGTCGGCTTTTGTTCTCGTGAAGAGGCTACTTTGAACGCAGATAGCTTTGTTAAATGTGTGGGGGTTCATCCGGCCGCTGGGCCACTACTGCCAATTTTTTGTCCGTTCGGAGTTATTGAATCTTTGTTCAGGTCACACACTGCACTTTTGTTCTCACACTGGACACCAAAATATTGCCTGTGAGGCACTGCGTGTTTCTTTGTGTATCGCGCTGAATATGAGCAGATAAATATGTGAATTTGACACCAGTTTGCCAAGCGCTTATTCGTGTATCGTGTTCGGCGACGCACGCGGGTATTGCGGTTGACTGTAAATGGCTTGAGATTGGTTGGGGCTTAGTGGTCTCTCCGGGCTAACCGCAACTGCGTGTATTGCGTTCTTGCACACACGTTATATAGAGCGTGTCTTCCACTCCCTATACATGCACGCACGCGTTATCGTGTATCGTGTAAACCTTTACTCTGGCCGTAACTGTATATGCAATCACACGTATGAAGCCAAACCACGGTTCACAACCATGCACAACGCATGACATCTATGATGCTCAACCAACCATAAAAATCTTAGGCTCCTGTAATATTTGGGCTATAGAAATAGAATTCATCCAAACTTTGTAGGGGGTGTATAAAGTCAAGGTATTATAATCATGAATGTTGAGAGCTTGTTGATATTCACTTTTTGGTGATGTTTGAAGTAAAAATATGAGCAAGGCAGTAGACTAGAGGCAAAAATAGAAATCGAAGTGCACCAATAGGGGCCATGGCATGTTAGGGAGGCCTCTGCAAACAAACCTGATTGCAGAATACGGGCGATTCACAATAATAGTGTGCCTCCAAGACCAGAGTTTGCAATGCGTTGACCAATCACAGTGCGCGGAATCTGTCGACCCTTTCCAAACCCGCATTGGGTCGACAGATTTCATGTACTGTTATTGGTCAACGCATTGCAAACTCTTGGAGGCGCACTATTGTGAAACGGCCGCATTGCAGACAACATATGACGTTGCTCATCCCATGACGTCATTCACCCGTGTACATATTTTGGTTTGCTGTCTCAGGTCTTATCTGCAGAGGATGACGATACTCCAATCATTTCGCTCAGGCATGGCAAGCTCTTTGGGGAGGTAAGCCAATAAACCTTGACATGAGCAATGCATCATGGGATTGGATGACAAGCACATGTATGCCGTGCATGTTATGCACGAACCTACCGAAGACGTTTACAGTCTCCAAAACAAGGAATCTGTTTCCATTCGATATTCAAGCCAGCCTCTTCTCAAGCAGTATTCCATTGTAGATTGGGGATAAAGATATTCACCTAAATCTAATCTGAAAGCTTTGGCAGAAAAAAAAACACAGAATTCCTTCCATGGACACCAGTTTCTATCTTAAACGCTGGTCTTGGCCAATCAGAATAAGGATTGATCTTGAATATCAGCAAGCTAGTCTTGGCCAATCAGAATAAGGATTGATCTTGAATATCAGCAAGCTAGTCCTGGCCAATCAGAATAAAGATTTTATTTCACATCTCACAGAGACTCGTACCTTTGAAAAAGTCATTTAGGGCAATTTTTTTCTACTCTTAAAACTTTGGATTTGTTTTGGTAGCTTTAAAAACATGTGTTGAAGAAAATGCCTGCATCTGTGATGTTTTAAAGAGTGTTTAGATGTACATGTATATGGGAGAGATTCTGGAGAAAAAGGTTACTTTGTGTTCAATTGACGGGTTCACTTACTTCCGTAGGTGCATGACATGCTGGTTTTTTGTTCTCATCACAAGAAAAGTTAGGAGGGGAGAAAGATAAACAGATGGAAGCTTTTCCCTCAAAAAGTTGGAGCTCTAGGTGTTGACCTAGTATCCGCCTTGAGCAGAAGCACCCCCTCATTGGTTGAAAAGAGCCGCGCTGGTTGGGAGTATTCATTTTGTTGGGAGTGACGCAGCTGCAATGCTTGCATTTCCTAGCCGTTCGTGAACCAGCGATGCGCAGTTAGTACCAAAGGAGCCTCTGTTGCTGAGGAAATAGCGCCCTCTCTTGGTCCAGCGAGAGGCCCGTACTACATGTATTTTGATAAAGTCATTTTGGTCCATTAAGCACACATGTATATGTCTCTTAACTTTTTACGATCATGTGTTTTGCAGAATAAGAGGAACCTTTGTCCTTAAATGTGCTTAACTGCGGGGCTCCCTTTCCTGGCTGCATGAGCTTGGAAAGGCGATGTCATTAGGCCTACATGTACACGTACATATCTGTTGGGGTAAGAGAACCTCCCCTTTGTCTGTGCTCAGTCCATTATTTTGTCTTTTTAGGTCAGTCTTGTATTCAGCATGCCCAGGACTAACAGCATTCGAGCCGCTGCCCATTGTGACCTCATGGTCCTGGACAAGGCTGACCTGCAGAACGTCTTGCATCACTACCCAGAAGGTTGGTATCGAACTGGTTTCTTCTAAATCCTGTTCAAAAGATAAAGGTCTGCTCACAATTCTCTTACAGATGAAATCGGAACAAATTCCACTAAAATTGAAGTTTCAGCTTAAGTGGTGTCGTTCTAAACTTTTACCATTTGTGTAACCTCAAAATGGACACGAGGATAAATTAACTGACATATAACTTTTGGATCATTGCCGGATAAATAAAAAGCATGGGTCGTGAATATATGACACAAGAACGTCTTGGTTATCAATTAGTTGCTAGGAAGTTGCAGCGTATTGCCGAGGAGCGATGCGATGCCGCAGGAAGACTGGAGGAGCGTGTTCGTGCCGGGGAGGGAATTATACCAGCGTCCAAGAGCCTACGACGACTGTCTCATGCCAGTACTCACTCACCAAGTACGTGGTCACAGCTACTTGACCTTTTAGAGTTGCAGGCTTTGTCTAACGGTCAATGTTTAACTTGAACTTTTATCACAGAATCCCGTTTTATGCGTCGTGATTCCCATTTGCCCTAACCATTCTGAATCCAACAGGCATATGCATGATTTCAATGGTCCCTAGGGGGTTAGGGTTAGTCCGATAACACTCTTCCCTAAAAAAGCACAAGCACTTATCACAGAGGACAGATCTCAGCAGAGGACCGATCACCGAGGAAAAAATCTTTGGCTCCCTCTCTGTGCCTGTTGTCAGTTTTGTATGTATACCTTGATGCTGTGTTAATTTGAAATAAATTTCAGGTGAATGGAAAATGTTACAATGTGACCACTTGTAAGGATTTCAGTGGGTAGGTCACTGAGGTGGCTTTCATTGCTTTTTCTGGTCTGCGATGTTTAATAAGTGGGCATGGCCAATTTTCGTCAGAATGTCCACAATGTCAAATGGTTTTATGCGTCTCTCAAATCTCTCAATTTGCGACATAACCATGCCAGCACGGGCCATGGGCGAGATTGGCAGACTTTGATTTTGTCAGCGTCCGATTTCACTTTTCCTTCAGGACATTCTGGAACCCAAGCCAACATGAGGCCAGACCAGTACGGCAAGAAGTCAATGGAGGCATTTGACATCGAGGAGCTAGTGAGCGTTCACCACGGCTCATGTGCCGCGGTAGGTCTGTGCCTCAAAGTCAGAATGCCTTTGGAAACTAATCAATTCCACTTTCACTCTAGATTTTCTTCAACATCGATTGACTAATACGAGGCACGCAAACACTCATTTTTCATTTCACAAATTCTTCTAAAGTTCAAATAGTCATGCACTTTGGGTATGTGGTATCCTAAGGACTACTTTTAAATAATTCAGTCATACATGAATAATGATTATATCTTGCACAAAAGTGTTCCACAAAGGAGATTAAAATTCCACATCAGAACCCTCCACTTCCATATTTAATATACAAGTCTTGTGGCCCAAAATAATACGTCTTTGGTAGACTTAGGAGAGGTAGATAATAATGGAATTCTTCAGTGCATGGGCCTATGAACTTTCTGTGAAACTCATTTCTTTGTGTTGGAGAAAAAAGTTATCCATAATCTTCACTTATCCTTATGCTCAGTTATCCTTACATTTGTATGCTCTTTTCTTGTGCTGTCTTTGAGAGGGGTTGCGGTTGAATTAATCGGCACTTTTGCTGGAAATTTTTCTGGATTATCTTCAAATTCTCCACTGTCAGAAATCTTAAGTGTATAGAACTTTAACTTTCCAGAGGCATTATGTCTCATGTATTCCAGTAGTTGGCCTCTACCTTCCTCAACCCTGCAACATCTTTCTAAATCTTCTGATAGATTTTGAAGGATCTGAGAATGTTAGGGTTACTATCATGGATATGCCTAATTCTTGGAATCGCTAAACCAAAAGTGTTTGTGTATGTGTCACTAATGAGCTTATGTCACTCATGTGCTTATCTTATGCCTCATTAGCAAAGCCCGTTAAGGATTGTTCAGCCGGTAAGATTCTAACCCAGCTAGTGTTGCATGCTCCTTGTTTGTTGTAAATTGTGCTACTTACAACTAGATGGTGTCATTGTTTTGTGAAGGTCTCCATTTTATGTGGTCCTGCGATGACATTCATGATTTGCTTTCTGCTACATGCGTGCTAGGTATAGATATATTGCTCGCTTCTCTTTTTAATCATGTGCGATGAATTGACAAGAGATGAATTTCTGCAGTTACATTGCATGTACGGTTTGTCTTGAAAGTCGGGCGTTGATTTGGAGGCAAGACTTGAAAATGTTTTGTGTTGATGCTGCAATTTTATTTTTTGCGTAGAAAGTTTTGTTGTAGAATTGTTGGTTTCTAATACATGTGCTTCTTTCAGGATGCATCGCACCCACGGCGATGCACCTCCTCATTATTACAGGCAGCATTTGTTCAATATGTTATTATTTCTGGTAATGGCATCAAGGATTCTTCAAAAGTGCCCCAGGCACTGTAGCTCGCAAACCTGAAGAAACCTGTAGAGAGGAGACAATGAGAAGCAGTATCAGTTTTTGAGGTGGGAGAAAAACCCCAGAGGAATATTCTGGGTAAAACCCATGTGCCAAAAAGTAGCAGAACAAAATGTGAGAAAGCATGATGTCTTTGAGATGGAGTTGGCAATCCTTACGAATATTCATTCTCACTGTTAATTTTTTCATTGTTTGGAGTGTAGAGGGTGCATCGCCAGTTAGGTCAGTGGTGGGAGGATTTCTGGGAGTTGATCACAGAGACGGTGGTGATGCCCGGCTCACGTTTTGCCAAGCTGTGGGAACGAGGCGTGCTGGTCATCACGCTGCTCATCTCGGTGCTGTACCCTTACTGTGCCAGCTTCATCGGTGAGCGTGTGTCTTGTCCCCAGAATCACCTCTCGGGCTTTAACGCAAATCTCCGTGTTGCAGTGTAAATCAATCACATGTTCTGTTAGAATCCTGTCACATTGCCTAGACACTGTTATTGTGCTGCACATGTGCAGTACAAAACAGAGAATGTCGTGTGTCAAGTTAAAGGTTGAATTTCTTTGATTGAACAACCATTATGTTTTCTTCATTACAGCAAACAGTGGGGCTGGGAAAGCACCAAATGTGGACGTAAATGGTAGGAGAATAAATTGTGACACTTTGTGACAAGTTATGGGAAAAGGGAATTTACCGCCATGGAGATGACATCATGGCAGGAATTCCAAATTTAAGGGGAGGGCAGATACGTGGTAGGGTATGGACTGTACATTTTGATGAAAATTTCCAATCGGCTCAGTTAGCGAGACTGTCGATGCTGAATTTGGTTGCCTTTTCACGGCTCTTCGTTGCTTAATAAATTACAACGGCTGTATTCACCCCTCAAATTTGATTGGCTGTTCATTCCGTCAATTGGACAGATGATGCTGGCGACGGCGATTCCGACAATCTTTTGCTGTTGACGCTCATGTACATCATGGACTTTGTGCTCCTGTTTGACATCATCGTCCGACTGAGGACGGCTGTTTCAACACCCAATGGTAAATCAACCTCTTAGCGCCGGGCTTATTTCACAGCAAACCAGCACCCAGGTGCAGGATTACATTTTGCCCCACATCTTGAATTTGTAAAATGACAAAATTGTATTTGTCTTCATAGAACTTATTGAAATGAGAAGGAACTGAATCTGGAATTCTGCTTTGAATATTTGTTCCTTCTGTTGCTTGACCAACAAATGGATTGGATCCAGTGTACCATTAAAGAAAAGCTTTAAAGAGATTTATTGTTTGTTTTCCTCAACATCGGTCGTCTTTCCAGGCACATACAAGGACTTCAAGAGTATCCGTGAGCACTATGTCAAGAGCGTGGGCTTCGCGCTTGATGTGATCGCCATTCTGCCACTGGATTTCTTCTCATTGTTGGTACCCGAGGGCAAAGACCGCACTAATGCACTGTACTTCCTTTCCCTGAACAGATTAGTCAAAGCCTGGAGGGTGAGTTGGTCGACTTTTTGTGGAACGTTTGAACAATTTTGCCAAAATGCCCCCCCCCCCAAAAGTTCAATGTCATGAACGCTGTTGCCTACTCTGGCAATGAGATGAAACATTTCAGTAAGCGCATCATCAAAGCAGTGGCAGTTTTCACACCTTTCTTCATTTTCTCAAACTCTTGTCAATTTGAATTTTTAAAATGGAAGGAATGCTTATAATCAACATAGGTATGAACTTTACAGTATTGAGGAAAAGAGAAAAAAGTTTGTGATGCTTTCCTTTTCTTTGGCAGGTGAGTTTATAGCAACATTCCCCTTGGTGAATTCCGTATTCCTCACATTGTGGACTCAAGTGATCCTTCTTATTCCTATAATATTTAAGGCTTAGTGATCAAGGCCTGCTTGTTTTTTTTTGGTCTGAAGTGGAAATGTTTTGTAACTTTCACCTCAGATGCCCAACTATTTCAAGAACTTGGAGAAGGATCTGGATGTGAACATTGCCACCATTCGATTCTTCAAGTTCTTCATCTACATCGCTCTGCTGTCTCACTGGAGTTCCTGCCTCTGGTATCTTGTCACCTGCGACACAGGAAAGTAAGTCAAAGGTGTCCCTCCATCTGCTCATCTTTGAGAAATTCTTTCAGTCCCCCGGAAATCCTTATTTAACCCCTGTCTTTAATTTGAAGTCAGACCCTGATTATGAAACCAGTGGTTGTCAACTCAATGTGTTTGTTGTTCAAATGCTCCAACCATATTGAAGTTGAACGCACAAGCACCCGCCCCTTTTGCCTGTGTGGGGCAGCTCCAAATTTACAGCCCTTTACTTTAAACCCTCTAACCCCCTATACTGTTTAAATAGTCACAGACAGTAAAAAAAAAACCCCATATTCCCAGCTACATGTACACCGACCACACGCACGTCGCATGTCACTCGATTGATTTTGACCGTTAGGATGGCTTTGTCCAATTTGTCAAGGTGAGAAGAAGTCAGGGGGCTATTACAGCAACAAATCCAGCATTTTATACAAAAGCATCTGGTACTAGACTGTAAAGTTCTCCGCTTAAGTCACAAGAGTTCCTGTCTTTTCATCAGGCATAGCGCCGATCATTGTGTGTTTATATTAGAGCAGGCCAAGTTTTTGTGCACATACTGATGGGAACTGAGAGTCAAACAAAGGGATATTTGACAAATTGAAAGACTCACCTTTGCCGTCTTGGGCAATATAAAGTGCCAGGCACACGATCAGTTCTCACACTTTCTTTGTTTTAATGAGCTGCAGTGTTTGAGTCATCTTTCTGCATACTTACGTATGGATGTCTGCACAATTGTGGGTACCGGAGAATTTTTGTTTAGCCACATTCAAATATTTCAATCTTACATTCACCAGTAGGCCTGTCTTAACCCAGGTTTTTGACACGCAAGTAGAGTATTTGTCCCCGTTTGCTTATTTGTTAGAATGTCACCAACTGGCTGTTGTCAGAAGACAATCCCCACTGAGATCATGCCTTGTGTGTTACACATTTATTTTATATCCTCCATTGTTTCTTATTTTGCCCCCCTCCTTTCTAACCCATGTTATCATTTCCCTCGTGACATTTCTGTTCTGAACAGCTGTCAGATGGACATGAAGACTTCCGAAGCAGATTTTGTGTTTAACGTTAAGGGTGCCAGGTCAGAAATTGAGTCTCTCTCATTGTACGGTTGTCAATGTGTGAACAGTTTGGTGTCATACAAACGCACATCTTCCGTATTTATATATTTGTGAATTTGCACTTGCACAGTCGTCAGAATAACTAGCATCAGCATTGCCTTTTTTTTTTCCAGTGTGATTTGCTTGACGCCCGTAACGTATGTTCTTCTTGCATACTCCTTTAGATAAAGGAAAACTCTTTAATATTGGTGTGTATAGATAAATCTGAGCGCATAATCATTTTGAATAATTAAGGGAAGGCCTCTAGTAATCAGTGATGTTTTTAGGGCATAGGAGTTTTCTTGTCGGTGAACCCTTTGATGTTGTTGGCAAATTTGGCACTGTAACTATTGGCTGATGAGGTTGCCACCTTCAACATTTCCTTCTGTAATTATAACATTTTCCTTGGTCCCGTCCATATTTCTACCCCCAACCTCTTCACTTCCAAACTTGCGGTAGGTTGAAGCTTTCGAGTAAAATTTTTCATGGCCCCTACCCCACAGTCTATGGGCAGATTTTGATCTAATGTAAAAAAAAAATGTGGTCAGGAGAGCTGAAAGAAAAACCCTAATGGTGGGCCTTCCCGATATTCACAGATAACGTGCGGATTCATCTATATCACACAGCAAACTGGATGTGTGGAGGTTTTAAAGTGACATAACACGACGGGCAAAGGTATTTCAGGAAGCATACCATGCCTGTGGAGGCATGTGCATTTTCCAATCTGGGTTCTTCTGTTGGCAGTTTCACATACGCCAGAATGTTGAGAGACTTTGAAGGCGTGGGCCTTTCTGTGCCCATCTGTGTAAATTGAATGGTGACTGTCAGTCATGTGACTGAAAATCCTCTATACGAATTACGTCCTACATGTAGGAAAAAGAGTGGGTAACACATAACCAATAATTTGCTTGCTGGGGATGAAATAACGCTGTTAATATGTGATAGTGAAAAGCAATGGGCGCTGTGAAGCCGTCACATCGGTAGGAATCCATTAGCTGCCTTGAATAACACCGTGCTAATCAACTGGAATTGTGGTGGCTTTGTGAGGAATCGTAAGAAAATAATGGCAATTGAAACAGTTCAAGCAAACTTGCAGTGCGGAAGTAAAAGTTTTAACCCCTACTAATTGTTTATCAGTTCAGCCCCATAGTATCACATGCAGTTTCTAGACACATGTCTACATTTTACTGAGGAAAAATTTCGCTCAAGGTGTGGGTTGTTGGCATTATTGTCGTCTCATTGATGAAAAAGGAAGCGGTTAGACTATCGTCGGGATGCCTTACCACTGTCATGACCACGTGTCAAGCTCCGCATCAAGACCATGGGTTGTGCACATCTTCAGCTTGAAGTATAAACGTGGGTGTACTCTGTGCCATATTGAGTGTGACTGGCAGTTCATTTACTAAATGGCTCTAGACAAGACACGAGTATCAACTTTCACCAAAAAGGAAGTGTAGCAATGATGGTTTCGATCAAGAGAGTTCTCTTCTAAAATATTTATGTCAAACTTGAGCAATGTACAACTAAATGACCAATAAGCTTATTGCATGTCTTAACTGTCGCTGATCCTAACAAGTGTCATGCAGTAATACACGTATTTGTCGCACAGTCAAAGATAAAAACTGACGTTTTGTAATGCTACAGTAATAAATGTTTTTGACCTGCTGTCCATACGCGGCTAATATGGGGCTTGCAAGGCCATATAATTTTGTTATCAATAAGAAAAATGTTTATTGACTGGAACAAAAAAGTCTGAGGAAAGCTTGTGGAATATTGGAATCTTTTTAGCCATGTGTTTTGAGTTGTGAATACCTGTGTAAAGTCGAGGTGAACCAGTCATCGACGTTGATTTTAAACAGCTTGAAATTGTTGACGGAATAAAAGAAACCAAGTGAGCTTTGAAGGGATATCCTCACGTTCACGTTTCTTTTCTTGGTGTGTGGTCATTGTTGGTGAATCTGACCGTAATGAAACAATTTTACATTTTTTTTCTTGCCATTTCATTGTTTTGGTATTCCATAGAAGGCCATTTGGCCTACTCGTACCCTTGTACACGTACATTGCCTGTGTGTATTGCATGCACATAACATCCCAACCTCCTTAATTTGCACCTGTCATTCCGCCATGCACCACCTTCACTGGTGTTTTCACCGGGAATAAATATGCACCTGTTACCGCTCATTATTTTAGTCCCATTTTGATCTGCAACGGTGGAAGTTTGTTTTTACCCCTTTCCATGTGGAATCTGTGTATACATAAATATATTCATGTATGCATGAATTATGGAAGATACTCATTAAATGTAATATTTTGCCTAGATTTTGTGATATTATTTACAACACGTATTTTGTAGTTGTGTGTCCAGACCAGATTCGCTGTTATGACATTCATAATTACAGATACAAAGTAATTTGAAAATCATTTGCAGAAAACCAAATTTCCATTCCAGTTGAAGGTGATGGTTTTAAAGTTTGCTGAAATGTTTTCCAAGGCAGAGCATACTTTTGACTGTGCATAGTTAAAGTTAACGCAAATTAATCAACATACTGAAAGATGGCCATTTGTTGTAAGCTAACTTTCTGTTTCCATTGTAACCAAAGGAGCAGTCCTTGAAGATTTTTTACTGGTCATTAGGGCCGGTGTGTTTATTTTGGTAATTCAAATAATTAATCCTCGAACTGGCACATTTGATTTAATAAATCAAATTGGGTATGAAATTTTTTTTCAAAAGAAAGTGGAGTGAATGCTATAGAAATATTAGGACATTGCAACAACTGTTGAGGAATATATGAAGGTTAATTAATTGCTTAACCAAGACTGTAAACTAATGAAGGAATGATTAATCAATCAATCAATCAAAAAGTTGTTAGAAACTTGTGGCTGTGTTACTTTTGTGAGCATTGTTGACTTTATCTGTTTTTTATTCTATACAAACAGCCCCAAGCAAGCCCAAAGTTCCAAAGTTCCAACTACAGATGTGCCGCCATCTACCACTGCGCCGTCTCCATTCGACGAATATGTGACTGCGCTCTACTGGGCTGCAGCGACCATGACGAGCACCGGCTATGGTGACATCAGTGCGCATACGACCATCGGCCGGGCGATTGCCCTTGGGGCCATGTTGATTGGGCTGCTGCTCTACGGTTACTGCCTGTCGTCCATTGCTGCAACTCTGGCCAATGCTGATGCCCCAAGGTTTGTCATAATGCTCTTCACTTTACCTCATACCTGACAACGATCTCACATCTCTCATCACTATGGCTCACTCATTATTACTGAGTGAGCATCGTATTATTACTTGGTAGTTCAGCAATAGACCAGTCTGTCATAAGTCCATCATAAGTCCTCACAAGCACACCACAAGTCCTCGCAAGCACATCATAAGTCTATCACTAGTCCTCACAAATCTATCACAAGTTATCACATATCTTTCACAAATGCATCATCCAGCCTCAAGCCAAACTGCAAGAGAACTATGACGAAAACTCTCTATTGCCATTAACCCACGTGTTACTTGTGTGGAGTTGTGAAAGGACCGGTTACTGACTCGTGATGGATTCGACCACAGCCCTGTTGGTACAAACATCATTTTACCCATTTCCTTGGTATTGGACGACATGTTTATTCGATCTCAATTGTTACCAACCCAGAGTGAACTTCCAGGAGAAGTTGTTTGCTGTGCAGGAGTTTATGAAAGACCACAACTTGAAATTAAACCTCCAGCATCGAGTGGTGAAGTACCTTGGCTTGGTGTTCAGAAGACACAGGTAGGTTTTTGTATGAAAGCACATCATGCCCATTTATATACCACAGATATTTTCTGCATAGGTGTTAAAGTGTACCAAAGTGACTATGTCACCAAATGAGCCTCTGAGCCTCTGTTGCTGGGAAGATTGGGTCCTCTCTTGGTCCGCTTGGGGCTCATACTCAACAGAAATGTTTGACCCAAAGTGGACATTTGAAGCGGTAATCCACATGCATAGGCTGTATTGGGTGGCAGCCCTTGTTTTTGGATTGTATTAACTTGAGATGGGATTTGATGGTGATTGACATTGCAGGGGTGAGGTGATGCCTGGTGGAGTGCGTCTCATGCATGACATGCCCATCCAACTGCAGCAGGAGATTGCCTTCGAAGATGCTCAAGAGACGCTAGGCCAGGTGGGTAGAAAGAACAAGGCTTGCCATAGGTGACCGTGGTAATGCTGTCACTGGTCAGTGGCAGCGGCCCCACTAATGGTGGTAAGCACTAGTGTGGGTGACCATTGTGTGGAGCTACTCTTCTGTGACAGTTACTCCATACAGGACCCAACACATGCTTTCCACCATTAAAGGGGGCCATGGGAAATGTCCAGTGAAACGTTGGATTCGTCTACATAAGGGACAAATACTTGTCAGTGTGATAGTCATTGTAAGGAATCTGAGTGATTCACATTGATTGACTTTTTCGAAATCTGCCTCATGTGGCGAGTTTCACAGTATGTGAGATTGACTGGGGCATTATTTGATTGGTCAGGTGCCACTTTTCAAAGACTGCGACGCCGCATTCCTGCGCATGCTAGCCTTGAAGACCCACGCCTATCTCTTCACGCCTGGAGACATGATAGTGTATGAAGGCGACATGGGGCGAGAGATGTACTTCATCCGCCGGGGAACCTGTGAGGTGAGTGTCCAAGTTTCTGTGTACTCCTGCCACACAAGGATCTTGATTTCAGGAGAAATTCTTTTGTTAGGGGCAGACTGTTATGTATAGACAAGTCCGTCCCTGACATGTTAAAAATTGCCGTTGGCATTTTGCATATTTTGCCAAGCTGATACATAACAGAGTTTGCAAAATCACTTGAGTGTACACCTTGCCAGATGAATGAGTCGGTAGAATGAGATTTTAACAAAGGCTCTTTAAGTTTGAGGGTTATGTCAAGTAAAGTTCTCTGTCTTTGTCCAGTGATGAACATTTTTCTGTTCTGTCTCTCCAAGGTTCTGTCCAAGGATATGACCAGGGTGACCAGCACCATTGGGCCTGGCCAGTATTTCGGTGAAGTGGGCCTCATCTTTGGTGACTACCGCACAGCCACTGTACGGGCGGCATCCTACTGTGAGCTGCTGATGCTCAAGCGCTCGGATCTGGATGAGGTCTTGCAGCATTTCCCCCTCATTGCTAAGTAAGTATCGTGGAGAACACTCTGGAAAAGAATCCGCTTTAGGAGTTCTGAAATGTTAACAGTTTTCTCAAATAACGTTGGCTAAATTTCACAAAATAATCCCTCCCCCCCCAAAAAGAGCCTAATCTTCACACAAATGAAAGCTTTGTGTGTGCCGTTCATCTGTGAGTAGACTATTTGGACATACATTTCATGTTTGTGCCTGAGGGCTACATGTATGTCACAGTGCTTTCTGAAAGCATAGTTTTAAGCTTCAAGTACACGCCCATATTGTTTTTGCTTAAAGTTTGACATATATACATGTTTGTCTACACGTACATGTGGAGGTAAGTCAGTGCAATTTTGTTCTTTATTTCTCTCTTTGAAGCAGTTTTCATTTCAAAATTGTGTTCTCCTATTTCGAGCAGTTTTCGTTATTTTATCTCACTGTATGTGTAATTGACCTGCTGTGGTAAGAGGTAACCCTCAGCTGCAAAATGATGTGTGAAGAGCCCTTTAAAACAGGCACTGTTGGGTATGGCCACAGGGCTATCACAGTGTACCTTTAATAACCAAAAACCAGTCAAAGCCTTTGGTGCCATAGCTATTGGCAAAAAGTAATGCTGTTGGCACGGCCAATGGCAAATGAAGCCATGGCAAATGGCAAAAACGGATGCCATAGCCAATGGCAAATGAAGCCATAGCCAATGGCAAATGAAACCATAGCCAGTGGCAAATGAAGCCATAGCCAATGGCAAATGAAGCCAATCAAGCCATCACGAATGGCAGAAACCAATGTGGTAGCCATGGCAAATAACCTATAGCCACCGGCCAAAAGCTGTGCCATAGAGAAAGCCATGTTACAGTGCAACCATACTTGTTCACTTGCCTCATCAGAGAGGGTCACATGTATTGTTTGGTCTGCTCGTGTATGTCTCTAGTGACAGTATTTTCAGACGGAGTTGTCAACTTAATTTTCATGGACATGTAAATTTCAAAGGAATTGCACTCTGTAGATGTTTATCTCGAGTCAGATCCAACATTGCTCTCGGGTATAGTACGTGCACATTTGAGAGGAGAACGCGTCAAAAAATGCTTTTTCATAACGATAGTTTTACTTGTAGTTAATGCTGATGCTCTCGAGTATACTGCAGAAAATATACTTGGAGTAAGTTTGCACTGCACAGGTGACAAATTGTCTCTTGGAAAGGCAGTCTCTTGTGGCATTGATAGATCTAGAACACCTAGCACTGCAGGTTCGTGTGCTATGAATTGTGTGATGCTAACTTGTCATTCCTGCCGTTCTAGTGGGTTGGAAGCTGCTGTGTCTCATTGGGAGAAGGATCGCAAGGAGAAACAACACGACGATAAAGGGTGTGTCTGTCAGTGGAAGCACACACGATACATGCACTTACATGTAGTGGCAGGAACTGCACAAGATTTGTTTCAAAACACAAACCTTTGATTGTTTCGCTATAAGCTTATAACATTTTTCTGGGCTGGGCAGCCCAATACACCCTGTGTAAATTGTGCATGTAATAAACTGAGCTGCTAGGTTTGTACATAACAAATCTTGTCCAGTGCCTCTGCCGAATTTCAGTTTGTGTACATGGTAGTATTAAGAGGTGATTCACAGCACGTGCCTCTAAATGTTTGCCTTCTATACAGAGAGGCGGTTGTAACTGCCAACGACTTGTGTAAAAGGAGCACTGTTTGGCCACATGGATGTTGATTTTTCGCACAATGCACTGGAAAAGTTTGCCCTCTCTGTGGCAACATTTGGGTGGTATTCTGTGAATCGCAATGTTCCGAGGAGATTTTCAGTGACATCATTTGAAGAATGCTTTTGTAATGGTGTGCTAAGAGGAACTACGGGATGAACGCCACATTTCTTGAACAAGTGCCACTCTATTTATGAGTCGGTCAAATAGTTGATTTATTTGGGACAAACTCCAACACAAGGTTCACACGAGGTTGTCATTCGAATGATGTCATTGAAAAAACAGTTTTGTTTTTCTTGTCATTAACCCCAAAGCCTAGTTTTTCCACCTGCTTTTAGTTTGCCGCTCACTCTTGCTTATTTATATTTTATGTTTGGTGTCAGCTTGTGAAGCCCTTTTTACACAACAAGAAAAACATCATGACCTGTCTTTAAAAGATCTTGCAATTTGAACCTGGTTGAGAGAATACCTACCTTGAGTGACGTAGCATTTTCTGGATTGCTCATAACTTTTATGTCGTAGTTCATGCGGGAGTCCAATGAAAGTGACAATTTGGCGAAAAGGCAATTCAACACCTTGTCGAAAACCTTATTAAGGTGCTTGCGAATGGGATTGGCTGCCCCCTACTAGAATCTGCCCTCAAGGATGGGTGGTTTTTTTGTGTGTGTGTAAAAAGGGCTTGAGAAGATGACTTGGCTTGCAACGTGATCTCAGTAGCTACACTCCCACAGCTTCACTGTCCTCACCCATCACGGCATTGTTAGTGAACACATTCATTAACTTTATGCTGTAGATTTTGACCCATGCACCTTTTGCCAAGCTTTGCTGTCAAGCACTCACACACTGGAAGTGCGTACACCTGTGCTCATTTGCTTTTTGGGCTATTGTTATGGGGAGCTGAGCCAACTCAAATTCAGCATTCAATTTGACATTTGGCTGACAGAATATTTTTGAAAGCCAGGAAATTAGCGCTCACAGTCAGATTACATATTTGAATTACTAATATTATTATAGACATATCCGAGAAGGCGCCATTTCTTGGGACTGTTGCACTCGCACACATCTTAACTTAAGCGCACACATGCATATAGATGTAGGCAAGTCATGGCACCCTATTGGTCGGAGAGGAATGTAATGTGCGGGTACCACTAGCGTGCGAACAGGACCTCCGTGCAGTAATGGCTTCTAATAATTCCTCTTTTGCCGGATTTGTCTTTCGCAATGACAATGCCAGTGATGAAGATGACAATATAAGAAATGCGTACATTTACCGTTGAGCTCTCACGACAGAGCCAATGATGTAAATGGATAATTTTCATTCAAACATCTCTCCACAGCACAGGCGATGGTGACTAGAAACAGACATTTTTTTTGATGATGTGCTTGTGTCTCAAAAAGTTGTGCCATTTTGTTTCTTCAACCTGTGTTTACCGGTGTCTTTGAAGTGCAGTTGCAGTGAATGTTGTGTGTTTACTGTGCAGCCCTAGGCCATCAACATGTGGTCACAACATTTCTTTTGTCACTGATGAAGTGCTCATTTTATACATGCATAACTTACATGTGCTATCCTTGTGAAGTTTACTGTATTGCCTCTAAAATGTACATCTTCATTTTCAAGGTTGACAGGCAAATTTTTTTTACAGCTGCATGTGCACAATTGTACAAGATTGCCCACTGAACCAACATATAAACCTCCATAGCACCTTTTTTTTTTTAAAAACATAACAGAAACCTGTCATTTTTGTTAACATATCTGTTATGAAATTACCCTGTAGTTTTTTATCTTAGCGAAAGTTAACAGAATTTTATTTGCAGCTTGTAGTTTGTTCCTGACATGAATTTGAAGCACGGTGAATTCACAATGGTTGCAATGAATGTCACAAAAATATTTAGGATGTTGTGAAACTCACTTTTGCTTTCATGTGAAGTATGAACTGACCCTAACCCTACCCATTCCACTCCAAGCTGATGTAAACTCGGTTTACCCAACATATCTGAATCCTTTGGGGTCCACCAGGAATTATTGGAGGATGTTGTATGGTTGAGGAAGGTAGAGCCCAGCCTCTGTTCGTTGTACCAGACAAGGTGCCTGACTTTAATGCCCTGTGAACATTAATGTGGCTCGTTACATAGGATTCAAGAAGGTTCCTTGCACGAGTGCTTTGGTGTCGGGGTTAAGATAGTTCGAGTTGTGGTGGACTTGGTTAAGGTAAACCACTGAACCCAGCATAGCCTAGCCCAACCCATCTGAGCTCAGTGAAAACCAGCCCTTACCGGACGTAACCCTGATGACTCCACTTGCATGTATTTGTACATCACCCTTGGCCAAATGCACTTCATGCATGAACCATGGTGAGAAATGCCCCTAGTACAGGTGATCCATAATTTTGGAATTGTCGTCACAAAACAAGCATGATAGCAGGGATAACGACGAGCTCATCAGATTTGCGTGGACATACCTTTGTCTCATCCAGTGTTCATTTCTTCCAATGCGGACAGGCAATTCAAGGAGGCAGCAGGAGATGAGGAACATCTGAAGGAGTTACGTAATGCCTCGAGACGCCAGCATGAGTTGGACGTCATCAGAGGTGAGATCGCTTTTGGTGTGGCAGGACCATTGCCAAGTCCATTGCAGGTCCTCGCACCAATCCTGTCGCGAGGCTAGTCACAACTGCAGTCATTGGCAAAAGGATGCTCTTGTGACTTGGTTCAAGACTTGCGTTTCTTGCAGCTGACTCGCAGGGATCGGACATGTGATGGATTTGATTGTATTTCAGCTCAGTGAAATGCAAGTCACAGTCACTTTTGTTGTTGGAAGATATTAAATTTGTTGTTAATATTTTTTATCATCAGACACAGATGATCTTCAGGCAGATAACTCAGTGGAGGCAACGTCCCATCAACCAACAGATGCCTCTGTCAAGGTCTTTGACAAGTGAGTAGCAAGATGCAAGATGAATATTCAACATCGATGTGAACTTTTTCATTGATCCAACTTGGGGCAAAGTAGTTTATGCAGGGCCACTGTGAACTGCTAGGATTTGTTCACTCAGTGCGCTAACTGTACTCATTGAAAGTCGGCAGCATTTGTCCAAGGAGACACTAAAGCGCATAATTGTTGTTTTTCTTACCAAAAGTTTGTGGCTTTCTTGTTTTTGTTTGACAGGGATTCTGAGGATTACACTGAGCCTCTCAGTCAGCTCAGCCTGGTGGGCAGACTCTTCTCCAAGCTACTTATGAGGTACAAGAAAAGTTCCAAGAGACTTTCATTCAGACATGCAACTCAGTTGTCTTCGTAGAATAAAAGAGGGCGTGTTTATTTTGGGTACTCACTGCATAGGTGTGCCATGAGGTGCGCAAGTATATGCGCGTTTGACGCGGAGCATGCTGAGTACGCGTAACTAATTTATTCCTGCATGTATGGTCTTTGCGTACGCGCAGAACATGTGCAAGAACCTGCTTGTAACCACCTGTCTTTCTTCTGCTGATTGGGGGTGCTCTTCAGCTCACGGCGGATAGGCCAGTTGACGGTTTGTTGGTTTAGCATAGCTCTCCAGGTTGTTCAGGCCAGAAGCCAAGCTTGATGTAACAACATGCAGAAGTCAGTGTAGTTCCATTTTGAAGAATGTATCTTCATTGAGACTGTTCTTGTGAAATTTAACTGTCTTCAATTGAAAGCTTTTTTGTGCCCTCTTAATTGTTTAGTACCTCAGACTGATCGGTGTTGATTTTTTTGTTTTTTGTTGGGTTGAGTGTGAGTCACACTTTCATTGTCCCAATTTCTGTCTTAACACAGCTGTGCGTTGCTACCGAGTGGCACGTGGTTTAAGCGCTGGGAGGTAGTCCGCGTTGCCGTGGCGATCCTCATGGCATTTACTGTTACACTCCAGGCCTCTTTCTCCCACATGGATGTTGCGTTGTGGGTCATCAATTACTCACTCGATCTGATCTGCTACATTGACATGTGAGTCTGATTGATTTCTGAAAGATATACACCGTGACGGCTTTACTCGAGCACATCATTAAGTTCAGACTATCACAACAGACATATAGCTAGGTAGACTATATGGACAGATAGCCTGAGTTTGGTGTTTGACCGTAATGGTTTTGAAAATTTGTAATGTGATTACTTTGTCTATTATCTTGGTTTGACTGTAAGTAAATTTCGACTTTTTTCCATCTTGAAGAGAGGAAATACTTTTTACATGGAGTCCCCTGTCGATGCGACAGATGAGTAAGCAGACAGGTCATTTGCCAATGTGGGACTTCATGTGAGAATGAAGACCGGTTTGTGACACATATGACCGGCCACAGATGCTGCAAGGGAACGAATCCAGATAAGAGGAACTCTGTTACTATGACTACAACATTATATGCCATTGACTTTATTTTTGTCTGCAGGTATCTGAAATTTCACACAGCTTTTTACAACGAGAACAATGTCCTGGTAACTCATCCAATCTCAACAGCAAAGCATTACTTCAAGTAAGATTATTCTTCCATATCTATCTTTTTGTAACCTGTAGAGCGTCTGCAGCCTCCTTGAGACATTTTGGACTTTAGGGGCTCATTGAAAGAATGAAAGGTAATGGCGTGTTATCACTACTTTATTTGTGTAGCCAATGAAGATTGTGATGTTGGTTTTTAATCTCTTCGCCACAGGACCAACTTCTTGATTGACTTGGTGGCCTGCTTCCCAGCTGAGCTCATTGGGTATGCCGTGCTGGGGACGTTCACTTGTAAGTTCCAAATTGGCCCGTGAGCATTTCTTTTGTCGATTCAAACAGCTTCAACTGTTTCACTAAACGTGTGACGCAGGAGCAAATACCAACTCGGTAATGGTTTACAGTCAAATATGTTGTATTTCTTCGCAATGTTTCACAGTTCAACTGGCCATCTGTCGGCAGTCACACATTTTTATCAGACTTGATTCTGTGTGTCAGTTTACCTTTTAATCTTGCCTTTCAGCCGATGCCATCCACGTGTATGCTGTGCTCCGGCTAAATCGATTCCTGCAGATGTACAGAGTTGTAAGTACCCAATTTAGTGCATCAATGAGCGTGAGACTGAACAAGTGAGAGAGTGTTACTGTGACGGCAAAGTTTAAACGCTGATAGGGTTCAGAAATTAGGGGTACATTTTTTTTTCGTGTCCTTGTCACATCTGATATGATTTTGTAAGTTCAGAACAAATTTTCTAATTTCCAATAGTGATGAATTAGTGCAAATTATCTGCCAAACAAATAGTAATAGTTTGAAATTGATTCCGGCGATATTTCCATGTCAAAAAACGAGGGTCAGATGGAACAGACACAAATGTCACACTTTTGGAGCCCTAATTTCTGGAATTACCCAGGGAGAAATTGCGGAAGTTTAGTCTTTGACTGCTATTATCACGGCTGTTTCTGATATTAACCTATAATTGCAGCCGCTGGCCTTCAATTATCTGGAGTCTGGTGTGGAAAACGAAACGGGGACCATCAGGTGAGTACAGCAGACGTCTCTCCAAAAGTGTATAGTCCCACAAGGTTACTTGGTATAACACTGCTGCCTTAATCTGACAAGTCATTTTCCTCGGCAAATCAGTAATGCATTTGTGCGTTTTTGTCCACTTTGCCTTAGGATGTTGAAGTTCTTCTTCTACCTGGGTCTGTTCTTCCACATCATGGCCTGCCTGTGGTATATGAATGCCTGCTCCCCTATCTTCAGGGCGAATCCCGTGCACGAGGACCTGAAGGGCTTGATTCCCACCAACGATCACTACTGCAAAAACATATCCTGGACGAGTGCCGTAGACCTAGGCTTCTGTAAGTGGCAGATGCAGCCAGTCAGGCTTTCAAAAATCCGTGAAGGTTGTGTGTGATGATTCTTTGAGAGTTAGGGCTTATTATTTAATTATTTTTATTCAATATTCAACCGAAATATGCACAAAACAATAGAGATGCGACCTTTTTGGCGCACTTTCTTAGCTATTGTTGCTTTTGCCTGTCAACTGT